>NC_087514.1:46081650-46430650 GCF_963921805.1 Phalacrocorax carbo
AGGAAAGGAAAGGAAAGGAAAGGAAAGGAAAGGAAAGGAAAGGAAAGGAAAGGAAAGGAAAGGAAAAGAAAGGAAAAGAAAGGAAAAGAAAGGAAAAGAAAGGAAAAGAAAGGAAAAGAAAGGAAAAGAAAGGAAAAGAAAGGAAAAGAAAGGAAAAGAAAAGAAAGGAAAAGAAAGGAAAAGAAAAGAAAGGAAAAGAAAGGAAAAGAAAGGAAAAAGAAAAGAAGGTGTTTTTATTTTCATGTGAGCAAAAGGCACTAGAGAAAAATGAAATCATTTTGGACCAGATTGATGAAATGTATTTACTGTTTTAGCCATGGAACTGAAAATTGAGTTATTGTCTTAATTCCAGTTACTGAACCCTCCTAAATTCTGGCCTTGTTTTCACTCTGTTGAGGTACAACACCACTGATGGATGTGTGTGGCACCAGTGTGACTGGGATGTGGAATCATGTGCTTTCCCCTCACATGAAGAGGCATTTCAGCAATGATTAACCACGTATTTTCTCCTTTGGCAGCTATTCACAGAGGTTTTCATTTGCAAGGCACGATTTCCTTTTTATTGTCATGGTGAAGTTCCTAAGAACTGACATTTACTGACGGAACTAGGAGCAGATTTGTCTGAGATGTGTAGGAGGTGGCTAGTTCCATGTATTATCAACCTGGCTTCAAGAAATCTCAGAAATAAAAGTCTCCCAAATGAGATTTATTGAAGTTTCTTAAAGTCCTGAATAGTTTTCCCTTGAAACATTTAGTTCAGTAGATCTTTATCGATCTATACCTGTACATACATGAAGATCCATACGTAAGGACACATGTTTACAACAAATCCTGAGACTTTCCACATCTGAGGTTGTTTCTGCATATTCATGAGTACACCTAAGGGCTGAAATAGCTTTTCTGCATGACAGATTTTGCCCTAATAATTTGTACACTATATAATTCAAAAAAAGTAATGACTTTTGGGCAGACGTTTCTGAAACGTACTGTCATGGTTCCCTGAAGTGTTCTTGGTGTATTTAATTACAACAGATACTATTTTATTTTGGTGAAGTGAATGATAAAATCTTAGAAAATCTTTCATGAGAAGTATCTGTGAGAAGACTGGATATCCCACAAACTGTTGCATTTTCTTCTTTCTATTGATTATTGCCATGTTTCTTAATGCCAGATCCTCCAGATCCTCTAAAAATCATGATATTAAGTAAAATTACTAAAAAAGCATTAGGAGTAGACAGCAATATGGATGTTGAAATACAGGCTCCTATCACTAAAAATATATTCCCCTGTCTTATTTATTTAGGATTATGATTTATTTATGGCAAAAACCTTTAAAAGAGGTGAATGAAGTTTCTTAGCCTGATTTGTAAAAGTCAGGCAATTTCACCATTCATTTTCTCTTTTAATTTGGCACACAATCTATTTAAACCTGTTGCAGTGGAGCAGCATGTATGTTTCCAAGCAGCAAGAAATGCCAGTTCCTTCATTTATTGATTTAAAAATTTGCCATGTATGCCATTTGTTGCATCAGGTCTTTTCTTTCATAAAAAGAGCTTCATCAACCAAAGTGGAAATTATTTGCCATCAAATTACTTTGAGTATTTACAATTAATTATAGCTTATTTTTCCCAGGGCATCCAAAGCACAGCAAGCTCTGTACCGTCATTGCTGATCATCTCTAAAACATGAGATGTCAATCATACACATTTAATTAAACAGCATATTCAGCAATGAAATTACATTGTTCTTATCAATATCACTTATTCCACTAGTCTGTAGAATGAAAAGTACATATTCCTACTTGGTATTTTATTTATGGCAGTGGGAAGAGAAACTATATGTTTCCTCATAGCTTCCCCTTCTCCTGGAGCTCTTTCTGCAGCCCAGTTTGTTCTTTGTCTACCATCTTTCCTGGTATGAACTACAACGTTGGCAAATAGGCTGCAGCAAAACCTGGAAGATTAAGTACTGTTTTAGATGCAGCTCAGCATAGGGCTACCTCTGGGCCCTACTAGGTACTTACTGCCTCTGCATATGTCATGCAGGGATTAATTGTCAACTGCTTGTGCAGGGGAACTAAATGTTCAAGCAGTTAAACCTAACCAACAAAGATTGGTTCTCATCTTTCTCCTAAGATCTGTTTCATATTCTGAACTTCCAAACAAGAAGATCCTTAGGCTCTTAAAAAGATCATTACTAAGCTCTTAAAATTATTTTTTAAATTAAGTTTTGCATGCCCTTTATTCATTAGACATCTGTAACAAGTGCACACAGTGGCCACAGCTTAGCAAAGCTGGTTAAGCAAGTATGTGCTTAACTTTCTGCTGATGTTCAAATCAGTGCAATGTAAAGTGTACCTGATTTAAAATAGGCTGTGAGTTGGGCTTTGCTCCACTTTTGATGCCCAGACACAGGGCTAGATATAGCCATAATGTCAACAGTCGATGATGGACATAGTGAGGACTTCCCTGTGTGAGACTTTTCCACTGTTCATGTCATACAAAGCAGTGCTAGAGGAATAAGGAGGATGAAGAAAACTTCACCCCTTGGATTCTTCCTTTTCCTGGGATATCACTTCCAAAAAAGCAATGCTCCAGCTTTCTCAGATCAAAATGCTTTTTGATTTGAAAAAGTCCGTTGCAGGATTTGTCATATTCAAAGAAAGAAAAATTACTCCTAATAATAAAATTATTTTTAAAACCCTGACGTATACATTTTCTTTCATTCCAGTTCATCCCAATGTGTTTTGCAAATTCAAATAGCCTGACATTTATATTAAACTTAAGAGGTCATTGGATCCAGTTCTGCAGAGCAAGACATCAGACTTTAGAGTCCCACTGATCATTTCTGTCTCTCAAGAACAGGCTCTGGATGAATTAGCACCACTATTAATCATAATAATACATCTATGTCGTGGTTCTGAGATTCTTGAGATGTTTTCCAGAAACTGCAAACTGGCATGATACTAGCCAAAAAAACATTAAAGCATAGATCTTAACTCTCCAGTGAATCCTTCAGAAACTGAATAGGCTCTCACAGCATAATATTTCTGACAGGAAATATACACTTGAGATGTTTTAAGCCTGAAATGTCACATACACAATGGAGCTTAAGCCTGAGAATAGCCTCCCCTGTTTCCAAGATCATAACACTAGTATTATAATTAAGAGGATAAAATGCCACTTCCTTGCTTCCCATACACCTCTCCAAATGAAATGTGAGTCAGTTCATGAATTTCATCTGTGGCAAAGCCTAATGGAACAATTTCAGATCATCCTGGACAACCCTCCTGACCAATTCCCTCACATACACGCTCACGCCCGTTATTTCTGCTAGCTTGGATTTCATATCCGCCTCTGCCCAATCGCTTGTGGCAGGCTCTAGCGGTAAAGCAAATGCTTTGCTGCTGTTTTTCCCCTTAGAATTACA
Source organism: Phalacrocorax carbo (assembly GCF_963921805.1). NCBI lineage: Eukaryota > Metazoa > Chordata > Aves > Suliformes > Phalacrocoracidae > Phalacrocorax > Phalacrocorax carbo. Next base: position 46,085,080 of record NC_087514.1, read on the forward strand.
GATCGCTGAAGAAGTAGCTTAAAACATTTCCACTGGAGAAAAATGTGATGAAATTGTTAAAGGTTCAGCAGCCTTGAAACACTAGTAGGCTATTGGCATGAGGATTATTCCCAGACGTGATCTTTCCTTTGGAACCTGCAGCCGAAGTTTGCAATATTTGTTCGCTTCATGCCTCCTTGGCGTAGCCTCTCTCTCTGGCTGATTTTCTTCCTTTCTTTATCTGAAGCTGGCATTTTTTCCACTCTCTAATAATTAAGCTGTCTCGATGTTAGAGACATGCCTATTTTATCACATGTATGTCTCGTACACAGTTGAAAAAGGAGATCTCCAAGGGAGAAGAAGGCTGGCGTCTCTGCTGTTGAAACGGTTTCAATCTGGCCTGAATACTTTGCCTGCAGTGCTGCAACCCACAAGGGGGTCTTAACCTCTGAAACCTGCTGACTCAAGAGTAATTGGCCAGCATGATGCCACTGTGACCATCAAGTGGAACAAATAAAATTACCCACCATTTCAGTGCCGTGATTGTCCTCTCCCACTGCATGATTCCATAAATCCCCCGGAGGACTGACCTGCTTATAATAAACAAATTGTTTTCTGGGCTCCTTTTCCATTGCCTTTAGGGGAGTTAGAAGAAGACAGAACCAAGCTGTGTTAACTATATTTAGTGGTCTTTTTTTTTTCTTAAATTGCATCAGATGGTTCAGATGACCAGATACAGTATGATCTTTTAAAATTATATCCTCAAGAAGCAAACAATTAGAGAGAACAGCATCTCTACAAGGAAACTCAAGTTTACACAGCAATAGAAAGTTATAAATTTAAAGAATTCAAGAGGATTACACATATCCAAGTTGGATGACTTAATTCCTTTTCCTAAGCAAGACAGCTTAAAAGCAGGGATTCTCTTACTTTATACACAATTTTGTAATTTGTTTGCATAAAAGCAAGCTGTTTACACTACAGGACATGGCTATATAAATGTCATTGCCAAAACGTACTATCTCCTATAACAGTGTAAAACCAGAATATCTCCTGTGATGGCAGTGGATTTATTCACCTACACACCGGTGGAACAGAGAACTAAATTTTACTTCCCCCCCTGCCCCCTGTCCCCGTCTAAAATAAGCTCACTAAAGATCAGAGGGGGAGAACTAGGGGGAGGTGAAGGAAGTAGGTCTTGTTCTCTTGGTTTCCTTTCTTTATGACCAGATAACAGCACCCCCAATATCTGGATTAATGCAGAGGAGATAATATTGCCTGGTAAACACATCAGCAGGACAAGCAGTGTGAAACTTTATTTTAGTGTTTTCAGTAACTGCTTGAGCTGATAATGGCCCTAATGTAGCCACAATTGACTGCACAGAAGTGCAGATTTAGTTCCAGTCCCATAAAGTTTTGTGTGAAATTGCAGTTGGTTTGAGTTTTCAGCCTTCATTTGAACAAGAGCAAAACTTGGAGGATGCAGATGTACATGAAATGTTTTTTGGGAAAGCAGATAGAGGAGCCCAACGACTTTTGCAGAATGAAATCGCAATAAAGAATAAATTGACGAGACTAAGAGGTACAGTGAGTTGCCTTGCCATGACTAACAATTACTATTTTAAACAACTGTTAATGTATTTCTGAAAACACAGATTGCTGTTTGTTGCCAGCTATTTCATTTAGGCCCAATTCACTTAAATCATGTGCTTAAAAGTAGGCAGATCATTAAGCACATTGTTAAAACAAGGTTTTGAAAAGCCAAGGAAAACTAATACTTTCTTTTTCCTGCATGTTTTTCAGTTGGTATATGTGATTACTTTACAGCACTGCTAGCAGTACTAGATTCACTTCACTTACCTTGTTAAGGTATATTGAAGGATATTTTGCACACATTTTCAGTTTTCTTTCTGAGTTTTGAAACCAGCACAGTAGAAGTATTTAAAGAAACAGCAAGACTCCTTATCTGGTTCTTTCCATCCAAAGTAATCTCTCAGACTGAACAGACCATTTAATTGGGAACAGTTCTTGTAAATTAGGAGTCTGACCCCTGTTTCAAATTTAGCATGCATCCTTCTGTTCATTTTATTTCCCAGCAGATAAGGGGTAGATCAAACCTACAATGCTTCTATCATACACAAGTCATCTCCTTGTCTATATATAGCTTCTTTCTCCCTAGCTCACCTTTTACTGCTGCAAGTTTTGTATGTCAAGCAAGAGACAGAATAAGAACAGAGAAACTTGTATTTGGTACCATAACACTATCAAGATGGGAAGGATATTACAGTTGTGCTTTTTACTAATCTGCTTCTTTCATTTCTATTTTGTTGCATTACTTCTACTTCTCCTGGCTATTCCAGATCCTCCTCTCAAGTGGTTTATAGTGACAGCTATAAAGCATATTTCTCAACATCTCTGCTGTAAGGGAATGACAAGCACTGACTGGTGGATCTCCTAGTCTTATACATGAAGTACCCTCAGTCAGCCTGTATAACAGATAGATAAACCATGGGATACAAGAATTCCCTTTTATAAATAAACCATAGAAAACTGGTCTTCATCACTTTGAGGCATTTCATTCACAGTGGAGGGTTCTTTGGGATTTGAGGGATACAATGCCTCATGGAAAATATTTGAGACCTCGGGGCTAGTATCCACCTGAGTATCACAACCAAAATTGTTCAGTGTCCAGGCATCTGTAACTTACCACACTATGGTGCAATCTACCAGCCTAAGCCCTGATACATGAGAAATTTTACAAATATTTTCATAGCCAATAAGGAGATCATGTACTTTGCCATAACATACACCCAATATGTAGATCATATGCTACAGACACAGGTCTTTTGTCACTCACAGAGCTTCTTTAGCTCTCTACCTCAGAGTGTTTGAAGGGCTGTCACCTATCCCAGAAGGCACACATCCTTCTGATAGCACAGCATACAGTTGTATTTATAAATATAGTGCATGCAAATGTACCAACACCTCCTCCCCACCCAGCCCCGGGTGAAACTGGAAGATGATCATGAAACCAGAGCAGAGAAGATCCATTTGTTTTGCTCAGAGGCCTTTGGTGATGTTGCTGTTGGGGAGTGGTACCCAGTTAAGTATCCTTGAACAGGGGACATTTTTTCCTTTTTCCTACATTTTTCTCTTGAAGTTAGTTGTATTAGTTCAATCTTTCAGTAAGCTTTGCTGATCCCAAGACCATTTGGACAGGCTTAAGCAGGGCAGTCCAAGCTGGGCAGCAAGGAGATGCCTGAGCCGGAACAGCAGAAGGACACTGGCTCCTGCTACACCGAGCTCCCCAGGCAGGCTGTCGGGAGCAGTCAGCTTGGACAGGGGCAGGTTTGTTGAAATCTGGAAGAGAAGACATTTGCACAGTTGGTTTTAATGCTTTAGGAAAGATGGAAGGCTTAGGCTTTACTAGGAAGAGAGAGAAAACAGATCACAAACATGAAGAATAATCTCTGGCAGATAACTCTACTTCTCTGTGAAACATAATCCCCAAATACTCCGGCAAGAAGATAGATCTTTATACCATAATGACAAGCATTAGTCTCAGGTCTTGGTTTTTCAAAGAAACTAAATTTAAAAATAGACTTCCTAAACCTTAAGGTCTCAAACCTTGTGCAGACATTAAGATTTGTCTGCAGCTCCTCACTTTACTCCTACATTTTCCTACATCTGCAAACAACTGCTGCAAATGACTGCATAAGACTGACCTGAACTTTATATTTCTCAGTGAAGCAATATGTCACCTCTGTTTATACTACTGTGATCTTATTAAAGAAGGAAATCCTGTCAGTAGTAATCTCAAATTCCTTCAGTTATCGTAAATTTAAACTCCCCACTTCTCTCTTGCAACAGGATTTTTTTGGTTTACTTTAATGTGTGTACATGTGCCTATGTACATGCTGTTTCAAGTCTTGTGTTTTTCAGTGAAATCCTAATGGCAACTGACCACAGAAATTCTCTGAACGTTAGTTAGTTAGTAGCTACAAAGACATAAACTCACAAAAGCTTTGACTAACTCTAGCTGATAAACATATCTTTGATGTAATTATTGCCTTAAGTCATAGGAAGAGTAGTTTTGTGTCTGTAGCAGGAAAATGACATCTGAGGATCTGAGGATCTTTTTGTGGCCTTGCTACAGAGGTCTTTGTGAACTTGGCAAATGTAAACATAAATGTAAACCTTCTGAGCCTATGTATCCTATTCTGTGAAATGATGATAGTATTTATACTCCTCCCATCTTTTCTAAAGAGGAATTTGCAGCCTCCAGTCACAAAGATGGGCAGAGCTTATTGCAGTTACAGGTAGAGGATATTAGGACATGATGATCAACATCATATGGCAGAGACAAGCTTCTAATGATATTTTACATCACAAAATGCAACAAAATATTTTCCATTTCTCATCATTTTCTGTGTCTTATACTGAGCTCCTGTTGGCTTTGTTAAGGTCAGTCATGTTTGTTGCATTTTTGTAAGACAGCCAAAGCAGCAGTGAAAACAAATACATTAATTCTGCCTTATTTGACTAGTCCAGATTCTCAGAGACTTTTTTTTCTTCCAAACATGGTTAAGTCTCCTTTTAAAAAATGGAAGAGGTTTGTACTTTCTTTGGGGACACCATGGTGCAGATTCTAAGAGAGAGAAGTTGTCAAATGATAGGAATTTCTTGTACAGATTTCATGGTCATAAAACAAAAAGTGGTTTCAGAAATTGGAGCCAAAGAAAATGCCTTTCTATATTTTGATCCACTCTGAATAGTTCTTATAACTCTGTAGTAAACTGAAGACCAACAAAAAGGGACTAGTAGTCATGATGATTAATGTGACAAGAGAATGAGGAGGTCAACTAAAGGCACTGCCATTGTCCATAGTCCTTGTCACAGCAGGTGATTTGTGGGCTCAAATCCACTACAGAGGAAAGCAAAATACAAACATTGAAAATTCCCTGCCAATGCAATGCAACCTGGCGGAAGAGGGCAACGGATTTTGATGCCAAATTGGCATGTGGGTTTGATGCTGTGTGAGGACCGTAAGCCACACAAGCACCTGGAAGCTGCTATTAGAGCACCCATTCACCTGTCTCTAGCCATGGCCAGTCTCTAAATGCTTCAAAGAAACGCAAACAAATAAACAACCTAGAGGCTAAGGTATACATCAAGGGAGAATAGGAAGTGGGAATTCCTTCCTGGCCAGTATAAATATGGTATAGAACAAATGATCAACAAACAGAAATCACACATCCCCTTGGGAATACCAATAAATCATCTACTTACAAGCTTTTAGTTTTAAATCCTGAATTGTCTTTTCTCTAAACATGAAAAACTCTTTTCTTAGTAATGTTGTAGTCTTTCCTGTTATTCACCCACCACCTGTTTAGAAGGCCATTCCAGGATATTGCCCCCAAAACAGTTAGAAACCTCTGAAATCTAGCCTCCAAACTACAGCTGAGGCATTGGGCAGCAATGCAATTTATGGCTAGAGTAAAGCCTGTAGATAATTCATACCATTTGTCCAGCATGTTGAAGCTAGATGATGTAGGTAAGTTTAGAACTCACAGTCCTCCCCATGGCCTTCGGCTCCTGTGCAGTGTTCATCTCCAGAACTGCTCTGAGTACATGGGAATGGTGCTACCAGGGGAACACAGGAACCTTGATTGAAGTGGTTACAGCCTTTTGGTCCTGGATGAATTTCAACTCCTATCTTGGATAGGTTCAGAAAATAGTCCAGACATTACTCAGTTCAGCTTCAGTGCACCCTTGGGAGATGCGTAAGTGAGACTGCTTTACATCTTGCGCTCCAGGCGGTTGTGAAGCCACCCAAGGTGATAGGCACAAGTGTTATGTCATTGTTATGAGGGTTGGTGTTATGTCCGTCTGATGCCTATGCAATTTTTCTCACAGGACCTTCATTCCTCATGTGTTTGGTTTTTGGTTTTCTTTTTTTGTTGTGTTGGGCATTTTGGTTTGTTTTGTTTAGTTTTTTTTCCACTCAATTATTTATCTTTGACTTGTAAATGCTTTAATGTGGAAGTAGTGATACTGTAACAGAGGTTCTGCTATCACAGGCTTTTGGTGATAGCAGCAATTCTTGACTAATAACACTTAAGCGAAACAGTGATATACAGCTGCTGTGATTGCAAACCTGGGATAATAGAAGTGTTATCATTTTAAAAACTACCATTGTAGTGACGGTGCTTTTCCTTAAGACTACTGAGGATCTGGGAGCTACCACTTAACAGTCGCCAGTAAAGAGGTCCAAATCTTGCTGGGCATATAAAGAGCTGGGCCCAGCCATTAAGATCTTGAAATATCATTTTAGCCATGAAATAAAGACAGATTATGAGAAAAGAGAGAGGGAGGTGGTGAGAAATCTCAGTTATTCACCTTTAGCACCTGCACATCTTACTATGTCAGTTACAGTGTTTTGCATGTTTGGGATTTTTCAGAATGGTTAATTCGTCAGTATGAAGTCCTGTATTTTCAGGCAGCTGCACTAGGGGCCTCTCAAAATGCAAACCCACTGATGGCCTTTTACCTAATGTATAAGGCCAAACAAACATGAAGATTTTAAAGGCTCACTCTGCTTATTTTAACTGCTATAAAACATGCTTTACAGAATATAAAGTGGCTTCAGTAACTGAAATGAAAGGCTTCTCTAGGTTTTGATCCATTCATTCTGGTGCACTTGTTTCAACAGATACATCCTTTCCTCAACAAGCAATACAACATGATGTCTTTCACATTCTCCAGATAAAAAAAGTAATAAACCAAAATAAAGCCTGATAATGCAACGTGATGAGAGCCTTCTGGGAGTGGAAGTGGCCTCCACCTCCTTTGTCTTATGGGGCTGTGTACTTCATATATGAGCAAGATGGAGGGAGACACCGTCACTGGAGGCAATTCACACCTTTTGTCAGAGAGGGAGAAAAGAGACTATTTACATTATATTCACAAGGATGATTTTGAAAGCACTTTTCCATAAGTTGGAAGGACCTTCAAAGCCTTACTTTCAAATACTGGTGTTCCTTACTGTGAAGGATATCTTGCAACTCACTAATAGCAAAATTCTTGGTTGGTCACTTCCAGATTAAATTTTCAGTGTATTTGCTTGACTGTGGTTGAAATCTCAGGGCAGATGTGCATTTGAGATTAATTTATTCTGTTTTGCTGCCTTAGAGGACACAGTGGTAGCATATTACCTTGCTACAATAAAAAACATAGATATGGGAAAGTCATCTAGTCCCCCTCACTAACAGTGCAGACTTGCTCTCTGCAGCGTGTTCCCTAGTGCTTTGTCCTGTCTATTTTTAAATGGCCTAAGTGATGAGAATTTCTGCAGAGAAGAGTTCACAGGCAGAGCTCTTTCCTCTAACAAAGCTTTGGATAGATAAATAATAATAATAATAATTTTATTTATTAAGCTTTCTCTCTTTCACCCACCAAAGTCCTTAAGGTGCTAAGCAGATACCATGAAAAAATTTCTTGTCCCAACCAAGCTCAGCAATGGTTTGAATAGAACAGTAAACAAAAACCAACACTAAAACAAAAGACAGGGAAGGACAAAGGCCCTAGCAGATGTGCAGCTCAGGAACAAAAGGGTCTTACAGTAAGGGTTGTTGCAGCAAAACCTCTCAGCAGAACCCATAACTGTTCAAGCTGTAGGGCCAAATTCAGGGAGGTTTGTCATTGCTTAGGAGGAGATTCAAGGCTTTTCAAGCATTCTCAGTATCTCACAATTCCAAACCTACGCTGACAAAAATTTAGAAAGACCATATTTCTGAGTAAGACTATTGAGGTAACAGAAAAAAAATAGAGAGGTGTCATTTTGCTTTGCTCATCTGCATTATACCCATAAAGTCAGTGTTACAATTTTAATTATATTGGAAACCTTCCATCTGTGTTTGCTAAATCTTGATTTACTGGTAGCTGCAGTCATTTGCCCAGTAATATTATATATGAGGAATGGAACCAAAAGCTTCACTATCATCAAACTCAAACAAACGTCTTCAGGAAAAAGCATTAACAAAAAGCTAAGTCAAGTGCCTGTCTTTTCCATCCGTGTTTATCAATGCTAAAATCCTACTGGTTGCTACTTGCACCAGAAGACTATTAGAACTTCTGTAGGGGGAAAAAGAGTGTTATATTTCTTTTTGACAGAACCATTAGGGAACTCTGTAATGTTTCAATCTGTGGTCAGTGCTCTGTTTTGCTTGGCTCGCTAAACCCTCAGCCTCAGCTGGCATTTCCTAAATTAACAGCACATTGACTCCCCACATTAAGACAGTCAGAAAAATGGTTCAGCCTAAACTAAGCAGTTTGACACTCATGTGCTTCAGCAAAGCTGAACAGCATCTCATGACGCTTACATGATTGGATGATATCATAATCATATGATAAAAAGCCATTAGGCCAGGACCAAAATCTAAAACATAGGTCATTATGTTAGATGTAAAAAAGTGTACCCATTTAATAGAAAAAAAAAAAAAGAAACAAAAAAGAGTTCTGACACCAGGGAACATCTGGCTAATATTTACATCTCCTGTTTAATTTGGATGCTTCAGTTTAGTTTTCAAGATGGCAGTGTATAGAAACAAATTAAGCCAATCACTCTATCCGCAGTTTAGAAAACCAAGATTTGTTTATAGTTTCTCATATTAATACCTCATCCACTTGGCCAAAATGCCTTGTGAAAAATATACCTCAAACACACAATCCCCCTTTCGTAACAAAGCCGTAATTCAGCATAATTCTTTGTTGATGGGATGAAAAAGGGAGTCATGTAAACTTGGAGTATTGAGATGAAGAGATAAAGTTGGGCCATAGGAAACGAAACAATCTTTGGTGCAGTAGGGTTAAACTGAAGCCCATTAAGAATGTTAACAAAATTAGCATTTTGGGCCCCATCCTACCTTCCTTTAAATCAATGGGATCTTGTCACTGACACCTGCCAAAGCACAATCGCAGACATGTTTATTGTTAAAGTAATGTGAGCTGGATGCAGGCTTGCTGGATGAGCCCTGTGCCTGGGAACCTGCAAGTTTAATTCTGTGATGAGTTTGATGCTATGCTCATTTCCAAGAGCACTGAAAAACATGAAGCAATTCAGCAAAGCATATGTAGAACTTCATAAAATATTATCTCTAAGAGGAAAACTGGCCAAGTGACAATTTTCTTATGTCATAGGTAATTAGGTAAGCTCCAGAATGTTCAGGTTAATAAAAGGAGATGCTAATATCAAAATACTAGAGAGAATGCAAAGCCTGAAGTCAAAACTTTTAGTTACAAACCCAGAGGGACAGGCAGGGAAATCTTTTCATCATGCTTCCCTATTTTTGAATATACAAAGGATCTACTGGGCCAAAATCTATTCAATATTACTGTGCATTATTGGTAGGTATAAATAACAATATTAGTGTGAGTATCCGGACAGTATCCAGACCCCAGCTCTAGCTAAACAGTCCCAGTGGTTTGGGCTCTTTCTAGCCTGCTATTTCTAGAGGCAGAAAAAAAGCCCAAGCAAGCTTGCTGAATGTTTGTCATGTCTGTTTAGACTGCCATGACAAAAACACAATGTAGACACTCCAAAATTAGTACTAAATTAGCTGGCTTTACTCTAGCAAGGAATTCACCCACGGTGGCAAGGAGCTTAGGGCTGGAAGCAAACCCAGCTGTTATGCAGAGTGCCAGCAACATAAACCTGATGTCAGGTTTGTATTGCCCAGCGAGCCTAGCTCGTAGGTTGAGCTCACACAACTGCAAGGAAAACAGATGGGAGCCCGTGCGCCTGCAGTGTATTGGTGTGACTGCTGCTACCTGGCTCGCTGGAGGCTGCAGCAGAGCCATGGCAGCGGTTGCAGAGGCAACGTCAGGAGAGCCAATGAGAGCAGCAAGCTGGTGCAGCAACAGCAGCAGCAGATTATAGTGCATGTGTTAGAGAAATTAATGGGATAGTCCCCCACAGGGACCACTTCCAAAGAACAGTGTGGCTAAGGTGGGACCACATTTGGCTCCCTCCACTTTCCCCATGCTTCCAACGCTCTCCCAGCAAACACTGCACCCTGAAGCGCTCCCTGTGCTCTCATGGCACACCTCTGGGTATGCAGCACATCCATTCAATCTGTGCTATGAAAAAACTGCTTTTTGCTTGCAACATAGCCCTCAACTATTTCAGAATCTTTGAACTAAATAAGCAAAAGTGACATGATAATTATGTATTAGGGTCACAGGGACACCCCACGGCCCAGAGGAAACCCAAGGTTGCAGGAGTGCAAACTCCAGCTATGCGTACTGGTAATTAAGTGTGCCTGGGACTGGTCTCTGGCTCTGAGGCCAACTGGCAAGGAAGAGCACCCCCATCACACTCCCACCAGAAGAAGGGGGCTACACTCAGCTGGCTTACTCAGGGCCATGATGACCTCTGGACCACCTCTGGCAATTGTCTCACAGTACTGATAGGCACTGCTCAGAGCCGAGGACCACCCTCATGATGCAGTGATGCAGCCAATCCACTTCTCTTTAACCCAACCATCTCATTTATTAGTAGATCTATAGCCCAACAGAGCCCCCTGCTCTGAGGACAGCTGAGGCGGAGCAGGCTTGGGGCCAGAGGGTGATCCATGGCCCTCTTTTATTTAGGGAGATAAATATAGCCACAAGGACTGCAGTGGGTATGAGCATGTGGTGTCCTCAGTCCTGCTCTTCCAGGGAGACAGAAGAAGGAGAGCTGTGTGCCTTCTGGCAGCACTGACAGGGGACCTGTTTCTTCATTCATAACAAATGACAGCACAGCTCTTTAGATTTATTTAAAAAGGAGGTCACCTGCATGCCACCTTCAGTCTCTTTGATGAGCACTCTCCGCACTCCAACACCTCCAAAGGTGATGGGACGGCACAGCCAGGAGCAGCAGGCAGTGGGTGTAGGGGAAGGGAGGGCTGTTGTGCCTCGTGAGTGCCAGCCCAACACGATGGTGATTCTCTGCACCTCTGCAGGAAAATCCCATTTTCTCGTGTAACAGTGACTGTGGTCAATAGATATATATTTTCTTCAGTAAGCCATAAGAGAGGTACAAGAGCAGGTAAACATGCTTCCTTACAGTCAGACCTTGTTATACAGTATACAGTATACCTGTATACAGTCAGACCTGTCATTTCTTATACGTTATTTACACTTACTACAAAGCCAGTGCAGGAGAGTAACAGATGAAAACATTGTGCCAACTTATACCTGCGAGGAACCTTTCCTCCTATCCCAGCCATCAGAAGTAACCATTTTATGAGGTAAAACCAAATTATATTTCCTAGAGCAACTGTTTTAGCAATGTCTTGTTGATTTGCTGTTCAATATCCTCTAGGTTTCAATGTGCCTTTGCAAATTTGAGTGGCCAGAAGTGTATTCTTCCACATAAAAATCTCAGGTTCATTCTTTTTCTTTATTTTTTTTTCTCTGTCATCAGGCATGGCAGAAATGGAAAGGCAGAAATAGGAATTTCAGGCCTAATTTTTCCAAACTGCTCAATCTGTGCTTCCAAAAATGCTGAGGGAAAAATGGATGGGAACTTGCAGGCAGGGTATAAAGCACTCAGAGTGTTGCAGAAGTGATGCAGTAATTTAAAAGGCCGAGTTAGAAACAGTATGTTTCTGCCTTTGACATTCTCCCAAGGATGTCTGCATCAGCCAACTTGCTTAAAATGACAAAAGTCATTACAGATAAACAGAGTGGATTGTTTATTTTGGAAAGGGACTGGGGCATAACTCCTCTGAGGTAAAGCACAGGGTGGTTCTTTCTTTACCTGCTGCGGGATCCAGCAGAGAGGCAAGGTGCTGCATGCTTTGTGTTCAAATGACTAACAAGACCTTTGTCTAGGCTTGAACTCTCATACCTGTTTTCAGTTCCTGACATACCTCGGATCCCCCACCACCCGCCGAGCCCGTGCTGGTGCGCTTGGATGGTGAGCCTCTGGAAACAGGATGCCACTGGGATCCGTGGGGAAGACAAAGCCCCTCAGAAAGGCGAGCAGCCTCAGGCCACTCTAATTACAAGTCCCTGCACTGCTTGAAGGTACTCAGCTGACATGCCTGAACTGTGCAAAGACCTTCAAGTGAACTATTATACAAAGCTCAATGTATCACATGGTTGCGAAGCAGCTGCTAAGTCTCACTGTAAACGAGGCACAGAGATGATAAGTCACATACTCTCATATACAATGTGTTTAAGGAAACCCCCACCCTATGGATTTTACTGCCTTAGGCTAGGATGAAACTTGGGAGGTGAAGGGGAGGGAGGGGGATGTGGGAAAGAGTTTTATATGAAGAAGCTCTAGTCTACATTGAGGATGTGTTTACTCCTAGTAGCTTTGGCAAGTTAATCATAACATGCATTTAAGTTCTTTTAATAACAACTCCCAAAGTGGATTTTTCTAAAATGTCACTTCCCTGTTTGAACGAGCACAAAACTGTATATCAGGATAAATCTTCCTTATGAGACACAGAAAGCAGTAGTTACTAACATTTGGTTTCTCCTTTGCTCACTTTGCATGGATACATACAAGCCTGAAATATATGTTCTCAGTTCAGATAGGAGGAGTGTAACTGACATGCATTTGATCACACAGATACGACACACAGAAAGACCAACATGATTAAGAACAAAAATCTGGCAAAACAGAAGACGGCAGATGATACAACCCACAGTAATAAATACGCTGCTTGTGATCATCTTAAAAACGATTGAATACTGTGGCTAAGGGTAAATGGCTGCAGAGTAGTGCCTTTAACACACCCAAGGAGGGGGTTCCTATAACCCAGCAACATACTGTAACTATAGGTATTTCTAAAATCCCAGATCCATAGAAACGCAAGGTTAGGAGGGACCTGAAGAAACCATCCAGCATGCTGTGCTACGGGAGCTGCAATAGGAATCAGTGTGATGCTGAAATGGGAACTCAAACCCATGAAAGCTATTATTTCAGGCTCTCTGCACTGTCAGTAGGTGGCTCATCTTTTCAAGATTTCCCACCCATCCATAATAAAAAGTAAATATATGCCTGCCAAAGTAAAAAAAAAAAAGGTTCAGTATATCATGGAAACATCGCAAACCGATAACGCAAAAGCAAATTTGATTCTCTTTTGAAAAGGCCTGGAAAAAAAATCATGGAACTTCTTTAACCTGTGTGTGGTTTTGGACAAGCATCCATCATCATACAGTAGCCTTCCCACACCTTCTTCAATTTATTTTCAAGCAGCAGTTTCGAAACAATATTTTCCTGTGAAAAAGATGTGCATATAAAATACATTGAAGCAAAGCACAGAAATTCATAATGAGACAATAGCATGAAAGTAGAGCAAGGAGCAAGTGATCAGAGGTTACAAGGAGCAGACTGTGAGAACTAGACAGCCCTAACTAGGCTTGCAAATCTCACCTTCCTCTATGGATTTGTTAGAGAAGAAAGATCCGTAAGACTAAGAGTAAATCTGGGGGCATGAGAATGATGGCAGGAGATTCACAGTCTAGCTGCTATGAAGAGAACATACTTCATCATTAAAACTGAAGCCAGAACTTGGTCTCTTTTCCAGAAGGCCTCAAACCATACGTAGCTTCCTTGGGACTATCTGAATAGTCAACCATTTGCTTAGATGATTTGATCCTGCTCTCATTCAAGGCAGATGCGTCTCCCTTCAACTTCAAAGAGAGCATGATGACACCTTCATGAACTGTGTTTCAATCTGGCTAACAGAGAGTTCCACTTAAAGCATTTTCTAAGAGAGGTACTACAGAAAGCAGAAGTTGGTCCAAACTATGTTAAAAATTCACTTTTAAAAAAAAAGAAGCTACATCCCAAAGTAAGTTGGACAAACAGGTTTAAAACTAGCACAGATGGGCCGATGTGCCTTTTACCCCTTATCACAGACATTTATATTATATGTCAAAATAGTGCAGAATGCAGTGATAGTCAATGTTGGAACGCTCTGTCTGGGTCACGCAGATTCATCACCAGCTGAAACAAAGTGTATTTTCTCCTGGAGTGGGTCACTGTTCTCCTCAATCATCTCACGCTTTTGTTGTGTTTATTTTCAGCACACAGTTTAATCTTAAAGATGCCATTTAACAAAGAATTTGTCCTGAGAGTAGCAACATATGGAAGCAGCTGTTTGCGGTTCTTGTTCATAATATGAGTTACATCTTCCTTTAAACAAGACAGCTTTTTATTTTGCTGCTAAACCTGCAGTTGAATCAGTACAAAATGATAATAAACATGCCTAGAGAGGTCTCCAGCTCAAAGCAAGAGTTACTGTCCATGAACTTTGCCACCCTTTGGTTCTTATTTCCTAGCACAGGACATTTGCCTGATTTGGAGAACAGCTATAACATGTAAAACATGAGCTATACTTTGGCACTCATTTCTTAATTATTGTTATTATTGTCATAAAAAAAATCTGGTGGCTGAAAATATCTTAAAAAATGTTGCTGCCTGATATGTTACACATTGCCTTAGTACAGTACAGCAAAAATAAAACAGATAATGTTTTGTACAGCATGTCCAAAACTATATCTATACACTAAATAAACCAGGGACAGGACTGACCTTGTTTACTGGACTATGATAATTTATTTTGCTTATTTATTAGTACCCCTTCTGGCACAGTTTTGGCCTGTGCCAACTACCAGTTTTCAATAATAATGCCCAGGCATGACTGATGGGAGAGCACATGCACCAGTGAGCACTCCCAGAAGTTAATGTGGGTGGCACTACAACTGATTAGAGTCTGTACTGTCCTCTAATACTACCTGCACAGGCTTTGTGCATTCAAAGATCTCTACACACCTTTGCACCAAGGCATGCAACACAAGCCCTCAATTTTCTGATAGGCAGAAACGTAGTCCTCACCTTATTGAACTTACCTGAAAAGAATACACTTAAAGTAGTAATTTCTTAGATCCACTGGGAGATCATATGCTCAGATGAGACACAGAACCACAGGTTGTGTGACAGGGGCAAGAGAACAGTCCCTGTTCATGACATTATTTATCGGCATAGACATAGCTATAATACCTCAGATACCTGAAGACCTTCTGGGTATGACTTCTTGGAGGGAAGGAGATTACACCAAACAGCACATAAAAGGAAAATGTCATGAATGCCACTGATGCCTGTATCTTTACCGTGTCATTTGATGAGGCCTAGCAAATCTGACTGTGGGATATGGCACTGCCTTTTTACAAGGGAGAGGTATTTTGCAGTCCATGTGGAGGGAAGGAATAGCCAGCTAAACTGGGAGGGAGAATAAACTACACTCTAGGGAGACCAACAAGGAGAAATATGGATAAAGATATGTAAAGAAAGGTGGTCCTAGGATAGTGACCAAGGAACAGACAATGAAAGGAGTTGAAATATCTAAGTCAGTGAGGAGTTTCAAGCAAGGTCAGAAGAGTGAGAGCTGAAAATCCACTAGGACACCTACTCCAGTATCTGAAGGATGCTTTCAGGATCATGGTGGGTAAGTGAAATTATTTACATAACACTGAAAAGTCAGCTCCTCCAGCAATGTCATGCCTAGCAGTTTTGCAATGCTCTGTAATACGCTGGGTAAAAGAAGACAGTTTCTGTGGAGTTTGCAGGTTAAAATAGGCAAAGTTTAAGGCTGTGGCTCTGAATTGAGGATGCAATATTATTGTGCTCTTTTGCCATGGATAAATTGTAACTCTGTCCACCTAATCATTTGTAAATGGCTGATTTCTCATAGGTGGGCAAGGTAGACCTTTAGGAGGGCATTGAAAGGAGGGAGGCCTTATACTAGCTCAAGCTTGGATACCACTTTTCATTACTGACTCTTTCTTCAGTGATACCCTATATAGACACTGTATCTACTGGGGATTTCATAATCCTTGGAGGGAGAGGAAGTGGTAATACAGTGTTTTAAGCAGGTAAAACATGAAAGAAAGTAAATAATAGAGGACTCTATTCAGATCAGATGGAAAATTTATGCAAACATATGTGAGAAAATGTGGAAAGCTTTTTTAACCAGAATTGTACCCACTCTAATTGTAATTTCATGCAGATGCATGCAATCACAAATATAAATGGATTGCTGCTACCAAATTATATCAGCCACCTCTTAGCTATAAACAGAACTTTCCTTCTCATGCGACTCACTTGTTTATCGAGATGCTTTCCTAACCGCTTTAACTTGGCTCCCTCCAATAGTTTCATCAGTTTAATGCAACAACCTAGAAATTAGAAACATTCATTTAAGTGCCTATCACTTCCTTCCCTGCGTTTGACCAGCAGTCCCAAGTGGGAAATACTAGACATGCACTCAGCTTATCTTATGCATTTGGTTCATCATGGGTTTTAAGACAGGTCTCATTAAATAGACAGCCTCTAAGACCTGATAATTTGCAGTAACGGGGATGGATTCTGTGACCCAGGAGGTCCTATCTGTAGGTATTACCCTGTAACAAGTTAAGTGTCTCCTTTCCCTTAGCTAACCTGAACTGAAATTAAGCTCAGTATTATAATCACAAATAACTGTACTGAATGGTGTAAAACTAGCAATGTAAGGGAACTAGGCATCTTGTTTTTATACTGCCTAAACCTATGGCAAGAACTCAGACATAAGCTTTTGGCATCTTAGCCCTGGCAGATCTTGCTGTGATGGTTTCAGATGCTATCTTTTCTCACCTGTCCTGCCATCTATTTGCTGGAGTTTAGCACTCTCAAAGCATATTCAGCGGAAGGGAATATCTGCCTATCAGTCTCTGCAATACACAGTCTAGGTTTGGCTAACCTTCACTGGTATCTTCCTTGATAAGGTGCTGGGAAGGTCAGATGGTGATAATTATTTTTTTCATATTTGGTGTTCTATAGGGAAAATTCCATAGTTACAAGTATATCAGAAACAGAAAAATAAGTTAATGCTTTCTGGGAAAAAACCACACCCACTAGGTCACTGATGTCCTCTGTGCTTTAAGAGATAAACCTAAGACTTTAAATTTCTCATTTACTTAACCTTGTAAAAACTTTTTATAGCAGTGGTAGTAATGGCTTACTACACACACAGCTGTTTTTTTTTAAAAAATGTACTTGCAATTCTTTTAAACCACTGTACTTCATTTTTCAGAGACATAAACAGAAGACAAATTCAGACATACAAATAAAGTAAATGACCCTAGCATAAATTAGGAAATGCATTAATTCTGACATTGCTAAAGCTCAGGGTCAGGTAACCTTTTTTGCAGAGCAGATTATTTCATATTTCAGAGAAATCAGAGAATATAGGACATAAAAGGAGGCCCAGTACTTCACCTAGTTCATCCCTGTGCTTTGAAAATACCTACATTTTCTCTGGCCCATACTTATTTTATTCGTCAATTCTTTAAAACCTCTTGACACTTCCTAGGTACCTTGTTCAAGTGCTTAGCTATCCTCAGAGTGGTAAAAGGATTTTGGGTTTTGTGGCTTTTTTTTTTTAATATTTAAGTTAAACCTTCTTTATTTCAAATTAAAGCCATCATTTTTTTCTGTGCTTTGTCAGTGGACTTGGAGTACAATTGATCACTGTCTTCTTTACAACAACCTTCTACATACTTGAAGACTGTTATCATGTCCCTCTCAGGCTCTTCTGTTGTAGACTAAACAAACCCAATTCCTTCAATCTTTCCTCATAGGTCATGTTTTCTAAACCGCTTATCATTCCTGTTGCTCTCTTCTGGACATTCGCCAATTTGTCTACATCTCCCTGAAAAAGCAGTGCCCAAAGTTGGATCGAGTTCTCCAGCTGAGAGCTCAAAGTGCCAAGTAGGATAGAATTCCTACCTCCGCCTCACACATGGCATTTCTTTTAATTCACCACAGAATAATGTTGCTGTTCCAAAAAAGACATTATGTTCTTGAATCAAACTTGGTCTGTACTCCACCATCACCCTTGACTCCTTTCTCTGCAGCACTGCTGTCTGGCCAGTTACTCCCTGCTCTGCATCTGTGTGTGTGACTGTCCCTCCCTGGAAACAGCGCTTCACGCTAATCTTTATTGACTCTCATTTCAGAGGCTCCAAATCATTCTTCCAATTTTTCACAATATTTTTTAAATTCAGTTATGCCTTAGAAAGCACTCACAATCTCCCTCACTCTCAGGACGTACAAGATTTTGTAACGCCAGTCTATACAGTTATCCAAACCACTCACCAGAATGGATTTACCAACTACCCATTTTAATAGTGAACTACACACACCTGTTCCCAAACACTGATTTTCAGCCACTTTGTAGTACTTTCATTTAGGTCATTTTTCTTTAATTTGCTTGTGAGAAAGTTATACGGGGATGGGTTAAAATGCAAGATTTATATATATCATATCTACTCCATCCTTTTTTAACAAGGACAGTTACCTTGTCGAAGAAAGTAATTAGAATGACTTGACATTCTTTTTGCTGATAAATCCATATTGGCTTTTTCTTATCATCCTTAAGTACTTATAAATTGGCTGCTTAGTAAATTGTTTCAGTATCTTTCCCAGTATTGATATGAGGCCAGCTGGACTTAATTTTTCAAGTCTTCTTTCTCTCCCTGTTTAAAGACAGACACTGTATTTCTCCTCTGCTCCTCTGGGGCACCACTTATCTCTTAGTATCCCTGAAAGATACTCAGTAATGTTACAGTGGCTGTTTTGCTTGTTCAGTTACCTGTTCCTTATTGGTGAGGAAAAAAGGAACAGAAATATTACATAAAGGCGTTTCAAATTCTGCTTTCAACAAATAAGATGTAGGTATACCACTTTTAATCATTTTATGAATAACACCAAGTATAACAAGGAAAAAATGGCCTATTGAGATGAGACCTTCTCTCAAAACTCTAAGCAACAGTCTGTAGGCAACAATTTTCATAAGAAAACTATGATTTAGTGGTCTAAATCACTCCTACATTTTTGTTATCGCTTTCTTCTCACTAGCAGTTGGACTATGAGATCTAAACATCCAGTCTCCCAGTTTCCCAAAAGATGCCTTAATTAATGGACTATCCTTCTTGACTATATTCATATTCCAGTCACTGAAATAATACAGCTGTTTCATTTTCTGCAATTAAAGTTTGCAAAAGGGGAGAGTAGAAAAGTTTCTGAACACTTCAGGGTGTTCTATAGCAAAATCTGGTCCGATTTAATTAATCACATTTATTAATCTTTACTATTTACACTCTGTCAGTGCCAGAAGACTTTGTTCAAGACCTCAGGCTTATTGTTTTATGTACTTCAAGTTCCTGTTGAATAACTTTCTTCTTTGCCCTCGAGTATCAGTGTAGCCTCTGAGTGAACCTAGCCTTGTTTTAATTTTGCCATTTTCTCCCTCAGTTACATTGGTAAAATGTCAAATACTGTTTTTTCTGGCAAACGCAAACCCTCTGAAAAGGAGGGGAAGGGGAATGTTTCTGCCAGTCTCTTAAACTCTGAAAGAAGATAATTGGAAGGTGAATGAGACAATAAAAAATATTGCTTCACGTACCCATTTATTCTCCATGTGCAAAAGTTTAAATTCAACCAAGCAGAGGCATCTTAGCTCTCAGAACCGCCCCTTTGCTCTGCAAGCATGCAAAACTCCCATGCATGCCATTCAGTTGGGCAGGGACATATGAGACCTGAGAAACAACAGTATTTAACAGTGGCCCTGCATATTGCCTTTCAAACAGTGTGGTCAATTTGTTGCCAATTGCATTGTAGAGAGAGAGAAATCCCTTCCAGGATGCTTCAATGCAAAATGTTAACACAAAGAAACGTGGACAAAATCTTACCGGCATGATCAGCTAGAGGACAAGGATCTCTTCAGATGAAAATTACTTTTTTTATATTACCACCTCTCTAAGAACCATGCTTTCAAAGGAAGTT
Source organism: Phalacrocorax carbo (assembly GCF_963921805.1). NCBI lineage: Eukaryota > Metazoa > Chordata > Aves > Suliformes > Phalacrocoracidae > Phalacrocorax > Phalacrocorax carbo. Next base: position 46,104,944 of record NC_087514.1, read on the forward strand.
CTTCTTTAAAGCACTTCCAAAATTACCTCCACAATAGAAAGGCTGCAGTTAAAGACCAGCTTAGTTACAGAGAAGCAAAACACTAAGACAGACCTTTATGTTGCTACTGGTTCAGCACTTTTTAGGACTTAGATGGTGAACACCATGAGCTCTAAAATACCAGTGCCTAATTTTATGAGAAATTAGGTACCTGTGTGGAAATTAGGGTTATAAACACTTTTAAGGGTCTAGGCCTTTATGTCCAAACACAGATAAAGTATGTAGTCTGAACAAACTTAATGTGTAATAAATGGAAGTTTTGTCTGTTTAGGTGGGACATCATGACTGACTTTCTCTCTTCTAGTTGGAAGCACACAGGACAATAGTCTGAATTTGCTTCATCAGAGTAAAAAGAAGATGTGACTACAGTCATGCGTTTGGTACCACATGCTTATGTTTCCATCCATAAAAGCCACACAACTCAGGCATCAAGAAGGCTTCAAAACTTTTGAGCCTAAGACCAAAAGGATCCTTTAAAGGTAGGCCAGCTTCCATTGCATTTGACTAAAATTTAAAGCTTTTGTGACAGCTCTCCATTGACAAATTTCTTTGTTTACACATAACACTGAAAGCCTATAGGATTTTTACATTAACAACATCAAATTACTGAATTTAGATTTGAATTCCAAAGATACTGTCCTCCAGCAATGTCTACAGCCTTAGGGTTTCACCTAAACTCATCTTCTGTTAAACCATGCAAGTCCAGGCACAAAAGGATCATGCTGTACTGTTGGTAAAGCTAATTTGTCCTCTATTTTTGCTATAAATTGAACCCCAATCTACCATACTACATTATCAACCTAGTATTTGATTTAGCAATATTTAAAATCTCATTTGCCTAATGATCTTACAAGCTCTGCATTGTATACCAGAGCATGAATTATGGTGCAATAATTCACACTCGGAAAACCCACTCTTCCTTGATCTTTGGCACGGTGCCTCACAGCTTACTACCTTTGAAGTATTGAATAGTAATTTGCATGCTGTTGTGTCTCACTGTTCATTGTTAGTATTCTTTACTACAGTTGGAATGGTAAGTGTTCCAAGCCGATGAATTTCGATAACCCAAAGTAGCATATTTACTGTAAAGCCCCAGTCACTTTGGAAACCCCTAATTTGTACTTAATAAATCCCTTCTACACACACCTAGAGGATATAGATTCAGGCTACAATTTGGAACTAACAAATTGTTAATCAGACATTATGAGTGAGGACATCATAATCTAGTCCTTCACGCAGGCTTTAAAAGACCTGTCAGGACTTTTGAGAGAAAAAAATTGAAGGGTGAATTTTAGGAGGCTGTGCTGAGAGAAAAATCTAGGTAGATTTTTACTATTATCTAGAAAAAAAGAACATAATAATATCAGTACATCTTGGCAAAGGCAGCACTTTTCAACACATAGGATTAATAATTTCAAATTACTATATCAAATCCTTTTATTGTTTCTTTAGAAGATCAGTCCTGTCAAAATACTAAAAATATATATGGTTTATTTATTAAAATTTAAAATGCTTCTAGGCATTTTAAAGTGCATCTTATAAAATCCCAAAGCTTTTCTCCTTATGTAGATGTGTATAAAGGACCAATATCAAGCAGTAAACTTTAGTTAGCCTTGAGCATAACACTGAAGAGTACTCAAAGCTAACATTCTGATGTCAAGTACTTAAATTCACTACCTCAGCACAAATTGGGCTGAGACTGTGCCCATTATAGGCTTTGTAACACTCAGGACCTCAGCAAAAGTAGTCATTTTGTTCCAACATCTAATGCCTAGGCATCAGATTAAGTAGTAATACATGGAGAAAATTCAGCGATATCTAGAATGGTTTGGTTTGAACTCAGATATCATTACAGAAAATAACATTTTTTACCTACTTAATATTTGCAGTATTTAGCCAGATGTAAGAAACTGCAACCACACTCACTTGACACTTGACATTTGTCATCAGTGGAATGGCCATGATTCCTGGTGCTCATTAGATAAGAACCCAGAAACCAAAATATCAAAAATTATGAGGTACTTGGAGGCAATAGGTCACTACAGTTGTACAGATGATGGTCAGCAATAAGTACCAAGTATCGACTGAATCTCATGATATCCAGTTGGGACTGAGTGAGTCCGGGAAAGTGTTCTTGTTAGCAGCCTTCTGGACCAAATAAAAGATGTAGATAGGAGCTGACAGCATCTTCTCTCAAGTTAGTGTTTTCTTGGTGCCGTATGTCTGGGACAAAATGTAGATTCAGATGAGAATTTCTCCCTTCCAGCTCCCAAGGCAGCAACAGAGCTGAGCAGTGAGCGGCTGGTGCCCACATGCTCTTTCTGCTGTCTCCCCGCCTTCTCCTTCCCCACTCTGTCCTGCAACGTTGGAGGTAACATGTGGCACATTTCAGTTCTAAGGCTGTGGTAACACAGGCTTGGTTCTGGGGTTTTCTGAGCTCTCTCAGATCTGCAACAAGACACATCATATCTGCCTGCTGCTCATGCACCATTCTCTATTAGGCTTGATTAGAGCAAAAGTCTATTATTTAATTTTGAAACTTGTGGCTTAGATCATCAGGAGATTGTGACGTGCTTCAAAGTTTGACAAAACATAGAATCAATCTGTTAGATTAATTAATGCTGGAAAGGATTCCTTCAGTATAGGAGTCTCACTTTCATTTTAATCCAGTGCAAACAGACCTTCTTACTGATAACTCTTGGGTTGGCAACAGGAGCGCAAGAGTCTTGAGGGTCACAAAGGGCACGCAATTCTGTCCTATTCCATTTAGGAAAGTCCACAGAGCGCTGATACTATATCCAATTCCCCTTACTCTACGGGCCACAAACTAACTTCATTGCCCTCTAACAAACTTAAAACCAATTGTAAAGATGAAAAAGAATTTCTGAAGCTTTCCTGCTGTCCAGGGCCCCTGCAACAGCAGTGATTTTGGTAGGGAAAGCTCTTAGAAACTGATGGATCACAGCCACCATTCAGTGGAAAGCAAAAAGAAAAAACAGAAGCTTACCCCCACAGCTTTCCCGTAATCTGATCGATAATAGTAATAATAATAACAAAATCCCTTATTGACTTCATTTTAGCAATCAGTTTAAATAGCCAAATAATAATCCTCTTTCAAGGAAGATTTTAACATGGCTTGTTTATGGGTTTTTTTTCTATCTCTGTCCTCAGTAGTATTCACACAGTTCTCTCTAATGCATTTATTTTAATGGGTTTCTCTTTGGCATCTCTAATGCTTCGTTAATAAAGCTGAAAATGAAAACCAGACTTTAAACTGTTCTGTACCAGAATTAGAAACTTTGCCACATTTTTGTTTCCACTGGTTTGTTATCCATGTGATAATTTTCTTATGCAAGCTAATATGAATTAATCTTTACAGAAAAGGCTCATGACCCAGTGTATCAAATGCTTTAACAAAAGTTCGCTTATAAATCCTACAGTCTTTTCATTTACTTACAGACAGATCAGTTCTCTCTTGTGAGAACTCAGAAGGAAGGGCCAGGCAACTGGTTTCTGCTGCAGACTTCCTTTCAGTGGAAAGCATTCATTTGGTGGCCATGGTCAAGTTAAAGGTTACAGAGACCTGACCACAGGGATTTCTTGAGATCCAAGAAAGAAAACAAAACCAAATCTTTTTCATATTGTATAGCATCTGGAACAAGCAGGACAAAATACTGAGGAGATACTGGCTTCTCCTCACTTGCATGTGTGTCTGAAGACTAATCCTGCCCTGCAAATCAGCCACTTAAACACAGTCTTTCTCCCTCCCACAGTCCCACTGATGACAGCCGATGCTCTGGGGAAACGGAAAAGGGCCTACTACATTCACTTTTGCCAAGTACCATTTCTTCTGCTCTTTTGCAATGACACAAGGTGTTTGGCTCTTCCCATTTGCTCATCCAAAGCAATTTCTAAGGAGCGTTTTAGGAGTACACGCTATTTCATGTTTCTACTGCTCCATCAGAAACAGCACTATATATATACACACGCACATATGTATGTATATGTATGTGTATGTGTATGTATATGAATGTATGTATACATATGCAGATATATCTATGTAGACTGCAACAATAGGATATCCTATTTAATAAACAAAAAGGCATCACAGGGTTTTGTCCATAATAATAGGAATGAGACTGATAGTTCCTCAGGATAGGCCAGAAATAAAGTTTCTGCTTGGGGCCACTGGCAGCCCCTTCACACACCTACATTATCATCATGTGCTTGAACTTTGACCAAATAATTAAAAGATTTGTAGCTGAGTTTGGCACTGAAGATTCTATGAGAAACTGCAGTGTTGTATTTGTGTTCTTTTTCTTTGTAAATGTAATGTCTAAAATCAATAAATCAATGAATTCATGGCTTGGGGGGAAAACATAGCAGCAGCCAGAGATCTATTTTAATTAAATAATTTAATTGTTTAGAGGTAGTCCTGGGAAGAGTTCCATCTTTCAAGAAAGAATATCGCTGCAAATAACTTATTAGGGCTCTTTCATTATTTTATATGTGGTCCTGTAAAGCAGTTATAGTACTAAGAAAAACAGATTTCTAATTGTGCATTGTTTTGTCCTTCACTAATAATGTTCCCTAAACTGACAAAGCTATGATACTGGCAAAGTTATGATACAGAAACTGAAATCATGATTTATTTCTTAAGTCAGTGGTTTAGACTCCCTCTGCATGGGAATTCATGCTTCATGCTAGCATACCTGTAGAAAATAAACTTTGTGCTTAGAAAACAGAGCATTCAAAAGATCGTGTGGTCACAAGTAATTAAAGAGCTAAAAATGCTAGATGGTTCTGTAGGCAAAGAAAAAAAATAGCAATTTCTGCAGGCTTCAGTTTCAGAGAAAAAAAATCACAGCAGAGTGAAAGCTTTATTAGACATCCAGACACTTATATTTTCAGTCATTAATTCAATTTCTAAACTGTGATTAACATATATTTTCTAACTAACTGGTTTAAAAACGGGATATACACTGCTACCAGTGAGAACTCCAATAATCAATAGTAGTATAACAAGAAATATATCCTAATGTTTACAGCACTGTATAGCTGGTCATGTGCCCAAATGGGATATTTTTTTCTCCTCTGAAGTATCAGGTTCAGTGTACACGTTTCAGGCAACACTGGCAAACACTTTTGGGAGACAATCAAGGTCTTGTGTTCTTTACTGAATATATTAATAGCATTTCAGGTAAAAAGTTCATACTTTACAGTGTCTGAGTGTGGTGTATAACAAGTTTCAGCGAGGAGCTTTCTATGGGTTTTCAGTTCTTCCTGCTTCTTTCTGCCCTTCCCAGTAGCAAGCTCAGTATGAAGGGAACTGCACATTGGGAGCCTGGGTGGGTCAGGTGTTTCTGAGAGAAGGAAGGGAAGGTGCCTGATACATAAAACCAGGAGAGTTTCCCCAAATATGTAATTGTGATCTCATCATTTAAACCCTTGGAAATAAGAAGACGCATTCCCCCAGTCTGTGAATGAGCACAGATGATGTACAGAGCAGCATGACAGTAAGGAGTGAGGTCTGATGCAGGCTGAGAAAGGGGCATAAACATTAGTAAAACACATAAGCACCAGTGTAAAAGACTGAAGGATGAAAAAGGCTATGAGACTTTCTGAAGGTATGATAGGAGAGATTTAAGAAGTGCAGCATTGCAAGAGAGAAAAGTGACATTGTGAGCAAAAATCTGCTCGTAGTGAAAATGAGAATCAAGAAAATGCAGGAAATCCCTGGATCCACAAAGGGACAAATTTTAATAGCAGGATGATGGGAAAATTGAATATTTTTACACATCTACACAGGAAGAATCTTAATATTTGCAAAAAAGATATAAGTGTATATGAAGGAGGCAGGAGAGTAGACAGAAAAGGTAAATATTTAAATAGTATTAAATTAAATATTATATATTTAAATACTACACATACCACTATCAGTAACTAGAAGTTTTCCTAGAAGAGAAAAAATGTCAATAATAAGATTGGTTTTAGACATACTCAGCCATAACAAAGTGAATACAGAGAAAAATCAAAAAATGAAAGAAGATTAGGTTGGACTATGCCCCTCTTCCAATCTCAGATGGAGATAAAAGTGCAATATTGGTTTGTTTAACACAGGAACAAGATAAAAACTTTCCATGCCCAGACACCAGCTCTTCAACAGCAATAATGTAGTATTAACCTAAACTACAAGATTCCTGTGCCTTGCCACATAGGTAAAACACAGGCTTCTGTCTCTAAGTAGTCAATGAGCTAAGAGGTAGAAAATATGCATTTCTGTGGGCATGCAGCCTCACTGTCCTGAGAGGCACCTAGCCTGGACTATAGCTGGAGGCAGGGAGGATAATACACTTCAGATAGTTTACGGGTCTGCTGCAGGATGGCAATTCTTGCAATTGCAATTCAAGCTAAGGTAGAAAAAAATAAACCAAATATCTTACAAATTATTTTTTCCTTGAAAAAGGCATAATAAAAAGCTGAACATAAGTTTATGCTATATTACAGCAATAATAGTGGTGTGCTGTGCATAACAGTAATAACCGTTTTCCCTTGGTAAATATTAAGATACTTTTGTTATCTCTAAAAGGCAAGTCTTGTTGCATCAGGTTGCAATGCAGAAGAGCAAAGACAGAAAGAGTTAACTGGGAAGCACCTCCTGTGCCCATAGGTACTGTCTGCTCTGACGGCAAAGGCTTTGCACTGAAAGAAGCCAGAGTAACCTACTGGAGCAGGAAGAGGCTGGTAGCAATTAATGGGGAAGTTTGTTTCTGCTCTGCAGAAAGGCAATTGTCTGGTTAATCCCTTTCCTGCGGGGACTAACAATGACCTGCGCCCAGCAACACTAGGCTGTTGTGTGACACTTTGCCTTCTGTGGGTTGAGAGCCAGCCAAATACCTCGTACAGCTCAGCTCACAACCATACTATTTTAAGACTTCCTCCTCCATGGAATTCCTTTGGTCCTGTTCATTAGATGCCCACTTAAAGTATATTTAGGGTAAGGGCAGTTCCATGATTGCTACTATGTACTGTTTTTTTCTTCTGCTGTTAGAGAAAATACAGTGTTCCCACTGCCCTGGATCAGGGCAAGGGCTTAATTTCTATCTGTATTAAATAAGCAGCAGGTACTAGCGATGCTGTGTTTTGTTACATGATAATGAATGCTAACTACAAACCACAGAGGAAGCTGAAAAGTCACATTTGATTTTGTAGTTCAGCAAGAATTTGGACTTCTTTCGACAGTTTTCTGCATTTCGCAGCTAGCCATTCATGCCACCGAGTTTAAATTATATGAATTAAAAGCTGTTTGGCAATCTTCCATTATGCGGAACTCTATGGCAGGGCGTCGTTTAAGAAGCTTACGGTCGGACCAGTGCCATGATATGCAGACATGCCTGACAGCTGAATTCAAGCTTTTTCATGTTGTGGCTTATATTTTAATTACTTTGAAGAGTACTGTACTAAAAAGGAAATGCCAGATAGACTGTATCATGGAAGCCAGGGGAATATTGCAAATCATCAGAACCTTCCGAGGTGAAAAAACAATTAATGCGGGGAATGTTGGGTGGAGGAAATATTCAGGGATTATAACAAATTCGGTAATAAAAAAAAGTGTAAACAGCCCCTACTGCATGATCGTTGCCTTAGACAATATCGTTTTACCAGAAAACCAAAGGCAAAACTTCTGTCTTATTTTCCCTAATATAGGTGGTAGGCAAATTATTAGGAATTTCTTCAAAGACGAAAACTTAAAAATTCACCATAGGAGATGCAAACTTTATGACTGTCCTTTCTTAAACGTTAACAAGTCAGGAATACAATGCAACCGGTCTGCCTGGTTAAAAACCAGTACTTTTTTTCACTTACCAGAACAGTAATAATTTTATTTTAAAAAATAGGTGAGGAAAAACTTGATCAGCTCTGTGTACAGAAAAACAATGAGGAAGAATGAAGAGCTGACTGAAAACATTGCACAGAGAAGACAGATGATACATACAAGAAGCCACTTGTGTTTAGAAAGCTGAATGCACAGAAAAATAATTGCGATATCCTTTTCTTTCTACTGAGCTAATACCTGCATAAATGAACCACATCTAGTCCTCTAGCAGATGCTTTGCTCCGAGCTGTATGAGAAGAATATTATTTCCACCACTTATACAACCCAACATCATACAAAATACAATTCAGTGTGAGTTTCACAAGTTATGAGCCATTCGCTGCCCTTGATCTGGTTGAGGAACTCCCATTGATCTCAGGGAGAAATGTGAGCACTAGAAAGCCCTCAAAAATAAACTGCAGACCAATCCTACAGCGGCAGGAAATGGACTAGATGAATGAATATGCCTGTTCCATCTCTAATTTCTATGATTAAAGTATGTGATCAAAGGCAACACAAGGCTCTAAGTATTACCACATTCAAAGAAGGAACCACGTCCAAGGACTAACACATTTCAGTAAGTGAGAGGCAAATGCCTTAGAAATTCCTCCAGTCAGTGGTTGCATTTCCCTTGAATTTTGCCAGGTTATTCCTCTATGTAGAGGAAATCAAAGCTTGTTGTATAGACCTCATAATAATAGACAGAGACTGTAGCAGGTCTCCCTCCACCAATGCTATTTTTAGAAAAGGGGAATGTAATTTGTATCTCTTTGAAAATAATTCTACTAAAGTTAAATCCAGACACAGGTACTTACTGTTTTAATTATCACTTGAAAAAAAAATGTGGTATAAGGAAAGTTCAAAGTAAACTAAAGGGTCTTATGGGGCAGAAGGAGATACATTATTGATGTAGGAAACACATATGATTAGATCCCAGTCTTTCAGTAAGAACTGTGTGAATCAATGAGCTATGTAGAAATGACGGTCTACCTGCATCATCTCCGTTGACTTTTCAACAGCCCAGAGGATCAAGGCCTGGCTTGACTTCTGAGGCAACACCATGACATAATGGCCCCTTCAGTAGACTTGTGTGCCTGGATTTCAGAAAGCAAAGAGAGATTTGGGCCACCTGCTAGGGCTTCCAGATCCTTGATCCCCATGCAATTCCTGAAGGAAAGGTTCCATTCAGGCTACATTGCAGGGGAATATTATTTTGTTGGTGCACCCATTTTTTCCACTTTTGGATAGGGACTCTGAGTAATGGGTTTCTGCAAGACTGATTGCGGTCTTGAAACCAGATGCCAGAATGGACACTTAAGTCCATTTAGGCATGTCAGTAGGTCCAAATACATCTTTGAAGTCTGCAGTTTTGACTTTCTGTGGAATTTGCAGGTATTTTGTGTTCGTGGTAGTTCCTCATACTGCCACAGACTATCAGGTGGAGTGTTCAAAGAAAGGGAAAGGATCAGTGAAAGGAAGGATTGGTGTTGTTTGGATGTTTTCCTTCTCTTTTCAGATGTCACTGTGAAGTTTATCTCCCTAGGAGCCCACCAAATATTTGCTCTTTCTTGTCTCAAGATACTATTTAAATGCACAGGTTTCTCTCAGTGCATGCAGCAATATAGAATTACTGACATGAAAATCCCACTCACACTGAAATGAGAATAAATTCCTGTGAGGATGTACATTTTTTCCATGCCTAGAATTTTTTCTGTGTTTCCAAGAGCACATGATCTCTTTTACCTTCCTAACTCTTTCCCTCACAGTTTGTAGCTTACTAACACATGGCACAGTCTACCATTTTGCAAGGAAGAGGGAAACAATAGTATGTGTAGTACTGCTATTAACAAAATATTAATGTCTGCTAATGACATAAATACGATAATAGTTCTTGAACCAACATTGAGAAGATTGAGTGTATAGGGATGAAATTTCTGCTTTTGAACTCGTTCTACCATGACGAGTCTACTAAGACATATAAATGATGGTTTCAATAAAAATTAGTAGAAGAAGAAGTCTCACCATTCCACCAACCATTTACAAGATGTAGGGTCTTTGTTGGGCTCTTCTTTCAGGGTCCTGGCTCTTTGCTGTCAATACAGAGTCTGTGTTACAGGTCATGCAAATTTTGTACAAAAATCCTGCATCCTTGTAAACAGTTTGGGATGATCACCCAACTGGATATCATAAATTGTGAAAAGCCGCACTCAAACTGAATGAATAGCAGGATAACCCTCTGTTTTCCATTTTTTCCTCTATTTCTCTTCTCCTTCTCCCTCCCTCTCCTCCCCTCTTCCAATCCCCACATGCTTTTCAGCAAATCACTGAGTTGTCTCCACTGGTTTTCCTACTGCCACAATTTTATTATGCTTACAACCATTTTGTGTTCTAGAGCTTGATTAGACACAGAGACTCAGATTAAATACATTGATAAGCATCACCCTTGAAGGTATAACTAGGCACAAAGCAAATTGTTTTTTCATGCACATTTTAATAGCTGCTTCATTTTATATGGCACATTCTTGGCTCCAGAAAGCTATCAGAAAAGAGCTCTTACACCAAGGAGGGAGCACATACTGTAGCATTATGCAGCACACTTCAGCGAGCGAACAAGTTCTAACAATAGCATTGCAGAGCAAGAGCTGTTAAAAACGGCTTCTAATTTTACTCAACTGGAACAATACTGTTCAGATCTTTATTTTTATCCTTCTTTACTCTGGGGACAAGGTGTTAACTCATTCGAAGGGTATGGCCCTTCAAGGCTGCACCACAAAACAACCACAAGACAATTACTCTTTGTGTTTGTCTCTCTCTACCATGAGTTACTCAGATCTTCAATTAACTAAACAGAGAAGTGGCAATCATGTCACTGTGAGACACTGGAGACTTGCAGTCAATAATCCCCAGGAAGCAGCCAGGCAACTTTGGCCAACTAAATCCTTACACAGGATTGCACATAATTTTCCAGACAGATATTTCAGATTCTTCAGGATGCTGTTTCTGGATATATTTTGGCTTTAACTTCACTCATTTTTACAATCTTCATAGTTTCTATTCTCCAAATTAAAGCATCATGCTCATCAGACATCTTTTCCTTCTAGGAGTTTTGATACAGTTTCACTTCCGTTTACTCTAACAGAAATTGACTGGCCCTTTTGAATTGTATTGTGCAGAACTGGCATGAACGTTTTGTTCTATTTATAAAACAAAGTAATCAGAAATTCTACAAATGTAGGAGTAGCCTTTGTATAAGACATGACAACATACAAAACCAAAAATTATCCTGCAATAGAAGAATATTTCACTAACCTCTACCGTCAGTTCTAGCAGAGACTTGTAGAAAAGCATTGATAATAGAGAAAGGCATAATGGTAAATAGCAAAGAATCACTGCAGCTCAACTATGGAAAGAATTGTGACAAGGAAAATGAAAATAACTTGGCAGTGAAGTTGTTCTTAGAAAAAGATATTTTAGGGTGGTTTGGTTTGGGGTTTTTTTTGCAATTAAAACTTTAGTTGGGCAATTTTGAAATTGGGATGAACTGTTATTAAAAAAATATTTTAAAATACTAAAATTAGGTACTTCTTTGATGCAAACTTTTTTCTGGTTATCAGTTCTGACACTTTTCTAAGATTTCCGTTTTTTGGCCTTAGATCACCTGGGAAGCCATCCCTTTTTCTTGATTAACTTTAGTAACTGGAATAACCTTCAGAAAATAAATACTACTAAATCAAATTATATGAATTAAAGAAAATCTATTCCATTTTCAGACATTTTCACAGGCCACCTTGATCTCAGTTTAGTGTTTTTGACTTTACCAATACCTACCAGCATGGGAGAACACTAGGGGAAAGGTTCAATTTCAAGAATCATAAAAAAGCGTCAGCTTTGGTCCCACATGAAATATCATCAAACCTGAGCAGAAGACCCACTTCAGGTGATGTCCCATTCATGAAGCAAATTAACTTGTATTTTAACTGCTGTCTCCTTGAGTGCCCAAGTAGTTGCCCTTGCGTGTGAGTTGCTCTCTTGGCATTGCTGTTAGCTTCCAGTTTGCCTGTACCTCTTTTCGTATGGAAAACTTGTGCAGTCTGTGTTGGCTCTGGGGTCTTCCAGGTGTTCCTTCTGATTTATCATGTTTTGCAAGAACAGCCTGTTAATTAGTCTTTTATTCTCCATTGCAGAACTGACCTAATTTGGGCAATCAGTGACAGCACACTAGAAAAGAATCAAATAACACCATCACACAGTATTTTGTGTCCTTTGGGTCATGAATCCGTCTCACTCTTGGTAACTACTGCCAGTTTTCTGGGGGGAAACTGGATACATGCAGTATGACCAAGCAGACACCCTTTCACAGATCTCCTTCTGATATCAGATAGGGATATAACTTCCCTCCATTGTGCAGCTTCTTATGCTGACGAGCCAGTTGCCCATTATTGGGTTCTGCAGTACTTTGTCAGTCTCTCCTGTCCTCTCTCCCCACTAGAAATATGTGGCTAGAAGAGGATCTCTGATCAGAGAACCATTTCTTTCTCTCTTGTAATTTCTTCCACTTTTTACTTGCCCATGTGATCCAGGGAAACTGAAATAAATTACAACAGGAACAAAAAAAGATACAACACTTTGGAGGCTTTTTATTTTTTTTTAATATTTATAACTCAGGTCAAACGACCAGCCATGGAAAGAAGTAGCATGTAGGAGAATTAAAATAATTGGAAGAGGAGTGTTTGGAGGAAGCTAAGATAAAGAAATGTCAAAGAAGAAGTCCAGGTTTTATATACCTCCTACAGCCCTGCCAACCATCTACAAACATATGGGATGGGCCTGGTCAAATGAAGGGTATTAGTCTGCAAAATAAAATTTACTTTTTTTTTTTCCTTATAACAGGCCTGCAGTCTCCTTTACCTCTACAACTTTCCACTGAATCAAATGTACCACAGTTCTGCCCTAAGCCTTTCCCTGTTGTTCCTTGTCAGGCTCATTCAGTAAGTCTAAGGTCATAAGACCTCACAGGTCAGGTTCAAAGAGAGACTGGAAAGTCCAAAACTAGCATCCTTCTTACCTGTCATAGCAGAGAATGTACAAATTAAATGGTCATGGAAACTGAATTCCCTCTCATACCTAGAAGCTTATTATAGACAGGTCAGGATGGAGGGAAATTGTGGTGTAGCTCTGTTGCTGCTAATCATGCTCTTTCTGTTATGTGGTTGAAGCCTTGAATCAGAAGGTCTCTCGCTCCAGCATTTTCAGAAATAGTAAATTACTTTGAGAGGAAATATACTTTCTATAAAGTGGCAAGAAAATTAGAAGGAATCTAGCACTATGATTTGGTTTAGTACATCACCATTACACTGTAGGGAAGCTATAGTAGATGGACAATGAAGTCCATCCTTTGCAGACAAAAGTTATGAGACTGACTAGAAATTATTATACAGATTGGCTGAAATTCTAATGAAGGATACAGAAGAGGAACCCAACAGTCATGTAATATGCACCGAATGGCATCTGCAGCTACTTGCTGTAATGATTTTCCAACCATGACAAGTCAAAGTTCAGAAGAGGAAAAACATTTATAACTAGCATCCAGAATAATAGAAAGATCATACTTGTCTGTCTCCATTTTCCTGAGCCAATATCATCCCTGTGCTTCTGCTTTCTCAATTAAGACGACTGTCATGAGATGGGAGTATTTCTTGTATTGGTGATGTAAATCAGCAGGGCTGCAATCAACAGAGGGCTGAAGAGATGAGACAGTTGCTAGTTTTGAGATATGGGGATGAAGTCTGCTTGCACAGTCAGCACAGTGCATTATGGGTGAGTGTGTTGTTTAAATCAATACAACATGCTGGTATTTAGTTTCTAAAACTAACCAAAAATTTAAACTCAGAGTTAATTCATAAAATCCGGGCTCTATTGACTTCTGAGCTTCTCCAAAGGTACATTTCCCTAACAAGGGCTTTAAAATGTTGTAAAATGGAAGAAAAGCCAGATGAGCTCCAAGAGTCTGATTTTTCTTTCACAAGAGTTTTTCAAATATGGTTGGTTTTCTTAACCAGTAATCCTAAAATTAGTGTAAGGTTTAATCTTTATGTTACAATTTGTTTATGAGAAGATGGTGTCTGATGGCTAACATTTTAGCCACAAGAAACAACAAAATCTCATAGAGCAGAAATTTAAAATAGGAAAACCCACAGATCCTGGTCCTTTTCCATAACTTGATTCTCTCTGTAAACATCGCTATTCTCTTCTTTCTCTTAGAATAATTTTTACTTTTCCCACCCAGGCAGATTACTTTCCATGGCCCAAAATGACATTACTTCTTCCAAGAAAATGTAGGCTTGAAAAATGAGACATGGACATTAAAAATTTATCAAGAATGATGTTCCAGGGAGCATCTGCAAATTTGATTGAGGGCAAAATGGTCATTTCCTCTCATAAACATAGAAGAAATGACAATATCCTGAACCTGTCCTTCTATGAAAATTCATTCTTTTTTCGTTAATGTTTTCTAGGCACTAAAATTAGACCTAACTCTGCCAACGTCAGGATGTATCATTGCATCTGTCAATGGCATTATAAGGCAATGTGAATATCCAGAACAGTCAGCAGAGAAGAGTGTGGAACTCAATAGCAGCGGCACGACAGAGAACCAGGAATTGTGTCCAGACCCAGAAACACTATTAGCAAAATCCCAGTTGTTGCCTCCATCATTATTCTTGTCTTCTCTCCTTTCTGCTTTACATGTCATTTTGAAGCAGTAGTTACTCTGACAAAAGCAATAAAACAGTATGGGTCTCAAAATCAGTCTGACAGGAGAATCAGACCTTAGTCTCCAAAAGTAGGTCAAGGACTCTGTTTGTAAATACAGGAAAATGTTAGAGCTGGCAGGCCATAAGCAGCAAATGGGCACAACCAGCCAGTGATACCGGCCAGGGGCGTACAGCCATTCCCCAAAAGAAAGGTACTTTCAGAGTCTGGGCCCCAGAAGGGGAAATTAGCAGTCATATCTCTGGACACTAAAAACAAATCTTCTTCATTAGATTACACTTATATGCACTTGATTTTTCACTAGAGTTAATTTTCCATTACCTTATTTTCCTCGCAGGCTGAGAAAGAAAATACAAATTGAGTATTTTGGCACTTAAGAAAAAAAAGTAGTGAATATGCAGCCTGGAGGGGCTCAGGGGTTTGATTCCTGTTCCCTTCCATAGATATAAGAAAAACAAAATAATGGAAGCTTGACTCGAGCAAGTGAATAAATGAATTTACAAGGGATAATCTAATTTGTGTCTTGGACTGCCTGCAATTATGAATGTTTATTAACTAGTCTGTCTGGCTTTTGGAGGGGAAGAGTGCGGGAATCCCTGGAGCAACCCAGCTCAAATAAAATTATCAGTCAAAAGAAAAAGATAAAAAAACAAGCAGAATGCTAAACAGTAAGAAATTTTCAGTGTTACTGGTGGGCTTAACATGATCTGAATTGAGCAAGCATAGTGATCCTATTGACTGCTTAGGAACCACTAGCATGAGTAAGGGGATATCAGGAATGACTGGATGCTCTATCCTGCTGAGATAAAAAACAGGTGGCCAAAGCCCAATCTAGCAGCAGATGAAAGCATGTGAGTACACTTACTGACTTCAAAGGCACAGCCCACATGTTTAATGTTAAGGATGTGCTAAAGTCTTTTGCTGAACTGGAGCCCATGAGATTTTTGAGGTCTTCACTCCCAATGACTTTGGGGTTAGCTGAAGTAGCATGTTGAGTCTGTATTTTCCCAAAGGATAACATCAAGATTTTCTCCTGCTGTTTTCGTAAAAAAGTAACGATATCTTGGAAAATGTTTTCTTTTAGAAAGTTACGCAGTCAGTCTTAGGAGAGAACTTCTCCACAATCTTTTAAAAGAAAAATTTAAAAAAAAAAAATTTATTTCTGTGGTGCCAGTATGTTACAGAGAGGTTTACTGATGCCCATATCTCAAATACTAATGCTGAGAGATACCGGATTCAGCAATGAAACAAACAGCTATAGCAGACATGGCTTTTTAATCTATTCACTCCAAGATATTTTTAAGTAGCTAACAACTTGCATAGACTCCATACATGCAAACTGTGCATGTCTATTTGAGTGCACAACCACTTCTGTATGTGCAAGCCACATGGTTGCACAAACCAGAAGATAGCTGTGCAAGTGGTCATTTGTACATATAAATATCCCAATTACAGACCAGTCTTGGCAGGAATATGTACAGCTGTAAAGTTAGTATATTTGAACAAAGTTTTTGGTTTTCCCTTTTTGAAAATATAGGAATGTAGGATGAGAAGGGAACTCCTGGAGCTGTGAATCTTTCTCCTGCAATCTTAGACAATGTGTTCCATTTCTGAGTTCACTGAACTTCTTACTGAACTACATTAGGCTTCTTTTTTGACCCCTGCTACTCCTTGTCTATTAGAAGCTCATTCTAATTTCCAGTCTGAATGTATTCATGTCCAGTTTACAATTACTCCTGCACCAGTATTGTCTTTTACCTTAACCAGCTCTTCTGCCTTCCTGGGGCTTCCTTCTTTCATGTGTATGTATACTGAGAAAAATTCGTTCATCTCCCCTCTCAATCTTTTTCTTTTTATGAACTAATTGGATTCATATTACTTCATCTGTGCAGACACAGCCCTTAGACAGGTGTGGTGCTCAGACTGCATCACCCGAGGAACAATTCAGGCTGGCAGAGTGATTTAGTGACACACCTGTGAGTCAACATTTCTGCCCAGCTTTCTCTGTGCTGAAAGTCAGTAGTCATCTGGCTTATGCTCTTTCCAGCAGTCATTGGCTCCTGGCTGTTTAAAGTACTGCATTATAACTAGTGGAAAAATAGCATTTTAAGACTAAGATTTCATCTAAAAAGAGAATCCAGCTTTTAGAAATTGGATTTTAATTTATTTTAATAGTGCAATTCCTGCTCTTCAGTGTGAACAGAGCACTTCACAGTGTTCATCTGGGATGTCATTAGACTGAGTCTCCTGCTACTGCCAGCACATTGCACTGTGTCTGCTGTTCTACATGTCTTTCATGGCTGATCATTGAGTGTATTTCCTGGCTCATCTCTGGAAGACCTACATTTTCATTTAAGCCTTCATACCTATCCTAAATCCAACAGTATTACAGCTTGGCCCCCTGCACTCAAGAACATGTGTTGCACACCAAAGTCACTGCTCACCACACAGTAAGAAGTAACATCCTGTGGTCTTTTATTATGAAGCAATTAATGGTGGAGTATGAGTCATTTCACTGTTTCTAGCACATTTGTTTCAGCTGCCTGGAGTGTCTCATGAGGAATGGAAAGGTACTGTAACATGCTCAGGGATTTTATCTCCTGTTCCAGGGTCCCAGCTGCTTTATATTCACAGCAGGATATATTGCATGTGTGTATTTCACCCCTAGAAATGCTCATAGGCATTACTCTTTCCTTCATGATCAATGCAGTTTCAACTATATAGGACAGTTGATGTATTCAGTATCAGCTTGTTCACATTGCTTTCTAATGGATTGTGGTGAGATCACACATTCATGTTGCACTCAAAGGTGAAGTAATTGGATTTCCGTATTCCAAAAGCTCAATCAACCTTTTCATCCTTTCCAATACAAACACACCTCTTTCTCTGTTTCAGATCTCTGGTGACAATTGCTGTGGCCTACTTTCTTAACTTCTCATAAGCCAACTTCTAAGACCCTACATGAGCTGTGGCCATACAACACCTTACCTTGCTCTTCAATTCTAAAAAGTGCCTAAATTAATCTTATGCCCACACGAATAAAGACCCTTGTGTCTGCAAAGCTAGAGATACGCATTTGAAAATCTAGACCTCCAGGAATACTGGGCAGCCTTCAACACCAGAGTCCAAGTCTTCCCTCTATCTAATGCCAGGTGCACCTAAAAATTAACCAAGATACAAATCCTGAACAAGGGCATCACCATACTTTGTTCATATAAAAGCCAGTCAGACACATCTGTTTTTCACTTACACCTGCCCGGTCCACCTTATCCCCCATCTGGGTTGGCACAGGAAAAAAAAGTTTTCAAAATAGCTGAAACTATCTTGTTTACTCTATTTTTTTTCCTAAAGGCTTGGTACTTTTGTAGACTTATGATATATGTTTGCTATTCCCTATATTTCAAAAGCAGAAGCCTTGTAGTAATATATTGCAGACATTTAAGTGAGAGGGAAGTAGACTGTTGACACTAAAGTATCAGTTGGATAGGTTTTGCTTTGGGCATAACTTTGTGGTGCTTGGTCCCAAAGAACAACCTCAGATGTTTAAAGGTGTGTCTATATAGACATAGCCACCATAGTTCCAGGGCTGCTCTGCTTGATAGTACTTAAAGCCTGATATATCATTTACATTTTTCTTTACTCCTTCAAATGCCTGTTTCTTGGTATCTCACCATACGCCCACTATGTGCTAACTGTCTCAAGAGTTCACAGGCTTCTGATAAGCGTGTGCAGAATCTAGAAAGATAAGTTAGGCATCCCTATAAATCACTGAACTTCTTCCCACCCTTTAGTTCCTAAACACTCTACATTTTTCAGAGTGCAGCTGGAGTCTTTCAAAAGTCAAGAGATGTCTAACATAAGAAGCACAAGTTTTCTCACCAGTTCTCTGTGCTTGTTTCAACAGGTGCATTTTTACATCTTCTTTGCAGGACTGACTGTTCCTTCTGCCCAGTCTTCACTGGAGCTAATGAAACTCTATTCTTACTGTCTACATGTCCAATGTGTTTCTATCTTCAGCTCACCATGAAACATCCTCCACCTCCTCTAATAAATGCTTTCTTTGGCTTTGCATGTTGGGTGAAAGCCAGGGTGACTGTTGTCCTTCCTTTTTCACATTGAGGATATTTTGGTGTTGGACTGGAGCACAATCCAACAAAGTCCACAAAGATTTGCAGTTGCCTAGCTTTCTACATGGGAAGTCACACCTGTCATTCCTGTGTGACAGCTAATTGAAACTATTTCTCTAATTATGATTATTGCCTAAGATCAAGCCACAAGCCTTCACACATACACAGTGCTAGAGGATCATGGTCCAAGAATCCTATTTCTTAGAGAAAGAGGTAAGACAGAGAGAATAGAAGTTTTGCTACCTCTGTTTTTTTCAGAATACAAATCCATACCGCCTGGTCACATCTTCACCACTTGACAATGGTCTTTTACAGTGCTGTTCAGTGGGGATATGCTGACTGAAAAGGCAAGGGGTGACTGAGAAGGACAGAGCAAGACCATCCTTGTCAAGCTCAGATGAAGAAACTGGAGAAAGGGGAAGAGAATTTTTTTTACTTGAGCTGAATCTCATCAAAGGTTCATCCAGCTGTAGTCATTTGGTGACATTTGTTTGCATCCTTTTGCCTTTGTCACATGGCCAGCAGTGAGGAAAGGACCCAGCCTAACAGTAATATTCCCAAGTGGAAAGGTAGGAGCAAGAGGACATTGTTCCAACCGTTGTTATCAAACAAGTGCTGGAGGATATATTCTCAGCTGGGTTCCATCATTTCTCCTTGCACAGGGTCCCTACTTTAGCTCAGTGCTCCGAACAGCTCCAGTCTCGTTTCATGAGTTTCTTATTGATGGCCTATGCTTGCCTATGGACTCAGGATATTTTTATTGTATGACACTTGCACTTATTTGGTCACATTTCCCCAGTCTAATACTGCCATTTACCATAGCCATTGGGATAATATTGGGCCTGGCTATATAATATATTTCTACAAAATATAGCTGAAATCAAAACGATTTCTATCAGTTGAAGGAAAGAGAGGAAAACCTAAACAATTTTAGAGCAGATACCAATGATTTTATGAGCTGGGTCACATGTAGTTGTCAGCAGTGTCAAGGGATCCCAAGCTATGGTCTGAGTTGGATATTAGTCTAATGGCATGGTTGCAAGACTCATTTTCCCAACAAAGCAGGGTGGCTGCATCCAGACTACTTATTCAGATACAACCCTGCTTTGTGCTATCTCCTAACTCATATGCAGAGATTATCTGGAAACTGTTTGTTGATATCGCTAGAGCAATAGCAGAGACCATGCAAACTATTGAACAATTTGAACAATCATCAGCCACTGCTCAAGGCTTGACCTTGTTTTGTTTACTGGTATAGACATAGCCTACAGCACTCACAGAAATCTGTTTACTTTGTCATTGATGTAGCCCTGCTGTCAGCAGAATAAGCATTTGTCTTTTTCACCATTCATATTTCTTCACTTTTTTCAGGTTGCAGCTAGGCTTCTCTCCACTTCATCAAGGTGGAGGACCCAGTGCTTGTGAGCCATCACCTTCAGGTGGCTCTGAATGCTGAGTATCCACTATGGCAACTCTGTGTGGCTTATTTTATTCCACTCTTTCATTTCTAACACCTCTCCTTGACTACAGAGACCATGAGTGTTTCCAGTGATGCAAAGGACATTTTTTACTGGAAACCCATCAGTCCCAACATCTGTGTCTTTCATATTTTTTTTGTAAGTAGTCACTGCTTTGTTTGACTTCAAGTTCCAGTGTCTTTTTTCTTACCAACCTCAGGACACCACAGTAGATAATAATACAAAAAAAAGCGCCCATGTTCTTTAAGTGACTCTTTATTAAGTTTCAGAGATGCTGCACTTGTAGCCCTGCACAAAGGCTGACTTCCTCATGCTCCTTTCAAGCTCTTCCTCCTTACAACCTGTACTCCTTCCTTCAGGTTTGGTGTAGGTTGTTGCAGGAAGGAAGCCACCATATAAGCTATTGTCCCACCCACTTTCCTCTGGGGCAGGAGTAAGCAGATCCTAGCTATTCTTTCACTCCTGGACCTGTCTCCTTAGGTAACCTGCAAAGAGGAAAGAGATTCTTGGTCTGTTCCTCTCAGAGATTCATAGTCCAGGTCACAACCTAGGGAAAGTTCCTTAGGTACCAGCCTTTAAAGAATATCACAGAACAGCCGTTGCTGAAGAAAGACATCTGCATCCTCTGGATTATGTAAAACAAACATCTGGCAGCCATGGCTTCCTCTTAGCTTTGCTGTTGTATGTAGTAAATGGAAGTCCCAGCTCCCACAACTGTCATTTGGCTCCAGCAAGCACTATGACTCCCCTTTTGTGAGAAATGAAGAATAATCTGGCTAAATCCCAGTTTCAGAGCTAGCAAACACCAAAGGTCCAGTCCCTCCTGCTGTTGTTAAAAGCTGGCTCCCCACTTCCAGGGATTAGCAAACTATGCGGACATTCTTAGGAACTTAAAAATCAGCAGACTTCTGCTTTGCAAGCTCCCAGCAGAAAGGGGTAGAACTGCTTCCCATTTCACTGCCATGACAAGCAATTTTCAAAGCCCTGGAGCAACAATGATATTGATATCAAGCAAATTTTTGATTCTCAGCTGTTGAATCTTGCTGCAACTCAAGTGAACATGTGGAATCTTCAGCAAACTCTGGACTAAATTATTTCTAAGCAAATAAATATACAAGCATCCTATAATAACAAGCTAAATCCAGAGACCTAGCACCCAATAAAAGCAATGAAAAAGGTATCAGTGTCTGCAATAGCCTTCTGGAGTCCCAACACGTTCTCAGAGAAGGATATGGCCCTGCCTCACTCTGCATCCCCATAATCAATCCCATACCAGAAGTCCCCACTGAGCCTATAACAATGCATACTGTATATACTGCCCTTCTATTGTCTCTTTTGTCTTTGCCTAAGGAAAATACACTGATTCTGCTGACAGTGAAGGCTCTGTAGCTGCAGAGCTGAAAACTAGATTTTTCTCCAACTCAAACAAAACTAAGTTAAAAGGGAGAGAAAACACACAGGGGAACAGCGTGTGTACCTCAGTAGAGCTATATCCTTTCTCACCTCAACTGCACTCCCAGGGATGAAAACAGAGGTAACACAGGCAATTATTACAGAGCACCTTTTAAAGGGGGGGGGGGGGGGGGGGGGGCGGCGGCGGCGGCTACAGAGCCTCTCTGAAAGTTTCTTTCCTCTTTTATATGTGAAACTCCAAAATGAAACATGTATCTCTACTTTCCAGAAGAGAAATAAAGTCTTATCTACCTTATTACCTCAGGTTCCCTCAAAACTCAAGTGGAAACTTACTGTTTTCTCCTTCTTTTAATTTTCAGATTTAGTAGCATTCAGGCAGAAAGAGCCCATGGTATCCACCCGAGGTCATTGGATGTGACCTGTGATTCTCTTGCAATCATTTTTACCATTTTGAGACCTCTCAATAATTGGGCTTTGGTTTCAAGAACCCATCTTCTACTAAAACAGCTATCACTGCCGGTCTCTGAATTTTCTACCTAAAATCAGCCTGTCTGTACCTTTCCTGTAAATCCAGGTACTCACTAGAAGTACCCTATAAGGGGTTATACAGTTCGTATGACTACAGTAAGAATCACAAGATTTGTTTTTTCTACCTTTCCCAGTGTACACATCCACCTTCCCTCACTAGACTCTAAGAAAATTTTAATCAATATATTTATTATTCGGTCATGTTTATATGTTTACATAGTTAATGGTGCCAGCAGAATGAACAGAACTGTGGTAGTAATATCTGCTATTAATAAAGAGCAGAATAAGTCAAACACAGTAGTTAATAGGGTGATTAGTGGAGGTAGGGTTGGTTTTCCTTATTATACAAGTTTGCCTTTGTCTTTTCTCAGTGCACAGTCTGCCTTTTAAGATCAAATTTGGTGATCTACTGCAACAATGACAATAAAGACCTTGTTACCACTGTTGAATCAACGGGCTTTGCACTGTATATACAGGACAAAATACATGCATAAGCCTGGCAGCTGCTAAACTCATTGATATATAACATCAGTCCCAAAATAGTGATATTTCACTTCTGGAGCTTTATAAATTGTTAAAGAAATAAAATCTGCCTTTGGGAAATAATGTTTCTTTATGTATCATCATACCCGTTCACCCCTCCTCCCCTCCCTTCAAGATTAAAACAAATAGTGTTGAAGCTATAAATCATCCCTATTGGCATTGGAAAGCCCTCAGAGATCTTCTTTCTGTACTATTTCAGTAGACAGAAAGTCTAATGTAGAGAAAGGTGATGTTGCTTTTAAGTAGAGTCAGAAAAACTTGTCCCTCCTTGATCTCTTCAATGTACATCAATATTTCTTCCGTTATTTAAAGTCATTGCACATGCTCCAAGTAGTTTCAAGGAAAGTCCCTGGGAAATGAAACATGCCTGGGAATTTTAGCAATCATTATCTTGAGTGGAAAGGCGCATCTTGAAACACCGTTTAAACACTGTGGGCAATGCCAGTAATGAGACTGGACCAGTTACTCTGTCCTGAAATGTATATGGTTTTGAAAACTCATTTGCAGAAACTCAACCTACATTGCTTGTTTTTCACTGAGCACATAACTGTCCAATCTATAACTGGATAAGTGATAATCTAAGAACTGGATTTCTACCATGAAAATTCAGGCTGAGAATTTCAGTAGTTTATTTAAAATTATTTTTCTGCTATTATTCCTCAGGGTAAACTCCTTTCTTAGAAATTGCTCCTGATTTTTCCACACATTGATCAAGCATTTCTGAAACATCCACCCACTTCTATTTTTCAGCAACATGAACTGTCTCTTTTCCCCCACCCACCATTTCTTAACCTCATTTCCTTTGTTTTCACATCAAGAAATGGGGGGGAGGGAGAATGTAAAGATTTTCTCAGAGTTTCAGAGCTTGGTAAACATGAGCTCTATATTAGAATTTCCATCAGTTACAGCAAATGTATAACCAAAAAAAACCCCAGCCTTCTTTCCTCCCTTTTTTTTAACCCTCATTGCGGGGCGGGGTGGGGCGGGGAGGGAACCAAACCAAACCCAAAAACCCAAGGACAAACTAACAATCCTCAATATGAGATCAGAAAGTTACCTTACTCATAAAAGCAACCAAGGAAAATAACTGTTTCTAGGCTGCATTTTTTCACTTGTAATAATGCAGAGTGCAATTGAAGCAGGATTCCCAGCTGTGCTGTCTTCCTTTCCACTGCAATTGCTCTCCTCAATGGAGAGTCACTGTTAAAGGAAACACTGAAACATGAATGGTACAAAGCCACCTCAGCCCATCACTGTAGCATTTGAAACACCCTTAGGCACCCTCAGGCACAGATATAAGCTCTATAAAATTAGCTGAGAGGTGTATGAGTCCTTGGATCACACTTGCTTAACTGAGCATGTGGAGAGTTCACCAGTAACAGTGGCATTACTGTAAGTGTGTAGTAAAGTGCATGGAAGTATTTTTGCAGCCTTGGGACTTAAAAGAGGAAAATATATCCTGCTTTATCACAGTAAATTATATTACTTTTTTCTTAGGCATGTTTAGGCCTTTGTAGGCTTTTTCTACTAATCTCTAGTTTAATAGGCATGAGATGGATTCCCATTCCTGCATCAGCCAGGGTAAGCACAGCCTCTGCAGAGTGGGACTGAGAGCCTGTGAGACCCGAAGAAGGCGACTGGGAGCTCTGCCGTTGTATACATGTTTTATTCTCCAACTGAGCAACTTTCACAAGTGCTCAATCCACACAGAAACATGTCCCAAGCCTGTTCTGCCTCTGAACAACACCCTTCCCACCCTCTGACACAGGTACCTTTAAATAATATTTGCTGAGCCTTTTGGGTTTACCCTGCACTTGCCCCCATATTGAATCAGCATCTGCTGCCATCATATAATACAGGTACAGACGTCATCCAAACAAGGCTGATCGTATCACATCATCTGGCCTGGCATTTGTCTGTCACGCTGGGGCAGGGAATGTGATACCAAGCTGACAAAAAGCAGCACACGGTCCTGCCTGGAGAGCCCCTTTGTTCATCTAAGCCTCCCCTGCTGCTTTTGTAACTCCAAATGGATTTCTGATTCCCTATCTCTTGGCCTTTTCAAGCCAAATGGTTTGGTCAGATCACAAGACAGCAGGTGCTGCTCCGCTCAACATTTGCACCTTCCAATCCAAACACACCTCTCTCTACCGACCCTTAAAATCAATCAAAGGGACTTATCAGTTTGTTTTAAGCTTTGATGTTTGTCTGGGGTTTGTTTATCTAGCAGTTTATTCCTGGGAGTATGTTCTTGACATCTTGGAGTAGGTGGTAATTAGCAACAAGGAAGAAGGGTTGAGATAAGAAGTGGAATTTGAAAGTGGTGATACTTGGGGAGGCAGCTGCGCCGGGTCCTCTCCTGATTTCGTCTCAGCCATTGAGGCGAGCTAGAGACAGCAAAGGGGTGAACAGCAGCCACCCTGCCCTTTCAGCAAACACTGGCAGGCTGTGCCTTGCCACCTGGCATGGTTCTCTGTGCAGAAGGAGCCCACAAGGGGCCCACTTCGGCCCTCCCGCCGTGTTGCCACCTCCTCCGCTTACGGGTGCTCATTAGGCCTGCCTCTGAACAGCCCTTTTGTCTGAGCAAACTTTCTACCTGTTGGTTTTACCACAAGAGCAATTTGCTTAAAAGAAGGTCTGAGGACCAGGTCTTGCCATTTCGAAACATCCTGTATATCTGCTGTCTTCTACTAAGCAGCAAATAGAGCAAAGACAACTCAATTGCTTCTCTAATAGGAACAATAAATGCCACTGTGTCTCTGCATTTATGGCATTCACACACACATAGGGGCTTATGCATGGCTGTGGCTTAAGTAATCACACACATGCCCGCACACCGTGTAGACTGTCTGGTGTATTCATACATGCACACATGCAGAGAGAGGCAAAGAGCAGCGAGAGAGCAGAGCAAAAATTTTTGCTCCAAACAGCCTTGGATTTAGCACATGTTTGAAATATGAAGCCAGGCCTGGACCTGAATTTTGCAGATGGCCCCTATCTTTATAACCTTCCCAACAGAATTCCATACAATAATGTAAGCCTTTAATTGCATTTCTGAGTACATAACATGGAAGCAAAAGCACACTAACCTACTCCCACGCAGCGCAGCCTGCAAAAGGACCCACATAAGTACATATTGCGTGCTCAGGAGAGGAAGGGATTCTTGCAACCGGGATGCTCTTGAAGTGCCCTCAACGGCAGAGAAAGAGGATTATTCTCTGTACTGGCTTGTGGAGCAAAACCAGAGCACAGAGAATAGTGTAAAGCAGGAGTTTTTTAGAGGCTAGATGAAATAAAAAGCCTCCTGGTCTGAACTGGACCACAAAATTATTTTCGCACTTCAGTGAGTGAACCTTAATAGCTAAAAGAAAACCCAACATGATTTGGGTGAACCCAATTCACGATTTATCTTCTAAGCAGGCAAGACTAGGATTTCATTTCGAACAGCCAGATCCTGATCAACCCCCAATTGTATTCCTCCATTTCCAGGATGGGGGCTAGTACTTTTAAATCCACATTTTTGTTATGATTATTACCTTCCTCAAGGATCCAAAACACTGATTTTTTTTAAAAAAGAAGCCTTAACCAGAAAGGTTCTAGGTTCTGTGGTTTGGTTTGGTGTTCCCCCACACCCCCCCCACAGGGAAAACAATGCATTGAAATTAACCTGAATAATCTACATGAGCAAAAATCCTCTGCCTTTCTCAAGAACAGGCTCTGGGCAAACTATTTCACCCAGCTGTACTCTGGAGGATCCCTGTGGGAGGGCGCAAGCTCACTTGGCGAGGCATTCTCTGTTCAAGTAGTAGATGACTTCACGCTCATTATGCACATAATCTTTTCCTACATAGTGTACATCAAACCAAAATTATACTGCATGTGTTAAGCTTGTAAGTAAGTGCACTATTTTATAATGACTACATTGCTTGTGTCCCAAGGACATTACAAAGGGGGTATTTCTGCCACTGCTTATGATTCTGTACATTGCCAATAAGCAGCAGGCTTTTAGCTGCGTACAGAGCAGGGCTGTAGGTGTACACATTAAGAAGAGAGTACTTAATAAAAGCCAGCATCAACTTCAACGCTGCCCTTAAACTAAATGCCTTTTATGCCAATTTTTTGCTCAATATCTGTATCTCAATCTACAAGTGACAAGTCACCATTCCTAAATATCAAGTGTAATCACAGTTTGGATCAAAATCGTGCCCTCAAAGCACTGCAAATACCTGTTGTGAGATATTGGATTACAACCATTTGTTTCTAATGGAGGTGTCTTTTCCTGTTGGCATTGATTTACCATAGAGGCATCAGAATATTAACAGATACAGTCCTACCTCATGTGTAGGAAGACAGTATGACAATGCAGAGTTCATAATCCTAAGACTGTTAAACCCTTTTATTTTACTCTGTTAGACATCAAACAGAGTAAAAAATAAACAAAACAAAGCAAAAACCCTCAGCAACACCAGGCATTTCCATTCTATATATCCTTTATAGCATATAAACATAGATTTTCTCTTCTGTTTCATTCTATACAAAACTCAGCAACATTGTCCACTTTCTGTTCCAATGTTTGGTGTCAACAGAAGTTTAGGATCTAGTTCTGGTCCCCACTGAAGTCATGGGAATCTTTTAGTTGATGTTAATGGGAATTGGATCAGGCCAGTAATTGGAGACACTGAAAAGAATCCCAGATGCTGCATAACAAATGAACTATCCACTGAGGTATTCCCCCTGCTCTGGGAAGCTGCCACTGGGAATTGCTGCTACCTTTCTGTGGAAATGCTGCAAAAAAACGGATGTCAGATGTCAAAGCTGCCAGCCCCACAGAGACTTTTAGTGACACGGAAAATTCTTAAAAATCTAAAAAAAACCACCTCACCAAGTGAAAGAGCTAACTATTTGGGCTTTTCTTGGGGAATAGGGATACTTGAAAATAGCAAAATCATGCTGCTAATATTTGGGAATTTGTTCTTTGATAGAGCAGGTCAGTGCTGTCTGAATCTGTTTCCCTGAACAATGGTGTGGAACAGAATTCTTCAGCTCTTCACATGTCAAATTTAAAGCAAAACAAAGCAGCTTAGTAATTTTATTTTCATTTCTTTATTCATTACTAAGATAACATATTCTTTGCCTAGCAGCTTCCACACCTGATCAGCTGTGGAAGTTGCAAACATACTCTGCATGCCCTTTTGCCTTCTTCCACAAACTTTGCAAAGGGGTCAAGCATTCTTCTGTAACGTGTGGCATTCGCCTCCTGTTAGCATTAAAAAGGTGCATCCACCTCAGATCCAGTCACAGCACTGATGTGCAGAGGCAGAACCACAGTTAGAGGATGTAGTGATTCATCCTTTCTTGAAAAATGACTCAAAGGGGAAATTGCATGCTCTGAAATGACATACCTCACTGTAACCTGTTGTGACCGTGCCCATCTGCCATACCATACTCTGCCTTTCCCTTGGAAATTAGACAGACATGCCAGGCACACTTCAGGTATAAACCACTACAAAGGCAGTGAGCTTCCTATTTGTCTGCCATTCTTTACACAGCTGACAACTCTCAAAGTCTTGCTGCCACAATGATCTAATTCAGTGTCATTGGAGACACCCTAGGTAAGTTCAAATGAGTAAGAAGGGGTGTGAGAAACCAACATAAAATGCACATAAATGCTAGTAGGAAGCAGAAAGGGACTATGAAAAGAAAAAAAAGTATGCCTAGTGTGAATTATTTACTTTCCTACATTCATAATTCCCAGCAAATAGAACAGTAATGAGTCCTTTGCTAGAAACAGCTCTTAAAATTGCTGGCTGTGGCAGAAGGTTTTCAATTCAGGGTACGGACTCCTGTTCTACTCTAACCCTACAACATGAAACAACATGATTTTGTAATTAAGCCATAAGTCTATTCCTAGTCATCTGCTATAGACTTTCCACATCAGCTTGCATAAATTGCTTTCCTTTCTTTGTTTTTAAAAGAAACCCTCTACCTCGTTCATTGTGCGAATTAGTAGAAATCAATATTAAGTTAGCACAGAATGAGTGAGCTTCTGTTTCAATCCACCCATGCAACAGAGAGCCCTAAAAGGGCTAAGTTAGTCTTCTACAAATGTACAACTGCAGTTCAGGAAAAGTTGCTGACTGCTGAGTAGAACTCTTTGGTTCTCTAATGCCAGCTGCTCTATGCAGCATAGAGAATACACACTTCAGCTATGTTTTCCAAGTATAGGGTAGCAATATTTACCTTTGCATGTTTTGGGGACATCAATGAAGCATTGACATTTTGCTGTGTTGAAAGAAGCCTGAGATTTCCCTGCTCTTAAAAACAAAAATCTGAAAAAAAAAAAACAATGAAAACCACACTTAAAAGTTTCCTATTCCACTTCTCATTGCAAAAATAAAATTCATTATAACCCTATTCTTTGCAAGCATGGTGAATTTTCCTTCACTGACTTGGGTAAATCGGTGTCTGTTTGCAACATCAAGGCTTTCAATATATACTCAGCAAGGCTTAATATTGGCTTCTGGGATAGGTAAAAGAATAATTAAAATGTTTATTAAGGATAAATCCCCATTTCAAAATTCTCATAAATCTCCTCAAAGCTACTTCTCATAATGCACATCTTCAGGATTTTTCTTTTTTCTTAGACCACTGGTAACTTATTCTGGAAAATTATTCAGTGTCCTATCTCATATTCCTGGCAGTGAAACAGGGACCTCCTTTGCGCCTCCATTTCATGCATGGTTTGTTTGTTTAAACTCCAGTTTGTTTTGAATGCTGATCTTTTCTGTAGTTGTATGCATGTTAGGACTCATGTTGTGTGACAGACCCACATGCTCCTGTAACAGCAACAATAACAATGAGTCCTCAGTTTAAAGAGCCTTAAAGATACACTTTTAGCTAAAGCAGAAGCTGCTATTTTTTTCTCTACAAAAACCAGCCGATGTCTGTCCCTGAACTGCCCTACTAGCTCTGAGTGAGTCTTCTGCTAAGTTTAGGACAAACTGGTTCCTTGCACAAGCAGCAAGCATCTCACAAGGCTTTTGCTGGGGGATAAAGACTTTGTGAAATCTTAGTATCTCAGAAAAATCATTAGGAGGCTGAAGCAGCATGCTTTCTTAGCAAAGTTCTAGTATAAACTGTGGCAGAGGGAAGGGATATGAGGGCTCTTGTAAATGTCTTAGGAAAGGCTTATACCAAAAGCCTCTCAGAAATGTGCCCTGTCAAAGGGTACAATAACCATTAAAAGACAGGAAAGCTTATGATTTTATGTTTTCTTCATAGTTTTGCAGCATTCTGGTGTTTTATAGCACTAACAAAATATGACATTTGCTTTCTCATGAGACTTTCTTTCCCAGCTTGTGGGAATAACACAAAACTACCAGATGACATGATATCTGGCAACATATATGGCTCACTTTGGATTTAAAAAGGCCAGAGAAAATCATAAAGCAACTCACATACTGAGTTACTCAATTATATATCTGGTTCATCCAAATCTCATTTTTTCCCCTTTCTTTTCTTACTGTCTCCCTTTTTGATCTCACAGGGCTATACACAGAGCCCTAGTAAGATTTCAATGCGAAGGGACAGTCGTGTTCACACATGCAGAAAACCTGACTTAAGGGTCAGTTTTAGCCAACTAGCTACGATCATGACCAATGCCCATTAACAGTGTAATGTCAACGAGCAGATAATCTAATTGCCACAAAGGAAAGGTTAACCAATCTACACTGCTCCTCTCTCCCTATTACTCTTCAGTCTGGCACTAGAGTCTCTAGCCACAGACACAGAAATTGTTCTGTAATGACAGGCATCACCAAATATAAACAGCTGGTAACCCTAAAATTAGACCCGCTGGCTCTCTCTTGGTTTGGGGATATGTTTTATTATACCTTCCAACTGGCAAGCAAACTTTAAAGTTAATTTAACCCATTACAAGACCCTTTTATCTAATGGTTGGGCCTGTTGCTTTATGCACACTCTCTTCATTCTTATGAGGATTTTTGCCAGCACAGAAATAGAATTTAGCTAAGCTACTTGAAAATTTTCCATCTAAAATACATTCTGGCAGATATCTGGAGTTCTTGATTAAGCGAGATTTTTTACATCTGAAGTTCCTCCTGTCTTCACAAAGCCTCAGCTTTCAAGTGACCAGACAGAAGAACCATTCAGCAACAAAATTAACTTGGAATAATTTTCAGTTTTCAGCTGCAAGGCCTCCTGGCCAAGGACTCATACAACATACTATATGGGGCAAGAAGGCAGACATACTATGATTCCACTCCTGCGATGCATGCTAGTGAAGAAATCTGGTGGACAGCAAAAAGCTCAGGCATAAAACACCCTAACTATAAATATTGTGATGCATCACTTAAAATTAATTATACATTTCTCAGTCTAGTATTTTCAGTTGTTTGGATTGTCAGCAAGTTTTAAAATTGTCAGCAAATTTTAAAATGTTCTCAGGGAATAATCAATACAGGGAAACACAATTAGTAGTAGATTTTGCCCCAACCTAGAAACAGGCTGATATCTTCAAAGTTAGATACGCATGTCTGAATCCTGGCCACCGCTCATCTTTAATAACTATATATTTAGGGCCTGATTTTTTTACACTTATATTTGAATTTTTTTTTTTAACCTCTGAACTCAAAATTAGCTGGAATAGTTGAATAACAAAGTTATGTTTATTATTTAATTCATTTTATGCAAACACTCCCTTTTTGACAAGACAGTATTAATTCTATCTTCCCATATGGCCACCATTACTGGAGGCATATGACAATGGCAGTAGTACTGCCAGATTCTGTTAACACGTTTCATTTATTTGTCTTGTGTAGATTGTTTGGATGTAAAGCTGGACCTCTCCTACAAGAACTGAGCAAAGTGGAATTTTCTGAGCCCATTCATTTTTTTCCATGCTCTATATTTAGTTTAAGTGCTAACAATGACTGAGGGTCAAGATACTTGGTCTGACATTCACAAATGGGTGGAACAGCTGACACTATGTTAATACTGCTAATTAGGGAAAAATCTAGGTGGGGATCACGCTTGTACGTTGGTCACAGGGAAAGCTGGCAGGCTCAGGGAACCTCGCACCAAGTACAGAACGAAACAGCACCTCATGAGTCATAAGCTGAAATCACTTCTAAGTGGGAGCAGCACACATCTGGCAGCGATGAATGGCGGATGATGGGATACCTTTTTCATCCTCTCTCCTCTAAGCCTACCAGAAATCCCATGACTGGCTTCTGGTTCTCATGACTGTTAGCAATAACAGTACACAGGCAGGAAGAGTATTTCTTCAGATTTCAATCCAACAGCTCTTCCTGGGGCGGTGATTGGCCAAGCCCACTCTGCAGAGCTGCAGGAACATCACGTGGGACCTTGCGTGGCTCCCAGCACGAGGGCTTCCAGCATCTCCTCTTTATGGGCATTTATCTGATTTTCACTTCAGCTTTTCAGGGAAGCACTCCTGTCCTTAGCACCACAAAGGGTGGAAAATGGCCTGTTTCATGACTCTGTCAGAGCCTGTTAACACACCTTAATAAAGTTAAAGCTATAATTTAATAGTCATCACATGCAACACCATTAAGAGATCAAAGTTAATTTTTTCACTTCCTTTTCAACAGCTTCTTGATCTGGGTCTGTAGCTTAGAAATTCATCAGTACTTCTCAGAAATTTTCTTATCTCCTTTTATTTCAAAGGCCACCATCTCCATAAATATGCTCATTCTGGGAAGACAATGAGAATGATGAAATGGTTTACAAACACATTATTAATTTGGTTTTCAAACTTGTGTAACCTACTTGAAATCAGATCCATAATTGAAAACTTTCTGGTCATTTTATGAGCTGCTTCTTCTACCTCAGCTTCCTAAAAAAAAAAAAAAAAAGGCAATTATACTGTTTAGAGCACTGCTACAGAAACAAATGAGGGCTCCATTATACAGATTTCCTACTAGTTTGGTGAGTCCTAGTATATCTCCAGGCATACAAAACACTGTGTATGACTTAACAAAGTGGAAGTCACATGTGTATGGCAGTCACACATACTACTTTTCTGATTTTATGTTGCTTCTGAATAGTCCAGTTACAGAACACCAAAGTAGAATCTGTTGGCAATCTTTCAATTCACTGAATTCACTATTTGGTTTTTTGGTTTGGTTTTGGGTTTGGGGTTTTTTTGTGGTTGTTTCTTTTTTTAAAAGAAAAAAAAAACAAAACAAACAAAAAAAAAAAACCAAAACCACAGATTCCTTGAAACCAAAACTATTTGTGTGAGTTTTCACTGAACTTGTTTTAGGAAAAGTTTCTCAGGGTGGTGATCAATTTTTGGTCATAATATAAGGGGGCAGTTGGAAGAGAGGGAGAGAGACAAATAGCTGGGAACTACTGTGGAAACACTGTCCCAGGCTGCCCTTTTGGTTAGGTGACATACCAGAGTGTGGGAAAACTCGAGTCCATGTTTCAGTTCTACCTGCTTCAGAATAGGGACTTGGACTTAAGTTTCTTACATCTCAGTGTTATGTCCACTAGGTGAACTATGCCAGAGGAGCACTGTCTGGAGTGCTAACATGTGTTTAATCCTGTATGCAAAATAAGTTTTCATTGGAATAGAGGCCTGAATCTGAGTTTCCTACATCAATGTCTTTTCTACGGACTCTTAACTACCCTGGAGGAGGACTCGGTAGCATATAAAAATTTTAAGGACTATGTTTTATGTTCATGCAGAATGGCAAAAAGGACATGTTGCAAACATTTTTAAGGGAATAATAGAACTACCATTCTCTGGTGACCAATGACAGGACCCAAGGGAATGGCAGGAAGATGTGCAAGGTGAAGTTTAGATAGGATATTAGGAAAAGGTTCTTCACCCAGAGGGTGGTCGAGCACTGGAACAGGTTCCCCGGGGAGGTAGTCACGGCACCGACCCTGACAGTTTTCAAGAGTTGTACAGCTACCTGAAAGGACGCTGTAGTGAGGTGGGTGTTGGTGTCTTCTCCCAGGTTACTAGTGATAGAATGAGAGGAAATGGTTTCAAGCTGCACCAGGGGAGGTTTAGATTGGATATTAGAAAAAATGTCTTCACTGAAAGAGTGGTCAGGCATTGGAACAAGCTGGCCAGAGAGGTGGTCGAGTCACCATCCCTGGAGCTGTTCAAAAAGCATGTAGACATGGCATTCAGGGCATGGTTTAGGGGACATGGTGGTATTGAGTTGACAGTTGGACTTGATGGTCTTAGAGATCTTTTCCAACCTTAATGATTCTATGATTCTAAGAAGCACTTGGACAACACCCTCAGATATATGGTGTGAATTTGGGGTTGTCCTGTGCAGGGACACGAGTTGGACTCAATGATCCTTGTGGGTCCCTTCCAACTCAAGACACCACCTGGTTTTACTTCAGGAATGTAAGGTCTAATGGATAGATGCAAGATTCTTCAGGTAAAAGATTAGCTTGGATATAGAAGACTTTTGAACAGAAGTCTTCAATTCAATAAATAGGTCCTGGTCCCCAGCATCACTATTTTCTGCCTGGATGCATTCAGCACCATTATGGTTTATCTATACAGTATATGCAATATACTGCTGAAATAGGAGATGCAAGAAGAATTCAGGCCAATCCACATGAAGGCCCATCACTGGGCACATCTTCCTACTACTGCTCTGTACTTCTGCCCCTAGTTCTACAAACTACAGAAATAAATTTTCCTTGCTCGTCCCTTTGTAAGGATCTTAGCACTATGGATGGGCAGTTCTATTAAATGTCTCAGAAGAACATTTGGAACCAGCCAGTGGCCAAAATAAATAATAGTTTTGCTCCTCTCAGAGGTACTGAGGAAATATTCTGGTAACTGTATCCTATAATTGTGATGTAATCCTCTTGCCACAAAAAAAAAAATTATTAACATAGAGAAATTCACTTAACACAGCAAGTACAATGCTTGAAAGAAACATCTTATTTAACTGTCACTTTCATATCTTTGTCTGGAAGAATGGTGTTTAACTCCACATATGGAGAAAAAAAAACCAAGCTAGCTCTGCAGAGAAAGAAATAGACTCATGCTTCTGTCTACAGGGTCATGGGAAATTTTTGGCTAGAGATACTTTGAAAGAGATCTCATAATTAGCTTCTTCAGGCAAGAAGTCCTCTCTCCCT
The DNA here is from genome assembly GCF_963921805.1 of Phalacrocorax carbo. Lineage (NCBI taxonomy): Eukaryota > Metazoa > Chordata > Aves > Suliformes > Phalacrocoracidae > Phalacrocorax > Phalacrocorax carbo. Next base: position 46,139,881 of record NC_087514.1, read on the forward strand.
TATTCTAACAATCTCAACAGTAGTGGGCAAATCATGGGTTTTGTCTTGGTTGCTGTGATATCACTATTGTGGGAAGATTTCATTTTGGGTTGTCCTGTTTTTAACTTAGAAAATGTTATGTCAAAAGGAGTCATTGGAAAGAACTGAAAAACAGATTGATATTTAAATCCAAATTATATTTATTACTAGGCAATTTTAATGTATATAAGAAATTCAGGAATGATTGTGTGTATATATATACACACATATATATTGCAGCATTCTAGCAATTGATCATTACTGAAATAAGAAGGAATGCTAGGACAGCTCACTCTCACCCAACGCAACCGCCTATGAGAAGGGAAGGGAAAGGATTTCTGAAATGTGTCCTCTACCAAGTACAATAATTCTGGGCGTCTAGGAATAGGCATGACAGCCAGTGTAGTGTAGCAACAAGAAAGTAAAGGCCCCCAAGCAACAAGTGCAATTGATTAGAAAATGAGCACAACATTGCAAGTACCCAGCACAGGAGATGAAAAGGCAGAGGAGTTCAATGCACGTTCACAGACTTTGTACAAGAATATACATGTAACTCACAAACAGGTTGTACCACACCACAAGGAGCAGCAAGTGCTGCCTGCAAAGTATATCATCCTGACAGACCCCTGGAGACAGTGAAACCTCACTCATGGATAGGCCACATCTTGCATTTGTCCCTCTATTCTACACTGGCTTGGCTGGCTTTTGTTCACTCGGTCCTTCCAGAGCAGCTGTCAGTGGTACGGGAGGTGTTCTTAGAGATAATCAGGTCCTAATATCAGATTTGGGCTATATTCTGCTTGCCTTTCCTTCCCCAGATTTTCTGTGCTATTTAAATATGAGTCTTGTTTCTGTTTGGCCAGGCTGAACTTCCACTCTGGTCATCTCATTTCAGGAGCTTGGAACAGAACATAATCTGATAGTGCCAAACTTGTCCCAGTCCGGGAAGGTTTAGTGAACAGTTTTTATCTCCCAGCATGTCCCATTTTTGTACAGTACCACTTTCTTAGGAATTTTGGACTACAAAACCTTTAAAGCAAGGGCTGTCCTCCTATTTTTGTCATGGCAACACTTCTCAACTGTATGAGCTGCCTACTAAGAGTATTACACAGCCTATAAGTGCAAGGGAGAGGCAACACAGCTTGCTCAGAGCACCAAAGGGAAGGGCAGCTCTAGGAGCAGCAGCAGGGGTGTCCTGGCAGTGCTTTCACAGGTGTTTCCCTGCTCGCTATCGCACCAGCCAGGTCGAGCATGCCAATGGGCACCAGGGACCCCAGCATTGCTAGTGTGAGACAATCCCACTGCTTTGCATCCCCTGACAGCATGTGTAGCCAACAGCCTCGCCTCACTGCCATTACAGAAGCTGCAGCCGACTTCCTCATGAGCTACTTGTGGTCCGAAAGATACAAGTCAGTTATGTCCTCACAGGCACATGAACTATTATTCCCTGCACAACAGAGCTTCAGCCTTTACCTGGTAATGGGGTTGATCTCACTAGACATAATAATATGCAAAATCAGAGCACCTGCGCAGCAAAGGTTAAGGTTGGGGATATGAAAACATCATTTTGGAAGGTATCCTAAATGATGTTAAAACCTGTGCAATATGTCTAAGATCCCACAGCTGGTTTCTGATGAGGATAAACCACTTGATTTCTATCCTAGTGAGGAGCTACTATCAGTTTGTGAAAGTTTATGTACTCAGGGTTGTGTTAGGAACAGAGACAATAAGAACATCAAAACAAAGAATAATCTTCTTCACAACAGGTAGCATTGGTCAAAATGGTTCTTGAAGAATTTTTTCCAGAAACTTCCTTTTAACAGAAGAGAAAACGGCAAGTTTTGTAAAAACACTTCTTTTGGAGTTTGTGGGTTTTTTTTTTCCCAAAGGAAAGGAAAACCTGAAAGTTTCTAGGGAAATGTTTCAGATTTACATATAAAACATGTATTAAGGCGGGGGGGAGGGGCGGGGATTAAGTATTTTGGTGAGGACTGACAACATGTTTTCATCATTGGTTTTTTTTTTTTCAAAGGCAACAGATAAATCATACCTTGCCCATTAAACCATCTGGTGAAGGTCCCGTCTCCTGAGATTCTATAGGGACCTGGAACTGGAAACGGAAATACTAATTGGTGGACTGGAATATAGTGTTGTCTAGAAAGTGATACAATAACAGAGTCATTACTTTCCACATCTTCTATTTTGTTTTGCATTCACTAAGAGCTCATCTTAGCTACCATTCTGTTTTATTTTTATTGGTTTGTTCCAAAGGGATTTTCACATTTTTAAAACTGCAGACACATAGGTAGATGGAGGTCCAGATATCCCTAGTGCATTAAGTGATGCCTTCAGCCAGCTGAAAACTCTTTTTGATCTCTCTGATAATACCAGGCAAGCACTGATCTGAAAAGGCAGATTACCACCAAGGATTAAGCAGTACAATAGCATGCTGAGAATGCAAGAGGATGATGAGGTTTAGCAAACAAGCTTGGAACATATTTGAACTCAACATCGAACCCCAAACCAAGGCATGGGAATATTAGAAGAGAACTGAGGGGGTAGGAAACTGCCTTGAAAAATATTTTATGAGAGAGGGTAAAATTGTGTAGTTAGTACGTTTTAACTTGAAATCAGACCAGTGCTAATTAAGAGAGCACATTCTGCACAGAAGATTCTTCTCAATGCTGAAGATTGAATGGGCACAGAGGCTCAGCAACACTCTAATTTTCTTGGGACAATCCTTTAAGGCATGTGGCAGGAGTAGGTCACTCTGCTGTGGCTGCTGTCCCCAGGCAGTATGACACAGTGAAGACAGGACTTTACAAAGCCCTTTTTAAAAAAAAAAAAAAAAAAAAAAAAGTGCTTTTTTATTCAGGACCAGCCACAGTAAATAGAGTGGTTATTTGGCATGTGAGATAAGTATTGGCCAATATCATTTGAACACTAGTTTTCTTTCAGCGTTTTGTCACTTGACCAGTTTAATGCTAAGGTTGAAATGCTGTTACACAACATGTATCCACCCTACTGTGTGTCAGAAATGTGAGGAATGTTTGCAAGAAACAGCAGCTTGCGTACAATTCCTGTCACTAAACCCCAAAGTCGAAATGGCTAATGTTTCCCGGATCTGTTTAGCTCACCTACAGAGAAAGAGTTTGCAGCGCGTGTGTGCGAACAGGAGCAGAGTCATTAAAACTGGAGCAGCTCTTGGGCAAGATCCAGTTTGCATGTTACATATTCATAAATAGCTGTGTTAGAATGGCTTCCAACAGTGCAAACGTCAATGGAGCCTGCTGGAGCAAGCCTTAGGTATGCCATCTATGTGTCTGATTGCCTGGAGTTCAGAGGAACTTGCTAAATGTATTACCAACGGGAATGAAAAAAGCTTGCATCAGGGTAGCTGGCCAGGTCCAATTGCTGCATGTTTAAAAGGACGTGTCGGTGTCAAAGGGCTTCACAGCTTTAATTTTTTTAACTCATTTGTTTTTTGTATAATCCTTGAGACTCTCAAACAGGAACATTTAATTTTGTTGTTCTTTCAAAAAACACATATTAATTTATGTTATAACAAAAAATGTTCATTAGGGCTTGGCTAATAGCACTGATTATTTGTTTATTTTCACCCTGTGCAGCCTGTTTAATTGTGTGTACACATACCTATAATTACCACTTTGAAATGCAAATACACAGTTACTAAGGAAAACCCTTCTCATTTTCAAGCAGCTAACACTCCTTTTTTATAAATGCTAACCATATCCTAAGCTCTCTGGAAAACAGCACATTTTAAGCTCTCCCCACATTGCAATGGTTGTTGCCTGCTCCAGATTATTCTCTCTGCTGCTGTCACAGCTTCCTTTAATTTATCACGAGTCGCAGCCCCTGATGAGGGCTGCAAGGTCATTTGACTGAGGTACTGGCCAGCTTACGGATGACTATATGTTGGGACTCCTTTAAGTGATAGGAACAGAAGTGAATGTATTTTTTTGTGTTAAACAGTGTCTCATTGAGCCTCCAACTCTACTTGTAATTTATCTGTGGAAAGGCCTGGGTTGGTACAGAATCATTTGTTACTCTTGATTATTCATCAGATAGTTTATTGCTATTTATTTCCACCCACAGATTGCTCTGATGCTTTCTTCTGGGACAGGATTTTCTTCCTAAAGGGAGAATTTTGGGTTTTGACTAAGCAGTATGAACAGCAGAAGACATCACATAACAATGGTCTTGCTTCCTAACTGTCAAATCCACAAAGTGCTTTCAAAGTGACCGTACCAACCCACCTTCCTTTCCCCATCCCTCCTCCCCAAGCCCCAGTCCTTCTGCAACTACAGACATCAGTGGTTACCCATGGAAGTTTCTCTTTCAGCAGTATTTTTGTGAACAAATATTTGCTTGTCCCTCTGTTCACAGAAAGCACATTAAAGAGGCATGTCAGTTAGAGTGTGGGCTGTCTTTGAACAGATGTTATGAATACTGTTTTGCAGGATTTGCCCAGCAGTAGATGAGAACAAGTAGTGAGGAAACTAGGAACATGGGTAACGAGGCCAGAAGGTGTGGAAGCTTTCCAGGAGCAGGGGGAGCTGGGTGGAGAAAAACTTGCCTTACCAATATATAGCCACAAACCTTTCTCAGACTTTATTTGTACTTCTTAATGGTCACTCTAAAGAAAAAGTATTTACCAGGGCTCGTTCTCTTGAGAATTAGTTTTCCTGTGGCTTAAAGGTGAACAAAGGCACATACACTTCCATATAACTCTTGTAATTCCATAAACATGGTACCTAAGAGTGGGAAATGATTTGGGATTGATCTCTCTTATTTATTTAAATGAAGGGAAAAAAGGATGTTGTGTGCTCCCAGTCAGGTTGAATGTAGAGCCACAAAGAGCTCCTTCACCTGTGCGCTTTTCAACCAGTTTATTATTTGTTCTGTATAAAACATATAAAGATAATTAATGGGCTGAATTGTAAAAGGGTTCTCCTTATCTTTCAGTGGGCAGCATGCGGAGAGGTAGAATGGCCCAAATAATAATTTCAGTCAGTGAATGAACAGATGATATCTCAGTTCAGCTTCAAGCCCTATCCAACAGTACTTTAGTAGAAATACCAGCAAAGGAGCACACAAATAACATACATATCTTGTAGATTACATAATTTATTTGGAAATGGTTTCATACAGTTAAATAAACTTCAGAAAACTACAGTGGAGCCTTCTTATAAATTAACTCTAGTGCCTAAAATCCCATGAGCTATGAAATGTTAAAAAAGAAAAAAAATTAAATACATAGTGTTGCTGAGCAACATAGCTCACTCTTAAACAACTTTCCCTTGTATGAAGTGCCTCAGAAAGGGACTACTGTGGAGTCTGTATAAGTACTTGCCCTATGGGTAGTGCGATTTTGTTACAGTCCTTCAAAAAACAGCTACACAGACTGTTACTGAATTCAATTATAAGGAGTCTCCAGGGTTATTCCATTACCTCTGCCTTTAGCTCACAGTCTCAAATCAAAGCTTGAGCTATTCTTTTTTAATTTCATTCATCAAAAAAAAAACCAAAACACATGATATGAACTTTCAACATGGAAACAGCTCAAGAACCCTTCTGCAGTTTCAACTCATTAAGAGTGCATTAGGAAAGTCTCTACCTTTACAAGATTTTGCTAAGGGCAGGGTAGCTTTCCCACAGCCCTGCCCAAATGTGTGTTGGATGCCCTGGGTCTTGAAGAATGCAGAGCAGAAGGACAGTGCCTGATGGGCTCTGCTGTGGAGCAGGTTTGGGCTGATGCCAGATTGCCAGCCCTGGGTTGCTGTGTGAACATCGGCCCTAGGAGGACCAGCCCTTCCCCTGCCTTGCAGAGTCTCTCTTAGTGAGCTCAGAACCCCAAAACTGTCCCAAACTATTAAAAAAAAGAGAGCTAAAAAAAAAAGGTTGCTCCCCACAAAACAGAAATCTCATTGTTATTCTGTTCTCACTGGTACCAGGGTGCTTAGCAAGGTTGCATTGCCTTGCTCAGTGCTGACTTCAGCTTCCGTACATCTGTGTTTCATCTGCATGCATCTACATGCATCTGCAATGAGGTTTATAATGACAAGGAAGGGGTTAACCCAGGGAGCAGGTGGAAAGCAACCCAGCTGCAAAAAGATTTTAAAAAGTGGTATGAGAACCCAGCCTGAAAGGGAAAGAGGCAGGCCAGGAGAGAAGAGGGGAGTATGAGCCTGGGGGAGAGGCTGCCAGTGCCACCCTGGGGCAGGGGGAGCCAGCAGGCTGTTGCCTTCAGTGAGGCAGGTGTCTCCTGGCAGCAGCAGATGTGGCTTTGATCTGTGGGTATACGGGGTGGGGAAAGGTCTCCACGTGGTGGGGACACTCTCTGGGGAACTGAGCTGTTTGCAGGGTTTGGTTCAGCTAGGCTTTAGCTCTCCTCAGCTTCTCTGGGAGCTTGCGCAAGGGATACTTTACCTGGTTGGAGCAATGTCTTTATTTACAGATTTATTTTTAAAGGTTTTTAGACCCCTCCTGCCCATAAAAATGGGAACTGAGCACTCAGATACCTCTTTGAAAATTGGGTCTTGCTAAAATTCCTCCCTCAGACCAGACCAGAGCCAAACTTTCTGCTGAGGTTTGAAACGCTATAAATGAACCTTCTATATTGTTGCCTTATGCTTTCAACTTCAGGCACCTCATTCAGACAGAAAAGTAATGAAAGACCTGAAAAAAGTCGAGGGCTGGAAAGGAACAAAGCAGTCCTGTGGCCACAGCACAGGACGAGGAGTCAGTGGCTCTGGGTCCCGTTCCCAAAGCTATCGCTCATTCGCTGTGTGGCCTTGAGCAATCCACTAACAGGCCTATCCAGCTCCCAGTAAAGTCACTGGGAATTTTCCCATAGACTCCAGTGAATGCTGGATCAGGCCCTTAGATTCCTAACAGTCCCCTCATTACCACCCCCCTCCCCCCACAAAGCCGGGATAACAATATCCTTGTCTCAGAGGGTAGTAAGGGGATTAATTCATTAATGTTCATAAAGCTTTTTCAGATCTACAGATGGAAGGCATTATGTCAGCACAAATTATTCTTAGTTATTATCATTCTCATGGTATTTCCAATTGTCTCTGCTCACTAAAGCCAAGAAGTTCCAAAAATCTTGTGAGAAAGTTTCTTCTCTGGAGATCAGACCCCATTTCTGGCCCAAAGATACATGGAAACAGATACGTTCAGATGGCACTGGAATGCGGGAATATTTACTGAAATAAGCCTCTGAATCTTTGGGGGTTTTGCATGAATCCTGAAAGCAGAGGAGCATGCAATGCTATAGGAAGGATAGTCCCTGAATTTTATAAAAAGCACATACAGCTGTAGTCTAGCAAGCAAAATGACAAGGCCAAAATATTCAAATTTGACTCTCAAAGCTTGCTGCCAGTAGGGATTCTTTAAGCTCTGCTCCCTGGTATTTCAGAGCACTTTCAGAGGAAAGGTGGGCTCTGGCTCAAGTTCCATGCTGAGAGAAGGAAAGGAGGAGTCCTTTCCCTCCCCACACCCCTATTGCTTGCTAGAAGTTAGTCAGGCATCAGGTCCAGGCACGGAAAAGCAACGAGGTCAGGTGAGTAGGCAGCAGATAAGGGATTTCACTGGGGAGAGGTCAGCTTGAGCGAGTGGTAACCCATCATTTGAGAAAAGGAAGAAACATACTGCAAATGTTACATACAAACACACTCACTCATATGTATGAGTATGTGCCTGTATATAGATGAATCCCACCACGCTCCCTATGGCTATTCTGTTTCATGTCCCCTGACCTGACTTTTGGAACTATACAGCTTTGTATACTTCAGCTACCCGACTTTAGCCATCCTCACTACTAAAGGTGAACGCTGGAGAAACTCCACAGGTGTAAAAGTCATCTAAAGAGACTGCGACACATGCTGTCAGGAGCACTGTAGTGTAGACAGCAGCATCACAAATTCTGCATTTCACTTTTCCCTGTCATCTCACTCCTTCCCCACACGTAACCACCCCCTTGCAGGTAGAGAGCTTGCTACTCTGCTTTGGGAAAGCAGGTAAATGTTAATGTTCTGATGGATCCAGCTCTTTTAAATCATGCATTATGTCAAAACTGGTCAAAGACAGGAAATTAACCTACCTCCCTCCCCCGACTGTGCACACACGCACAGACACACGCATGCACAGCCACAGCCAAGGCCTTCGGCAAGCCATCTGATAGCAATCAGTATTTTGAGAAGTGATAGCTCATCTGTAGATTCAGCATTCTTTTGCAGCAGAAGGTATTATGCAAACTAGCCCCATTAGAAAAGCAAACATCAAAGCAAAACATGTTTTCAAAGAGACAAATGCATAAACCATGTGGTACCTGACACTGAAACAGAAATAGAATAATTACCCTTGCTCTCAGTGGAAAGCATAGCTGCAGAGGATAATAAAGGCACCTCATACACTGTACCTCATAGTTTCCTGTACTGTGCATGAAAGGGAGAGTAGTCAGGTAGGGAGATGCTGCAGGGGAGAACCTGAAAGGGCCGATACTGTCCCCCTCGGTGAAGGACAGGAGAACACGAGCTAGGCTGCAGCTGATTTTGGAGCGGCGTGGCTACGCCATGCCCTCGGCACCAGCTGGAATGCAAGGTGCCACTCCAGCCTTAGGGGAAAGGAAAAAAAAAAAGAGTGCAGCTAAGGTTACACAATTACATGTCTTGAAAGTGCACAACTTTTAAAAAATATGCATACCTCCCTGACCATAAGTAGCCACAAAGTATGCTCCGTGGGTCCTTTGACTAAAGTCTAAACAGAGGAAGCTCTCTGTAGGCAGCCTTTTGCCTAGCAGTGGATGCTGCTGTTCAGTCACTGCTACTGCAAGAAAAAAACAAAAAAACCCTCATGGGTAGGATGGAAATGGAAGGTGTGAAATGAGGCTTGGATGATGCTGTCACAGTGCTGGTAAAACAACACAGCCAGGTACCACTAATTCATTTAAATCAAGAGCAGAGTAAATCAGAGTCTATCAGGACTTCTGCAAAAGTTGAACAAACTTGCTTTAGGGAGGAAATGTTTGCTGAATTTCCCAGGACAAGTTGGAAGTACATACACATGCTCTCTCTTTCTTTTGCCTCAGCCCCCCTCTTTTTGTCTTTCAGAGCCCATTTCTCCAGCACGCAGATCAGCTATCAGGCAGAGAGAAAGAGAGAGTGTGAGATGGCCGACCTTGTCCTCCAGTGCCGAGGGCCTGTGGGTTTGGGCCAGGAACAGGAATTCCCTGTACAGACACTGAGTCTGCTGGAGGAGACAGGAGAGCCTGCTCCACAGAAGAGCACTTTGTTCACTGCCACCAAGGAAAACTTACACAACAGACACACACAACCATGGAAATATGAATATTTTAAAAGTGTGTTTTTTTCCTAGAATACACAGTGCTCTTATTTCCTTAGGGGGGCAGTAAAAATTGGGCAAGAGCATATTGCCAAATGCATAAGAGTTAGGGAGGATATTAATCCTGCATGCTGTAGTTACAGAGAGCAGGGCACCAGAGCAAGGTCTGGAGAGAACAACAATTCAGACGGAGTTACTGACAAATGAAATGCCCACCAATCATGTCTAACAGAGAGGGTTTTTTTTTAAGCCTGCTCTGCTTTTTAATATCTTTTCTGTCAATTCATCACTTCTTGGAAACTGCAAAGAGTTAAAATCCTTTACCCTTTGTGCCCCAAAAGTACACGTGCATCTGTGTTTGTGTGTGTACATAATTTCTTTGTGCAAAATACCAGACAGTGCTGTTGGGCAGCTGTTTTGTGCTGCATCACTAGCACAAAACAGACCTTAAAATGGCTTGAGTGGGGTCATGTGAATATAGATAACATGGAGAGTTAAGACTCTAGCCTTTGTATTGGGAAGCCTAGCCTAATTTCACATGCTTCCTAAGGTACCTTATAAAACTCTTTGGAAAGGAATTCTTCTTGCTTTAACCATCTGAAAGATAGATGCCATACTAGACACCCAGGCTTCCTATAGACACAACTAGGTGGTGATCCACCTTATCTTCAGTTACTACATTTGTCTTCAGAGTTACTCCATCTGTCTTTACTTCTTTGCCCTGCCTAAACGGCGAGCCCAGATGGATAGCTTAGACTTGATAGCTAACTTTTAGATGGCTAACGTTAACTGATCTCTCTATTCTTAGTCTATACTTCCCTATCTCAACGGGGTCATATGAAAAATTATTCATTAAAGATTATGGGTTGCTTTTCTATTAACAAGACACATAACGAGAGCTTAGATGGTGTATTGGCAACTGTGAACATCCTAATGCTATTTTCCATGCAGTCAAGGTTACAACTCTAAACAGCAGCAAAACACAACCCAGTTCACAAGGATGTACGTCTTGATATGGAGGCCATGCAAACACCCCAAAGCCCATGGGTTGGCGGAGTCCAGTACACAAGGCTGTGGAAATGGAGGGTGGCTGGAGAAATCTCTGATGGGGATGCGAGGCAGGTATTTCTATTTCATTCCGAGCACCAGGTCTCTGCCAAATACACTGTGCCACTGTTTATTCGTGGTCTTCTAACTTAAATCGGGGAACTGGCCTAGCAAATAGTCACCACAGGAAACAAAGTCAGCTTTATAACACCTTTCCAAACCCCACCTCCTAGACCAAGTCAGGAGCTTCTTGGTGGGAACCTCAGCTGTGGTCTTAGGGTACATGGATACATTACCCAGGGGTTACCATTAAAAGTTAGTTTCTGAGAACCGCTGCAACACTGTGTATGCATGTATATGCACATACAGAGAGACTCTGTGTATTGTACACAGGATCATGGTTTCATCTTTATTCAGTCCTGATTTAACTCTCTCAATGACAGATTTGTTCAAAAAAGAAAAACTAAAAAACTCATCTGAAATCTTTTACAGTACATTTTAAAAAGCTGTGAGCAGATGCTAGTCAAAGAAAATATATGCTGATAGGAGACAAAAATCCTACAGTCCTATGAAGAGTGTCGTGCTGGGGATACACTTTGCTTAAGTTACAGGTATCTTGCCATTCCTCTTGTGCCACATCAGACTGGGAACATTACATATCTTCACTATGTTAATATAAATAACTGCACAACATGGAGTTGCATCCCCCATACTAGAAAAATTTAACTTCATACATCTCAGACCTCTTAACTTCTAAGAAGTATTAGTATGATATTCCTCTACTCATTTTACTCTTGCCTTTCCTGTCATCCATCTAAGGATTTCAGTAGAAATTTAAAAACATGACTTGCTTCCTCCTGCCCACCACTCCCCTGTCTCATTCTTTCCCTCGAAGTCGCTTTCATGGATTGTCAAGGTTTTCTCAATTAATGTAGACAGGGCATTATAGCATGTGGTTGAACAGAGAAAGCAAAGAGCCCATTACCTGTAGATGGGGGTAAGGGAAGAGCATGCATTCAGTAGTTATCCTGATGGATCTGTCAGAAATGGGGTTCTCCAAAGGCAAGGGAGACACTGAAGAGGGTGATGAGAGGAGAACTGCAGAAACTTTCCAGTCAGCTGGAAAAACCTACAGAAGTTTTTGGTGAGTAGGAAACTGAGGAAAACCCATTGGACATCACACAAAGGAGAAGGAAGTCAATGCACTGCTGAAATGCAGTGGAAAAGTGGATGCCTGGGATCAGGAAGACCAAGTCAAAGGCTTGAGGAAACAGGTTGTGTGGTTCAAACTTTTTTTGAACTTAAAAATGTTAATTTTGGTTCAAGGAAAAGGCTTAGGTTCCGAGTTGGTTCCTATTTTAATTGGATCAATTCACATGTTTATAACTACAATAATTTGAAGGTATGTGATTTGTAAATATCAAATAAAATGAAATCTAGCATACTGCATAGTTTTTGCTTTTTAATATCAGCCAAGTTTATTGGCTGTTGCGTATAGCCTGTACTTCAGATGTATACATAAAATTGTCTTTCTTTTGTAGATTAATATCATTACAAAATATTACAGATGTTTCATCCTAACATAAATTATATCATGATGGTCAAGATACTGTTGTAACATCCACACACTGAACAGTGAAGGGGTACACACAGCTTTTTATCAAAATTAGGCAAGCTCCAAAGACCTGTGGAACCCTTTGCCCTCAGGTGAGTTGGCACAGACTGTTACACATATTTTGGAGTCTGGGGGAATGTTTAGTATATGTAAAAAGCTATGCTTTCATTTCTGTTAATGCCAAAGATCCAAACATGTGTTTCAAATTCTGCAAGTGTACCAGGTACTTGGAGATCACAGCCTACTGTTTTGCCTTTGTAGATGCCTTCTGCATGTGCCAATAATGCAGTTGGATCACAAATAGAAAAACACAAACAGAGAAGTGGAAAAAAAAAATCACTTGAAAAAATCACTTGCTGTTTTAGAGACCTGGATGATGTACATTACAAGTACAAATGCTGGGAGAATATTATATAGTGTTACACGACTTCATAACCATTCACAGAGTAACATTTCTAGTGGGAAACTGATGCTAAACAGCATTTTCCCAAGCATCACTAGGATATGCAATTAATCTTGTTTGCTGGGCATCATTCCTTCATTTTGGGCAATGAGCAGAAGACCCTAATGTGCAGTTTTCGAAAATACCCTTTCAGTGTTTTTCCCTTGGCACACACACAGAAAATTCAACTAGTGGCTCTGGAGGAATCTCAAGTCTGCCACATAGGTGGTCTGCTGCCTGCTGGAGAAGTCTGGATACCTTTATATTCGGGACATAATTTTTCTGTCACAGTACCCTCGCCGCTCAGAAATTCCAAACTCACTCTTTAAATCAAGCCCGAGGTTTTTCAAACACATAGTTTGAAAAAATCTTGAGGAATTATTTTTAGAGCTACCACAGAAAGGGTCAGAGAATCCCCACAGAGGTGAGGTTTAGCCTATGTATAAGTATGGCATCTACCAGACTCCTAGGTGACTATAAGTGACACATTTCCTGTAGATTCTCATAGAAAGTCTCATTTATTCCAGTCTGAACTCTGCTTCAGTCACCGCAGAGCTATATGCTATGTCTTTAGCAAAAAAGTAGAACAAAAAAAGTCCCCAAACAGTAAGTTGGACTGAGACTCAAACCGGGATATTCAGGTTGCAGAGTACATGTGTGTGCACATGTGTGCGTGTGTGCACGTCTGTACATAGTCTGACAAATATGCATGCACACACAGGCACGAAAAACATGTAGCATCTAGGGTACACAGAAACAAAACATTATCTTTCACCCAAAAAGCAGCTATTCACCTTGTGCAAAGTGCCTCTTTTGGGAGACAGATATTCCCTCACACAAATAGAACAAGAAACTAAAAAAAAAACAGAAAACAGCAGCAGAATAATAGCATAGACCAACTGTAATCTAGCCTTGGAGAAGAAGCAGTCACGCTGCTAGTTGGCATAGACAATAAATGAATTCTGAGACAGAGAAACAAAGCCCTTGCTATTCACTCCTGGAAAAATGCAATCCTTAGCTAAGCATCTCTGTCCTCGGATCTTATGACTTCAGCAGGCTCAGCTCACCAAACATAGAAGTCTGCATTGTCTACGATGATCATTAGAAAATACCAATATTCTCAGAAAATATATTTATATTCTGCAAAAACATGAAATATTTGTAGTAGAAAACTACTGATGGTTCTGTAATTATGCATAAAATGGAATTTGTTGACTCTGAACAAATGAACAGCAGAAGTTATCTCAGTTCAATAAAACTGATTCATTGCATTTAACAATGCCATTGTTCCATAGGACAGTTATTAAACTCTTCTTCAACCCAGACAACTCTATGGAGCAGAAGGTCAGCTTTCTTCTATTTCTTCTGCTCTCTTCAAATGTTTTTGAGAGCTTTTAAAGGTGTTACCCACAGGAGAACAGATCGGTTGTTCAAGACTTGCATCATGATGCAGGTACAGACTGTGTTTACATTATATATTGAGCTTGAAACCAGGGAAAGTTGCATCCAGTTGGGGATGGAGTAACCCAGAACTACCAGAATTGTGGCAGTGTTTCAGCAAGGCCACACTCAAATATAACCCAGAGAGGAAGAGATGCACACAGAGAGAAAGAGTTCCAGTGTGGAAAGTAATACATCTTTCATTAAACTCAAGAAAGACTAATTTGCTATGAATAGTGCCATAAATCTGATTTCAGTTGAATGACTTAATCATTACATGAAGGGCAACAGAATATATCTGGCACTGAAAGTAAAGTTCAGGTCTAAAACAACTCTGTATTCAAGGATCCCAAAGAAAGGAAGGATCAGCCAAGGAGAAACATGCAGGTGGAGAGCTACTTTTCTCAAACTCATCACACAGCATCTAGAAAGGGAACACAAGAGAGCACTCTCAGAAGCAGCTGATCAACAAAGTACTCAGAAACCTATTTGCTGTGGTTCACCGTGTTTACAGATAAAGCAGCTCCATAGTAGATAGTGAAAGGAGTACAGCAGAAGAACAATAAACTGTGGTCAGACACAGAAAAGCTGAGGCTTCCTTCCTGTTTCTGGGCATGTATTTCAGAATATGTAGATGGATAGCATCTCTCTGTCCAGCTATTCTAGGTAATGTCTTCACAAAACCAAGACATCACAATGATACAATTCAGACAATTCCACAATTGTTTCCCCAAAAGAAACCATCTAATGGGCAGTGCTTTTAGGAATTTACCTCCTTTAATCCATGATTGCTTCAGGTGACCCAAGAGAATATAAAAGCCATGCATACTAAGCAATGTATATTTGGCTTGAATTACTAAGATTTCTCTGAAGTGGAGTCTGCTAGTCTCCCCAAAGAAGGTGCAAAATCCCATTTGAGCAGAACCAATCTCATAAATCTTAATATGATATTCAATGGAAATAAACCAATTACTTCAAGGACCAAGTATTCAGATTTGAGTCAAAAAGTAGGTCTGTAAAAATGAATCATGGCTGAAGTACCTGCCAGCTTGCATTTGCATATATGTAGAATAAGAAATTAAATCTAAAAAGCAGGTACTCCATGGAAAAAATTACGTTATTGCCTATACTTGTTAAACACACCACGGTGCTTATTTTATTTTCTAGTCTACCAAATAGAAATACAGCACATAGTTTATCAATTTCAGTATTATAGACTGTTGTTCATGATTTTAAAAAAGGGATGGAGCAATCAAACGTATATGAGCATCAATTTAGCTGTTTGTGACAGGTACTTGTGTTTCTTTTTAATACATATTTTTCCTACAGCATTCAAAAGCATAGTCATTATCCAGTGAAATCATAGCATGAAAACCCTTATGGACTGTATGAGAGAAAGAGGTCTAACGTGATCCATCTTGAAAATCTCACTCAGTTAAAGGCTCTGATTAAAGAGATCCTTTAATGACCACCAAAAGGCATATTCAAGCCCATTGACTTTGTCCATCAAGTAACACTATACTTAGTGCTAAGTATGAGCATAATTGTTTTGCTGAATCTGTTGTGAAGGAAAAAAAAGGTTTATGTTATTAAGAAATTATTTTATATGAAAATAATAATCACCTAAAAATCCTCTACATGGATATTTACACTCTTTTTTCTAAAGGTGGACTTTTGCAAGGTTCTCAGAGTAACCACTAATAAGCATATGTTACAAATCCTCCGCTTTTGTCAATCCACCCTGGATATATGTTGCTAAAGCCCCCAGCTGCAGAGCCTTGGCTCTTAACTCAGGCGCTAAAACTTGTGCTGTTCACTTTGGATCCCTGATGTGTCAGTTAAGAGGGCAGCTGACACATAAACTGGGACCGATCCCAGACTCAGGCCGCTGTGGTCCCACATACTTGGATGAGCCATCTTGGAGCATATAAACCTCTAGTTATTGTGCATTACAAACCCTCCCAGTCTCAAGAGCCTGATCCGCAGAGGTTATGAGATTTTAAGACAGCCAACTAAAGAGCTTTGGCTTCAGTTTTATGGCAGCTTATGCTTTGTAGCTGCATTCAAACCCTTCATGTCAGTCTAAAGGAGGTTGTCACCTTGATTGCTCTCCATTCCTATCAATGGTTGTCAAAGTTAAAGGCACCCAAAGATTCCTAGCTGCAAATCAAGGTGATGCTTTAACAGAACCGCACTGAAGCAACATATATTTTCCTTACGGGAGTCAAATTTGGGCTTTAGATCATCTTATTGTTTCTTTCAAATTAGCTCAAATTAGTGAAAAATTTGGAACCTATCTATTTATTTGATGCAAGCCTGCACACTAGAGCAACACTGCATGAAAAATTAGAAATTGCAGAACTGTAGTCCCATTAGTCTCATGCTACCAAGGTTTCTTTACAGTACACATGTATGACAACTTGTATTCCATATGCTAAGTCAGGACCAACTCACTGACAACATGTGTTTTTTTATTACTATAATCTGCCTCAAAATAATTTTGTGGAAAGAAATTGTGGAGAAAACCTGCAGGGCTGTATTTCCACTTGAAATTATAGAATGTCTTGGCTACCAGTACAGAAACATTTGGGTTACTCCATCAGTGAGTTGCTGCTGGAGTCTTCAACTTGAATAAAGGAACAGAGAAGCTGCATTACTTTCAAAAGTTTCACCACATCCATGGTACACACAAGTATAAAATCTGTAAAGGAAAATGGGACAGAAATTCATACAACAAATAGGAATTTAAAATGCCCTTCTAAATTGGAAAACGCTTAATGGCTATTGTTGCCAATATCTTGAGTTTTTAAGATAAAATAAAAACCTATTGAATTCCATTAAAAATATAAAAAAGGAGGAAAATAAAGGAGAAAGAAAAAGAAAAATGGCAGCAGTATAGCCAACTGGAATAGATGTTTCCTTTATGGAAAAACTGTGGTTTAGATTTCCCTTTGGAGTCCTTTTCTTAAATAACAATTTTCAGGAACTCTTTAGGAGAACACAGACCCCCAAAGAAAGTGCTTTGAAAGTATTTCTGTTCAGTCTAAAATACTCATATTTATGCTCACAAAAAGTTTGCCTCCCTTTTTGGTACAATGCCCAAAAGAACCCCCAACAGAGGAAGCAGCATTGTTGTAATTTTTTTTCACTGACTCCTAAAAAGGCCTTTTTTTTTCCCACCAGCTACGCACTGCATTGAGTTTGTCAGTTCTCCAGAGCACTGTTCTGAAGTGCATTATTTCCTCTCCTCAAAAATACAAGCTAAAAATAGTATAAAAATACCAGTTGCCTTTTGGAAAATGAACAGACCTCATTTAAAAAGGTAAAGTTTATCTGGTAACAATTACACTTATATCGAATAAATCACAATGTAGCTCCTTGTTGGCCCTAGTTAGAGAAGGTAAGGCTTGTATTTCTTAATGTCTTTGTTATAAACTCCTTGTATAGCATGCGTCTGCAGCTGCAGAGTTTAAAATTTCTCAGACGGAGAAATACCTGCATCACTTGTTCCCATTCGGAAGCTTCTTGTCCTCCCAGGAGCTCACGGGACCAGGCCAAGCAAAGCCAAACACACCTAGCTGGCTTTTACCGTTTCATCTGTGGCTTTGTTACATATTTAGTAAGTCTCAACCATTGATGTTCGTGTAACAAAGTGGATGCCATGGACCCACGTGCTAACACAGAGTCTTATTTTCTTTCCTTACCCTCAGCTACAGAGGCTTCAGTCCCAAAATACCTACTAGGACTGTCAATACCTTTGCTCCTCACTAACAAGAGCCTGTGTCTAAAGAGCATCCCTATTTGCAGCAATTATATGTGTTTCAGATACTCATGCATGCTGTGGTTACCCCATAACATAACATATTGGAATATGAAGAGGTTTAACTTTTCTGTCATCTTGCCACCCCTTTCACTTAAAAAAAAATAGCAGTCACACATCACTTCATGGATGTGTGGGTCCAGGTTTAACAGGATTCCTTGGGAGACACTAAAAAGGCACTTCAAGAGTGAAGCTTCAGGGACACCAACTGAAGGCTGATAAATACTTTCCACATGCTGGGTGCATTGGGGAAAAGAAGAAAAAAACAGCAGCAGCCTTTGTATCCTTGACCCTTCGCCTACTGTGCATTTTGGACAATCATATGCAGGCAATCAGAGCCTAAGGAGAGTCTGCATGACTTGCCAAAGCAAAAGTTTGACCTCAATCAAAAAGTGATTTCTGCAGAGATGAAGGAGGATTAGGAAAAATGTATTCCAATTTCTCATCAGGCCAATGTTAACCAAGCTGAGGAAGTTATCTTGCCCCTGTAGAATCAATATTTTATTAAAGAAACCCTGTGCTGAAGTTTTGAATTACGCAACCAAGCGCTGTGCCAAAAAAGCTCTCAGTGGCATAGTCACATCAGCTTCTCCCCCACTATAACAGGGGATGCTTCAGCTGGTTACGTCTGCACTGAACTGGCACTAGTGTTGATTTTGGCTGAATCCCGGGGGAGATGCTATAAGCCTGATAACAAACATTTTAATGGTGGGGGTTTTTTAAGAAAATAAAAAAAGTCCAAGATAACTACAAATTTGAATTGTTTAAATGTGACTCAAAATTTCTCAAGGTTTCATCAGCTCCAGATAGTTCACAGTGCAATCTCCACATATAATTTAAATATACTATTTCAGCTGGGAATGTAGTCATGCCCTCATACAAGCAGCACTCTGTAGAAGATGCTAAACATTCATCTCATTACTAGCGTTGTAAATAAAATAACATGCCTAATATGCTTGCTACCAGCTAGATTAACAAGTTTGCCAGGAGATGCTTGGAAAGGAAGAAAACAATATTGCAGTTTTCTTCACAGAACAGCAGATGCCTGCATCCACAGAAAACTCTTCAGCTTAAGAGCTGAAAATAACTTCTCAGGTGCACAGTGAGATTGCAGATCTGTACTTCCGTGCTCCATTCCTGCCCACCAAGAAAGTTAGCCTGTGCTACAGAAATGAGAACAAGATGTTTATGGCATGAACTCAGTTAACTTGTGGAGTGCTGAGACACAGTGTACATTCAGGGTTGGGCACCATTAACGTTAATGAAAGACTAGGATGTACATCCACAAGTTTTTACAGATGATACATGAATGGATATGTATCATACTTCCTAAGGGCACTAAATCGGCAAAACGGCAAACCCAAAATTAGACAGCTCTCACTAGAACACAATACATTGAACAGCTTGTTTCTTTGAGCAAATGGTTTTGTGTGAAGGAAATCAAAACTTAGGGCAATACATATGTGTAATGAATATAAAGATAAGCAGAACAAAGAGCTCTGCTTGTGACCCTGTGTAATGGAATTTTACATTTAGTCTTTGCAGCGTTTGCAACTTGATGGGGTTTGGGTCTTTCTTTCTTTCTTTTTTTTTTTTTTTTTTTGGGGGTGGGGGGAGGGGTATAAAAGCCCAGAGGAAAATAACTAAAACAAAAAGAAAAGAGAGAAAAAAATCATGAAACAATTTGAAGAGGAAAATATGACACTCAAACATAGCATGCCCAACAAAAGAAATACCATACAGTGTAGTCATATACCAGCATTAAGTGATTCAAGAGTGCCCTTCCTGGCTGTTACTGTCACTCTGCTGTAACAATGGGTTGGCATGAAGGAAGAGAAGAATATATTTTAATTTTGTATCCCTTTTTAGTGGACAATAAGTCTGTCTTCAGTTACATATGTGCAATGTTGCAGTTCCTCCATGGGTCCTCAGGTTGCATAGTCACCTGTAAATAGTATTTCTGCTGAGGCAGCTAACTAAACTGTTAAAAAAGAATAGCACAAGTAGTTGTCTTATATTTTATTGTTCAGAACAACATGCTTGGACTTAAAAGACAGCAAAATAATTGCAGTTATTTTATTTCTGTTGTGAGGTTTTTTGCTAGCAAGTTGTTCAAGCAGCACCCTGAGGTCCCCCAAATTTTGGTCCCCTCCATCTGAGCTGCCACTTTTCCTCCAGAGAAGCTCTGCCTCCCACAGAGATGGAAAGAGGGCAGGACTGTGGGTCTGCAGCTGCCTCTGAATGCCCCCCAGCCACCACCTCGCTACGGACCTGATGCAGTGGGGGAGTGGGAGGTCAAGGAAAGACAATCCTCTCAGAACTGTGGCCATGTCCAGAAAGGTTCATCCACCTTAACGTGCTACCATTGGCTAAATCTGGAAAACATGGGATCTAGTCAGTACCTATTCACCCAGGCTCTTTCTTTTATGCTTTCATGGACCACACTGATCTGCTCACCAAGTATCTGTTTTCCTTTGGAAGTTCATTTCATATTCTTTATCCAGGCAAAAGGGGCTAGGAGCAAGTGAGTGAGAAAGCAAACAAGCAAGCGAGAGGCAATAAGGGGAAGGGAGAGACAGGGAGAGAATGAGAGGGAAGGAGATAGGAAGGTGGGAAGGAAGGATGAAGGGAAGGAGGGAAGCCTGGTTTAAACACCTACAACAAGACACGACACCTCAGTCCAACACTGGGATACTACTTAGCAGCCACCCAACCCAGGATACTGGGATTATTTAGGCACCTCCCACTTCCTACCCAGAGCACCCAAGGCGCCAGCCTGCCTTCAGGCAGGAGGAGCCAGGCCTCTAGCTCTGCCGCAGCCAGCATAGCTGGGGCTAGGGTGGAAACCATGCACAGCTCTGTGGCAGGGCCAGCACCTGGAGCTTCTTGGCTGCCCCTTGGCTCTGGTGGAGACAGCACCGGGGTCTATGGCATCTTGCAGTCTGCCATGCCTGCGGGAATAACAGCCACCACAACATCCTCAGAGACTCAGAGGGGCATTAGGCATGCACCGTGACATGGGAAAGGACAGCACTCATTTTTTAGATACCAGGTTAGTCAGCTGAGCACTCACCCTAGCAGCGGTCCTGAGCAGATTTTAATCCACCCAAGACAGATAGGCTCCCTTACACAGACTTCGCAAGATGAGGTCTTATTAACTAAAATTCTGCCAAGTGGTGTCTTCCTTTCCCTTGTTGAAGATCACCTGCTGTATATAAAGCCACATAAAACAGTAAGACAAAGGCAAGTTGAAAAATAAGACTATAAATACATTAATTAAATCACCTTGATGGCATCTAGAAATTATTCCTAGCTCACAATCTCTGCTCTTAGAGTTATTCCTTTTTATTTTTTCTTATTAAATGACTGTTTAATGTAAAACATGTAAAAATGCAAAAGAGGGGACCAACACTGAGAACCACATTTGAAATAGAAAAGAGTAAGCTCTGCACAATTCTGTGGAAAGGGTACCATGTATCAATGTTCATGTAAAAAAACCCTCTGCAATGGGAAAATTAATCATCCAAGGAGCTGATGGGTTCAAGGTGGTGGAGATCCATTGACTTGGGCATTTAATCACAAGGCAGAGAGATAGTGGTTTCAGTATTCCCTGTTGGGACACCATGAAAGAGTTGCACCCTGTCCGTCACTGGGAATTTTGATCTCCCATCTGAAGCCTCAGCAACTATCTTAGGGGTCCAGGTTCCACTCTAGGGACCAGGCGTGTACAAATTAGGCATTACACTGTATAATGTGTAGACACTTTTGTCCCACTCATCCCATCTCCCAGAGATCTAGCAAAATTGGGCTTATTATTCAGACTTTTCTCTAAAGTCTGACTTTACTGAGAATTCTCTTGCTGTACAAATCAACTGCATTGCCTCTATTCAAGCTTGTTTATTATAGAGGGTTTCTCAATAAGATGTCTCCATTCCAGTTACCCCAGCACAAAGAATCCATTTTCACACATTAGCTTACATAGCTGTTGGTGCTAGCTGGCATGGTTTGGTAGTAGTTAGTACAAAATTTAACAGAGGTTTTAATACTAAATGTAAGTTGACTCAATAGAAATATATTTCTCTATAACATCGCAGACACTGTCAATTTGTTACATTCGCAGTATACTGCTACAAATATTGGATAACTCTTATCTCTGATAATATTTTATGCAAAAATGCATATGTAAGTTTTTACATTGGTTGCTAGTGGCATTTCTGTGGCTTCATCAAAACAATGCATTAAGACTGCAACATAATGTATCCTGCCTCATTTTCATTGGAATATCTGCAGGGAAAGGACTGTGATTGTCTCAGTTCTTTTAATGGAACTAAAATCCACTGCTTCCAAATGGAAAAATAATATCATCTTGATTTCCCTTGTGATAGCTATTTTATATAATAGAAGGGAAGTATTATTAGTAGTACCACTGTTATTAAATGAAGAAATTGCCTCTGTTCTGTGGATGATTTTCTGCCTCAGAGGACAACAAAGAAGCAGAGTGGTCAGAATGGAGTTTGAAACAGATGTGGATTTATTTCCATACTTCAGGCTTAACTGAACCCTGGTATTTAGTGTGTATGGTTCTGTCCAACTGGGAGAGCTGTGTGTCGTCATGAGCAGCCGAATTTACTCATGTTACTTTGAAGGGGTTAACATCTACGCTCTGACAGAGATTCTCCAGTTCCATTAATTAAAAGGGGCTTGGTAAGCAAGTAGCTATTGTTTTAAAATGTCAGATTACCCTTGTAGTCGACAAGGAGATAAGATAGTCATAGACCAGAGCTAGTTTTCATTTTCATTTCCTCATTTTATTAGGTTTGAAACAGTGAGAGTGGGCTGCAGTGATTAGTACAAACAGGAGAGCCACACTTAAAAGCTGTTAGGGTTTTTGTGTATCTGTTTAAGCTCCCCAGGCTAAGAAACAAGTCTATCCTTGCATGTTTACAATGCCTGCTAAGCATAACTGACAAGGATTTCCAGGCCTAACTCTAAGGGCAGAGCTCTTGTCCAAGCCTTGGACATCTTACGTCAGATTATTTGTAATCCACTCTGCTCTGCTAAGAACAGCCATAAAAGGGTCCCCCTCATGATAATTCAAAACTCTGCTTCTAAGCTCTTCTTTCCTACTTGTGGCTATGTACAGCCTTCGGTGTAAGCCCTTCCCTCTTTTCACCGTATCCAGCACAAATTTCTTGGCCTTATCTTCAAAGCCCATCACAATTTCACCCCACCCTACCTCTCCCGCTGGGTCCCTAACCAAGGTTAACTCCCACCTCACATCACAATGCTACACTTTGTGCTCTGTCCCACTCACAGGCCCTCACCAGCAAAGTTTCAAGTCAAATGCACCTCCTGAGACATAACCTTCACACTCCCAAGCCCGCAGTTCACAGCCCAATGAACAAAGCAGGACTGAGCTGTATTTAAGGGTCCTGGCTACTGGTTGCAGGGCTCCTTCAAAACAGCAGTCCTATGCCCTGGACCCTGCTCCAGGGTGTTGCTGAGGGGCTGCAGGACCACTTCTTCCAACAGCAGGGCTGTCCTCTGCTCACTTGAAATGTTTGTGCAACTGCAGCCTCGCATTCAAAAGGTAACAGGACCTCAAGCAATGTTCATATTATCAAGTCAGGTTTATTATAGTGCAATGAGGTCTGGGGATTTAGAGATTAGTGAGCGGAAGAATTTATTCTCTTACTTTTCTATCATTTAGGTCAGAGTATAACCTCAGTTATCCAGGGAGATTTCTCAACATGTATTTTTATTACAGTTTGGCACCAGACTCGGCAGTCTGACCCTTAGCTGTCAGAGATCCCCCATCTATATCACTTTTTCCATTGCCGGGCAGTGCTGTTGGTTGGCGCTCAACTTGTAGCTTGTAAAATAAGAGCACATTACTTCACACTGTGCATGTGCTCCTGAGCAAACTCCCAGCAAGATACCACGTACGATGTTTGCAGAAAACTGTTGACACTTCCCCTAAATGAGCTGGCTGCTAGTGTGGGCTTGCATATCTATCCACCTAATACTTCGGTTTGACAGTAATGTGTATTCAGCATGTCAGGGGAGGTGGTACTTAAAGATACTGGCACGAGCAAGGCAGGTGGAGCCTAGCAGGCTTTTCCATTGCCAACAACAGCTGCCCTTTTTACACAGTCTCTCCCTTTTGTGTCTTCTTTCTTTTTTTTTTTTTTTTTTTTTTTGTATGTTTGTGTACACTGAAGATCTGCTTCATTGCAAATGCTTCCAGGAAAGTAACTCTTCTGTCTACAATCCAAGTGACTTGTATAAGAGTTGGCCATTGGCATTTCAAACCTGATTACAGTTTTAACCAGATTCATATGAACACCCAGCCAGGCAGTTCAGTGGGCTACCTAAAGCCTTATTATGGAGACACCTTTTTAGCCACATCAATCAGTCTAACAGAAGCAGGATGCCATTGCCGGATGGAGATCTTCCACCTGAGCTTGCATTGTTCAGAATCAAAACTGAGATTAAATTTATAAGCAGAAGTTGCATCTGTATATTCTACTTACCTTTTCATTATAACAAAAATAATTTATCTTTCAGGTTTCCTATGTATGTCATACATGATGGATAATTTGGCCAAAGCAAGAACTAGGTCTGGCTCTAAAGCTATGTGAAAAATAGCTTTTTTTTTTTGGACTCCTTTTTGTGAGTAAATAGAAGTAAGTGATCTATTAATTAACTTCCTGATCCTATTTGTTATGTATTCATGGCAAGGACATGCAGAGGTTCAGTGTTTAAGAAAAGGAAAAACTTACCAATCCAATGCTGTCTACAGTTATTAATTCTCCCAGATCATGATTCATCTTGTCAGAGGACATCTCCAAAAGGGCACCTGGTTTTGCCATGGCTTTTCTTCTCTATTTTTTGTTTGCTTCCTTTGTTTTTCTTCCCTGTCAACAGATATTTGCCCTGAATCTATTTGGATTATAAATGCCCAGTGAGCTAAGACCTGAAATGGAAAGTTGATGCTACAAGATACTGCCAAAATTAATCTCACCAAAAGCAAACATGACACATCTCTAGTCCCAAAGTGAGACTATTTTATTGTGCTTTTCAATCATTGTCACAATTAAAACACAGCTTTGCTGCCTCCCACTTTTCTCACCAAACCCCAGAGAGACCCACTCTACTTTTAATGTTTTTAACACTAATGTCCCTCAGGTGCGCCAGTGCTTACTGATGTTCTCCTAGCATTCACAGGGAGCAGATGTATGCTTGAATGTGTAGTCTGGTGAAGGCACCTGAAGGAAAGGATCAGTTATGAAGTTGCAACTTGCTGGCCATATTCATTAAGCTGAATAGCTAGATGCATCTTGATTTTTAGGTGGCTATTCTCAACAGCACTTACGCGCTGCTAGGTGCACTCGTACTGCGAGGAGGCCAGTTTTACCCATACTTAGCATTCATAACTGCGCCTATAAACTCCACAGGGAGGAATACTGCTTTGTGTGTTGCCCAGCAGTACGTCCATGATTTTAGGCTGGTACAGTGATCCACAAGGTAATAGACTATATATACATGCATGCATGTGCTGTGTGAGTGAGCAAGATATAAGTACCTAAACACCCCTAAAGTTAACTTATCCATTTGCCACTAGAATGAATCAGAATGTGCATAGAAGATGAGACCTTCTAAATACTGGGTAGTGCAGTGGCAGACAAATCATACCAAATAGCACAATACTTTCCATTATACACTAATCACCACATTTAAAATTGTTATCATCAGATTATGTGGATGCATGATTCACAGCCCACTCCCTGTCTCCAAAGAATCGGTTTTTAAGCAGGCTGCCACGCGCCTACTGCACCTGATTGTTTCATCGGCACATTCCAGCTAACAAAGGCGGACGAGCCGGGGCAGAGCCCGGGACACTGATACACTTGTTCTATCCCCACAGGTGTAGCAGCCTTCTGTTTTGAAAGCTTCTGGGTGTAGGCGTTAGGGCTGCATTCTTTCTTTAATTTGTACTCGCTTCTTTCGGAGTCAGATGGAACAGCAGCCAAGTGAGGAGTGCACAGAAGGAGCTAAACCCATGTTCAAAAAGCCCTGCTAGAACATGGACCGTTACGGCAGACCCTGAGACCTTGCTTTCAGCCAGAGGAGGAAGAAAGGGAAAAGAAGGGAATGATATGGAGGGTTTTAACATTAAAAGCTCCTTCCTATCCTCATGCATTTTCGGTCTATATTGCTGGCAGAAAATATATTCTGTATAACTTACAGCAACAGGCAGTTCCATGTGAATGTATATTTTTTGGATAATTATTGATGCAAGCCATTATTTACATGGTAGTACAGGTGTACTTTCCCTATATTTTATGTATACTTATTAGAACCAGCCATTATTTATATGGGACTACAGATGTACATACTGTTTTATTGCCAAACAAGCAGAGGGGAGACCGCATTCTCCTCCCAGTTTACACCATCTTCAGCCAGAACAGACCATTGTACCCATCCAGTCTGTCCTCTCGCACTCTCACACACTACTTTCCTCAGTTGTACCAGTTATAACTCTGATGTCCCAGTCCCCAAAAGCCAACAGTCTTCTAGATTAATGCTTGGGCAAGGTGTTGAATTGTTGGCACTAAAAACTGAAGTCACTTATGTAGTTGGAGGACAGATGTATAAGAGATAACATGTCACCTTCTGAAGGGAGGGAGTAGGTCACTCTACACCACACACAATCACTGCCACCTCTACTAAGGTCGCCCACAAGATTTCTTATAATGAGTCTTGTGACAACCACCTGTTCACCAGGATTTTTATGGAGTTTTACCAGTTTCTTGTAGATTGAGTTACTCAGTCTGCATTGCTTTGGAGTCCTTAGCCAGCCAATTAGGATATTAAATTAGCTCACTGATGCTTACAAAATGTCTGTGAGCAAACTGAGATTTGTATGAAAATTCAATTTGAACAGAAACGATTTTTCATGGTCCATAAAAGGTAGTGTAAGATGCGCAAAGCTGACATTCCTGACTCCTGCTCATAGCTCAGTGCTCTGTGTTTAATTCCACACAGATGGAGTTAAGAAATTATCCTCACATTTATTAGAGAAAATATTCAGGAGAGCAGATTTCTTGCAGCTCCACCTGTTTTTAAAGCCAGCTTTGGATAAACACAGAATTCTGCAATTTGAGAAAATAGCTTACAAATATCTTATTTCTTTTTCCTTTTCTTTTTTTTTTTCTGCCAACCCAGAGTTCTGTTATCTTATACTTATTTTGATAAGTTACCTTCAGCTTTTCTGTCTGCACATGCAAGGAAACAAATCCAGCCCCATTTCCAATGCAAGTTTAGACAACGTGGTTAAATTAACAGCTTGAACATTAGAAAAGAGATTAGAATAATTAATGCCAAGATGATAGAACTAGGAATGTTTTGTACTGTAGGTAGGGCCACTATTTGGGAGGCCAAAAGAGGAGTTTTACCACCAGCTTGCAACACGTTCTAACAGTGGAGCTTGAAAACTGGAATCACATTCCCCTGTAATGCTAGTCATGCATTCAAAAACATGTGTCACAAGCTGGTCCTCCAAACTCAAGTGGAAGCACCTGAAATATGCTGGTTTTCCCCACTTTATCAAGAAGATTTACTAGATGCCCACACTCTTCTAGAAAACTAAGCATTTCTTTGGATTACTTTGTGTGCTTCAGCTCAGAGTTGGCCAAAGAAACACAGGTTTAACACCTTAAAGAACAGAGTAGCTGCTATCTATCACAAGCCCAGAAATTAATTCAGGATTTTTTTGGAATTAAAGAAACATTTTATTTCCTTGCTCCAGGGCCTGTTCAATGCCCTCCCTAAAGACATTGAGATCATGAAATAATTAAGAGCATATTTCTTGACCTGGAATTATTATTCACTGTCAAACTGCCAGGTTCTCTGCACAAAATGCACTACATAACATTATACTGGGAATTAACAGCACTGGTTATACAGACCCAGTCAAATTTCAGGAAGAAAGTTTCAAAGCCAAGCGGAAAGGGAGATGCTTGATTCAGGTCTGAACCATTTACAATGTGCTAACTCCAGTGAAATAAGATGGACAAGAATTTTAATATTTTAACAGTTATTTTTGCAAGGAAAAGTCAAATTTCTCCAGAGAGACCCTCCAAATCCCTGAAAAAGGAACTAAAAAATGTGAATTTTTTTCATTAAAATAATGAGTTTGTTGGTTGGTCTCTGTTTTAAGGTGAAGTTTGCTGTTACTATGTCTGCAACCTTCTTTGACAGATGCAAGAAAAATGGATTATAGAGAGAAGCATGTGAAACAGAGAAGCAGGAATGCTGATAGTTAGATCCATAGTTAGACCGGTAAGTAGAAATGGCCTGATTCTGAGAAGTGCTGAGAAATCAGGATCCTATTAGTTCCCATTCACATCACTGGAAATTTGATACACTAAAAACATTTTAATTTATATTTCCATAACTGTCTTACCTTGGCACCAGAATACAGGTTATCAAAACTTTCTGTTCTTCTGTTGTAATGCCCAACCTGAGAGGACATAAAAAGACTCATGTTCAGAGGACACAGGCTCAACACTCCCCAAAACCCCAGCTCTCTTAATGTCCGGAGTTAGAGGTTCTCACCCTAAACTGGGATACCCAGAAATGCTCATTTAGTTTGAAAACCCAGACTTTCAGTTCTCTAGTCTCTGCACCCAAGTGTGAACCTGGAGTACAAGACTAGCCAGTGCATGGAGAAGCTGTTCCCTGAATCGCCAGAGCTGAGGCTACCAGAAACACAGAGTCGTTCTCCCATCTCTTCTCAGAAGGTGCTGGAAAATCACTTCATTGGGGCCATTACATCCCAAAGCAACATTAGCTTCGTTTGATCTACAAACTGCTCTGTCCTCAGCAATTTGTGGCTTTCTGTGTACCCTTACACCTCCAGCTTGAATCCATCCAAAAAAATATTCCTCCCCCAAAACATACATCCTTTTGTTTATTTTTACCTGCCCTCGTGCCTGTTTAGCTGTACGCTGCTCTATTATGTGGTCTCTGTGTTTTCCAGGCAGATTTTCCTCATCTAAGGGATCTCTCAAGTGAAGGCTATTTGAATAAATGAGGATGATATAGCCCACCCACCCTAAGCCCCCTATATGTCTTCTGAGAGCTGGCCTTTACCAAGAGCCAACAGCTTGTCTTTGGGCTAAAAAAGTCTAAAGGGATTCCTGTACTAGCATGACTAGCTGTAGAGGTCTGCAAATTAATAATTTAGATATACAGGCAAATAAAGCCCAGATATCTTAGAAAAATAGACTTTTGAAGACTTCTTTTCTTGCCACAGAACATGAGCTAACCCTGGAACAAATTTTTATGATCTCTGCAAATCTGAAATATAGTTCTGAGAATCCTCAGAGTCCCTACGTCCAGCCATACCAAATTACAGCATTTTAGTTTGTGTGTGCACATGGAGGAGGTGCCTTGGGCCTTGTGGCTGTGTCTGTCCAAATGAGTACTCCCCTGAGGTGCCCTAACAATCATAGCAAATTCATATTTCACTGGACAGTAGATTTTGATTTCTCTACCAAACTCACTCATATCAGTGTTGCAAAGCTTATACTCATAGATGTAGGATCAGGTTGTTGCTGAAAGACCCATGGGCAGGAAAAGGTTTTATGTATTGATACAGTGAACAGCTACAAGCAGGATCATGCCAAGTGATGCTTGGAGGTGGGGGCTGGGAGATGGAGGGGCTCTTTTTGTACTGAAGGCATTGCTGAATATCAAATGGCAGGTATCAGAGTGACAGCTTTTGTTTTCATAGCCTATTGAAAAGTTAACGAAGTAAAGAAGATATAATCATTCAGGTAAAGCA
The DNA here is from genome assembly GCF_963921805.1 of Phalacrocorax carbo. Lineage (NCBI taxonomy): Eukaryota > Metazoa > Chordata > Aves > Suliformes > Phalacrocoracidae > Phalacrocorax > Phalacrocorax carbo. The sequence goes on from NC_087514.1 coordinate 46,169,483, forward strand.
GGATACAAAGCAGGCCAGGGCTTGCACTAAAAATGCATAAAGTTATTTCACTAAAAGACGGAGGCACTTGCCCATGGCAGGTGCAAAACTTAGGCAGTGCTCTGATTGCCTCGAGAAAGGAAAAAACCTGCAGAAAATGTTGGGACATGTTCTAAGCCTCCTTAACAGCCATCCTCCTTTTCCACCCCCCCACCCCCTTTCTTTTTTTTTTTTTTTTCTTGTTGAATACTTTAGGTCGTATCTTTATTGTCTGCCAGCAAAGGCTGTGGTTTTCAGGGCTCCAAGCTATTGGGGAGGGAAAGCACACACAGAAATCTTGAGTGGTTTAGAGAAGTCTCTGAATCAGGAGATTTCTTTTCATGACGAAGATGATATGGCAGAGCTTTAAAGTATGTGTCTGCTGTAAACCAGAGAAAGGACAATATTTGAGGCTGACTCACGTCTGTCTGACTCTGCTCATGGGTTAAAGGAAAAATGTCAGCCTCACCTCAGCTGCCACTTGAAAACTCTGAGTGTTTGGTTTCCTTGGTTTCCCCTTGCTGTTAGGTGTTCAGGTCCTGCTGCTTTTGAGACACATTTGGCCCCATTGCTCTCAGCATGTATTTATATTGTCATCTCGCAGCATGCTCTGGTTTGCACCAGCTTCCTGGCTCCCTCACCTTCCAGGGAGTAAGTAAACCCTGGCTCGCCCGGGTAAGACAGAGCACGGAGCGAGCCAGGGTTCAGCCCCTACCTGCAGTACAGGTGTGACCTAGGAGTCACCACAGTCCCCCATGGCATGAGTCAGGGTCCCAGCAGCAGAGCCCTGCCAACAGCTCGGTACCACACAGCTCCCATGGGGACTGAACGGCCTGTCACATCCAGCAGGACCCTCTCACGCCCTTGGCTGTCCAAAGAAAGGGCCCAAAGGTCAGCCCAAGTGTCACCACGTGACACGCTGTTCACCCATCCCCTCCAGTTGGCCAAACCCAGCTGTGATGCATATTTGGCGGAGACAACAGCCAATACCAGGAGGGCATTTTTTGGTCAGATCAGTGCCTATAAAGCAAGGGCAAAAGGACACACAGGAAGCTAAGGAAGCTCTTGCAAAGCAAAATCCTTAAGATTTGGTGAATCATCAGGTGAAGAACCTCTCAAAGCTGCCAGAAAACACAGAAACAGACAATCAGAGTAGTCGAGAGATGCCAGTTTTTTTGGCCAAACACATCACTCTGTGATAGTACATTGATATCTGTTTTGCTTGCTGCCTTCTTTTGAAATGGTTAGAGACTCCCACTGAAAGCAAGAAGTGTGAGGATCAAGTTTAAAGGAAATTACTAATTTGGACTGGAAATTGAAGGTTCTTAAAAACAAATTCAACTTCTCACTATCATTGGGGAAAAAAAATGGAAGCAGCCAAATTTATGTGATACCTTATTGCTCAAGCTCGGCAGTACCTGGGAGACTCAGAAGCAGGCACTGACCTGCATGCATTTTTCCAGTCCCAGCCCTTGATGATATGAGTAAGAGACAGGAAAACAGAGGAAGCTTTGAAAAACACAGGCTTAAAGGACAGAAGTGCCTGAGTGAGTCGTTTGCATCAGCAGCTGCCACGCACCAAGGACTGTACAATCCAGAAAACTTCCCCACAAAGCAGATGGCAGAGGCATTTCAGCCAGGAAGAAAATTCCCTCCTGGATGTAATTTTGTTTGTTTGTTTGTGTGATTGATCCCCACGCACACAAACACACACCTGTCTCTCTCCCTTCCTCCCTCACGCACACAGCCAGTAGCAGGTTTGTGTAGGAGAGCCCTTATGTTAATGCAGCTCCTCCTGTCCCAGCAGCTCCTCGCTCTCCCTGGCAGACACTGAAGCAAATGGATCACCAAGCGCTTCCCCATAGAGAGGAATTTTGGTGCCTACAGGTAGATGGTGTGCAGGGGAGAGGCACGGTTATTGCAGTGGTTTCCTGTTAGCCTGCCCTTCTCCAGCCTTCCAGGCACACTCCTTTCCTCACAAGGCAGGCCACAGCACACTTGATCTTTCCACATCAAACTCAAACACTTCTTGACTTCTACCTCCCTGCCATCCTTTTCCCCTCATTTCCCATCCTGAGTTCCTTTCTGCTCCAGGTGTGTATTTTGAAATAATTCACCGATCAGAGTCTCCCTCTGCGAGCCAGATAAGCCATCGGGCCAAGGGAGAAAGAGATCAAAAATACCACTTTTCTTCTGGCAAAGCTCTACAGCCTGCAAGCTTGTAGCTACCAGCCGGCTGGAAAGCAATTGTGGTGACTACTTGGACTTGGGCCGTCTGTCATAAGCCAAGGGCTGTAGCTGAGAACAGAGCTTCAGTGTAGTGCAAGGAGCAGCCAGTGGATGGAAAGAGCTCAGGCAAGTAAAATGAAAATAAAGGTGTACGGCCTACAGTCATGTCTATTCAAGGTAATGGAGTTGCTGCATTACTGTAGGTCTACTCCATGTAAGACACAGTGCTGTTAAATGCAGGTAGGTAAAACGTCCAAACTCCAACGTTTTCAGATTGAAATTCAGAGTCACAAATCCAGGGGAATACATCTTTATTTGGCCAACCTTATTGGCATAAGCACTTGAAACAAGAAAATGCCTAAAAAAGTTGTGTTCATTACAATCTTCACAGAAGTTGATCAGCTGTATGAAGAAAGAAATAATAAACTATCAAAAAATTTACAAAATAAATAATGACATGGGAGAAAACTAGTGGGGCTAACACATTAATGTAGAAATTATGAAAAATGACTGGCTGAGAATAGGACATCAGTGAAAGCCCTGTTTGCAGATGAGAAACAAATGCGTCCATAACTCTAAAGGTCTCCTATCACCTTTGTACAGAACTCTATAGTGTAATGAAGATGATACATCAGTGAGGCCTGCTCCAAGTAAGGAAGATGTGAACCCTTGCTGATAGTAGGGGATTTTTCCAGCACAAAGGAGGATGGCTTGGCAGAGGAGAAGCAAGAAAATACTGGACTCAGAATTACAGCATGATCCAAGATCTTCTCAGAGCAGGATCTCCATCCAGATTCCCAGCCTGCTTGTCCACACTCAGTCATTTGGGCCAAGGATTATTTTATGTCAATAAACTCAGCCCTTTTCCAGGGAATATCAAATTCATCCAGTGTGGATGAATTGGCTTATATATGAAAGGAAGAGCTCCAGAAAAATACTTATTCTAATTACACTGTAGGAAAGGCAACACAGGCAAACAGTAGAAAGTAAAAAAATCAAGGGAAAAGGAAAAGCTCGTTCCAAAAGAACAAACCCAAAAGAGGAGTGCGTATCTGATGTGTCATCAGGTTACTTTGCACTTTTCTAAGATGGAAGGATAAAGATGTGACATGTTAACGTGTCATTGCCTTCCTCTGGGATAAAGGGCATACCACATGTCAGGAATCTCCCGTCCTCTAGCAAAGGACTGACATCTGCAGAGACCACACATTCCACCTGACTACAGGTAAAAAGAGAGTATCTGGTTGCATTTCTTAGCAGAAACTGTGATTCTTGAAGAACTGCCTTATGTTTTTTAAAAAAGGCAGCAGCCACTTGTGCCTGTTATATGGTGGGAAGGAAATTCCAGGGGGAAAAAAAAGCCCAAAGAAAAATTTCCCCACTTTAAGTTACAGATAGCCATCAGATCATCCAGATCCTTGGCTAGTAGGAAGTAGTGAGTATTCTGAGCTGTATTTAAAGGGAAAACTAGACTTTCTCAAGCTATTGTTCAAAAGCAACCTGAGAAGACTGAATTTTTCTATGAAGAGCTGCTCTGACAAGATTTTACTACTAAAAGTGGCAGATTACTCCTGAAATTTCCCCTGTTTGGTGCTTAAGTCTGAGGAAAGGTTTTTGCAAGAAGTTTTCTCCACTCTGCTGAGTGAGCAGTCTTAAAACTGGTTTGGTCTTGAAGCCACGCTTTAACTAAAGGCCCAAATCAAACTGGCATCTGAAGAGTGCTTGCCTGATCTGCTTACCTCTGACTGCTATATTGCAGGGGTGAAATGCCACCAAATGGACTAAAAAAAAATATTAAAAATTGTTTTGTAATTATCTTGGCAGCACATTTACTGTAATTACAAGGAAATTGCATTTAACCATGTTTTATGGGTTTAATTTTCTGTTCAATTAATGCAATTGTTTTGCAATTCTTAATTCTTAACTTTAGCTCAAATATTTAATACCAAAGGAGAACAAAATTTTTAAAGAACTTCATGGAGCTGATTTGTTGTGTATATAATAATGAGATCAGGTTGTTATAAAATGAAGGAATTCTTTATTAAATAGTCAGCTTTACTGATCTTAATTGCAAGCTGCATCTTTACATGGCACCTGTACATTCTGATGTGTTGTCATAACCCTCAGAGCTATGTAAACAAGCAAGTCCTGTCGTGTTGCTGGCTGACTCCAGCAATCACAGAGACAGACAAAGTGATCTCTAAGGAGTCAGGTATATATACGTACATTAAAAAAAGAGAAGAAAGAAAGTAAAAAAGGAAGGAGCAATGGTTAAGCAATAGGATGATTAAAAATAAATAAGTTTAATGGGGAAGAAAGTGAATCACTTAAAAACTCAAAAGGAATGCAAGATGAGCAGATCTGAACAGCTAAATTCCTGATTCTAAACCCAGTTTTCACAGGTGGCGGGGGACTCTGGTTTCCACATCCCACTTCAGTGTCTACATTTTTTTATCCTGGTTTGAAAATAGGGCGCTCCTATTTTCTGGCAGCTGATTTTGAAACATGCAGCTCTCAGTGACAGTTCCTCTGGTTAATCCACAGGTTTTTAAAAGGAAGATTTATAAGTCAGTGCAGTGCTGGTAGGAGTACAAGCAGCCAGATTCTTAGCTGGCATAAATCAGCATCTTCCACCAAGGTATATTGTGCAACATTGATTTACACCAGCTATGAAATTAGCCCACAGTGCTCTGCCATGAAAAAAATATAACTCCCGGCAGCAGAGAGGTGAAAACCTTCAAGCTAGCCTGATATTTATCTGTCTGGACCAGACAGATTTTGATTACTGTCGCATTCCCCTTTCATTTATCCATCTGGTCCTTCTTGGCTCCAGAGGTGAAATTTTCAGAAAAGACTAATATTAGACTAAACTGCTTACACAGTGGGACCCATGTGAAGCTGAAGTAAAGTAGTTTACAAAATCTTGACCAAGTCTACTAATTCCCAGGTTACAATATGCACTGGGCTGTTTCTGACAGAATGTGATGCACCTGGAGGAAAAGTGGACTTTCAGGAAAGAGGCTGAGGCTGGTGGTGTGTCTGTAAGGGGCTGATTAAAAAAAAAAAAACCTAAACAAAAAACAAAAAACCCAACTCCCACCTCAAAAAAAAAAAAAAAGCCCTACAACCAAGAAATATTGCCTGGTGATCTCTGCCAGAGTTTTCAGTTGGGCTGTTCGTGTTCTCATCTGAGAGGCTGCTAACATATCCCTGTGATGGTCTCTCAACCCATGTGATATTGGCTTTGAGCTTCAGAGAAGCACAAAACTTTGGAAAACAAATATCTTGCATTTTGCACTTCCTTTATCTACAGCACTTAATAATCCACAAGCATTTCTTAAATTAAAATATTGAGGCAAGCATCAAAGGTCTGACTCCTCTAACACTAATGTATGCATTGCGGTCCACACTTTCACTTGATCAAACCATCTGCAGCAGCAATGAGAAAGAACTTGATTGTAAGTTCAGACTTTGCTTTCAAATAGCTACAGATTTGCCAGACACTTGAGGAGTCACTGGCAGATAAACCCTTTCAAACAGTAATTATTCAAGCTTTGCCAGCAATAGCTGTCTGCAGCACACTTTCCTTTGCCACACTGTGTGATCAGAGAGGAGTTTCCATGAGTTGTTTTCTTATTGATGGAAATCAGAAATTATGCCTTCACCACTCTCCTCTCAGACTTTTTCAATACCTTTTTCCCAGGGTCAAAACTCTTTAGCACATGCACAAAAAACAGTGCTAGCAGATATTGCCTTTATTTTTTCTTCAGAGTTTCACCTTTTTTCAGCTTTTGCTTTGTTTTTACCCAAAAGGCAAAGTAAAATACAAACCAACAGTTTGCTGCATGGAGACATAGACGATGAAGGGTGGCTACAGCCACGTTTCCAAGCCCATGCCTCCCTGCAAGACCTTTCTGAGCTCTGCGGTGCATCTGTGCACACCTGCAAGGTGGTGTGCAGCTCAGGGAGGTGTACATGTTAATGTGAGTGCCCCCCTGTGGTACTGTACTGTCAGTTGAGGCTTTGGAAAGAAAAGCCACTTGTTACCCTGCAATAACCTGTTCCTGCAGAAAGCATCAGGTTTCACGGCAGGTTAGCTTCATTGTACTGTACAAGCAAGACAATTAGAATAAGCTGTTGGAATCACCCTTGGTAAAGCCAATCTGGAAGTGCTCCTAGGAGCATGGGAACGAAGCAGTGAAGCTCTTCACAGTGTTGAAGCTGTATTGAACAATGTCATTAAGGGCTGGGTTCAGCCGCAGTTGTGAGTTATTAAGGTTTGTTTATTGTTAGCATTGCCTGGCCAGGCCTTTGAGGTGGAGGAGCTTAGTGTGTGAATGGCAGCACCTGAGTGAAAGTCACCACTGCCATTCATTTCTGATTTCAGCAAAGCTGCAGTCTTCAACAATGGATGACAGGGAAAGGGGGACCAAATATGAAAACAGCTTCTGAGCAAGGGGGGCATCAAAATTCCTCAAGCGACTGTGATACTCTCAATTAAGCTTGTCCAAACTTGTAGCTGTTTCTCTAACTGAACGTGATGGCAGCAGAAGCAAGCTGGGGTGAAACAGCGGAGAGTCAGGCCATGTGCTTGGATACCACTTCCCTTTCCCCAATATGGTGGGGAGCCACAACAAGGTTTTCCCCAATCACAGAATCACAGAATGGTAGGGCTTGGAAGGGACCTCTGGAGATCATCTTGTCCAATTCCCCTGCTTGAGCAGGGACACCTAGAGCAGGGGACACAGGAACGCGTCCAGGCGGGTTTTGAATGTCTCCAGGGAAGGAGACTCCACAACCTCCCTGGGCAGCCTGTTCCACTGCTCTGTCACCCTCACAGGAAAGAAGTTTTCCCTCATATTGAGGTGGAACTCCCTGTGTTCCAACTTGTGCCCACGGCCCCTTGTCCTGTCATTGGGCACTATTCAAAAGAGCCTAGTCCCATCATCCTGACACCCACACTTTAGATATTTATAGTTATTGATAAAATCCCCCCTCAGTGTTCTCTTCTCCAGGCTAAACAACCCCAAGTGTCTCAGACTTTCCTCATAAGGGAGATGCTCCAGTACCCTGATCATCTTCGTAGCTCTCCGCTGGACTTGCTCAAGCAGTTCCGTGTCCTTCTTAAACTGGGGGGCCCAAAACTGGACACAGAACTCCAGATGTGGTCTCACTGGGGCAGAGTAGAGGGGGAGGATAACCTCCCTCGACCTGCTGGCCACGATCATTTTAATGCACCCCAGGATACCATTGGCCTTTTTGGCCACAAGGGCACAGTGCTGGCTCGGGGTCAACTTGTTGTCCACCAGCACTCCCAGCACTGAACATCAGCATTGAACACAATGTAAGGCTGCTTTAGCCCACAGGCAAAACTCTATCAAAGTCCTTCCCCTGAGGCTGACTAGAGCAGGAAGGGAGGAAACCTGAACCCTTGGAAGGCCTGGCTGTCACCTCTTACCTTTGCTTCTGTCACCTGCTTTGGAAACCAGGGTACTCAGTTCCCCTTCTTTCAGAAAAGTGAAATTGTTCAAGTCTGGATCAACACTCTCCCTTCCTGATCTTTCCACTCACTGTGTTGAGGGTGGCTTCTGGTTCACACCTTGGGAAGCTGCGGAAGAACAGTCACTTCTGTTTCTTTTCCAGGGATCTCTTGGTGACAATATTCCTAAAGTTACTTTTTTAACTGATGACCTTCTCTTTGCCACCAACAGTCCTTTAATGCATGTCTCCAGTCAAGAATTCCAACAAATAGGTTGGATGTTCTCAGTCAACCATGTAACAACACCTACACTTTCTCTTGCTTTGATAATAATTGGGGGGGTTGTTTACATGTACTATAATGCAGTAAAGAATAGGGGGGCTTTTATTCTACCCTTTTAGGCAATTTGATTTTAATTCTCAGTCTCCATTATTTGAGAATCAGGGCTGAGACCTTGAGCTTTCACTACTCTTAATGAAAGTCTGCGTGAAAACCACCCCACCTTTTTCGTATGTTCCTTTGGATATTGTGTCAAACTTCCAGAACCCAGGTTTGAAAATGTTGCCCATACCTATTTACTCATCCTTGTAATTAGATAACAGTGATGGGAGGAGTTCATCTTTCTTTTAGGTGATTCAAGTAAGGGCATGTCCACTACCTTCCTCTGGAAATTACTCAGCCTAATAGCCTTGCTTTTCAAATGTTTTTCTTGACAATCAGATGACTTTAAAAGCTTGCTCTCTTTTCAATTCAAAAGACATTTCATTCTCTTTTCTTAGCTTTTGTGAGAAGCAGCTCAGCATTTGAAGGAAATAGTAGACCAATAAGTCTGGATTATGAACTCCACAGAGCAAGTTTGCTGACATTGCCTTGCTAAAGTATCTTAAGTATGATTTGTATAGGTTGCTTTAAAACTGTTGTCTATTGTGTCAGATCTTGCTCTACCTGTTCTTAGCACTTCATCTTTCCCGTTGGCCTGTGAAAGGCAGTTACGGGCTATTTTGGTGCATATATTAGGATATGGAGATCCCCTCAGGACCTGACTGCAACTAGTTCCCTACTGGCTTCATTGCTAGAAAGCTCCCAGATGGAAGCAATGTGTTTTCAGTCACTACCAGACTAACACCACTTTGAACAAGTGACCTAGAATGGTATCTCATCATCAATCCACTGAGCCATCCCATCCCCATAAATACAGTTTCACTTAACAAAATTGCATTTGATGAGTAGTTAATCCAGTTTATGCTTTAATCCCTTTTGGTATTTCAAAGAAAAAAAAATCAAGCGGCTAAATATTGAGGAGTTAAAATTCACAACTGAGTAAAATGTAATACTCTCCTAAGGATTTCAGGGAAGGAGGAGAGGAGAGGAGAGGAGAGGAGAGGAGAGGAGAGGAGAGGAGAGGAGAGGAGAGGAGAGGAGAGGAGAGGAGAGGAGAGGAGAGGAGAGGAGAGGAGAGGAGAGGAGAGGAGAGGAGAGGAGAGGAGAGGAGAGGAGAGGAGAGGAGAGGAGAGGAGAGGAGAGGAGAGGAGAGGAGAGGAGAGGAGAGGAGAGGAGAGGAGAGGAGAGGAGAGGAGAGGAGAGGAGAGGAGAGGAGAGAGGAGAGAGGACTACATTTCTGCTGCTTTAGGACCCTAGCATGGCAGACATCCTTACCTCTGTTTTTTCATCACTTGTTCTTACATATATTTAAAATATAATGTCAGGCCATTCTACAGTTTAATGACTTAGCCAAAAGATGTCTTACATGACAAAGATTACAAACAAACAAGATATCTCCCTGTAAAAACAAATATGGACTGACCCTTTTTAGGATGCTATCCCTATATATTTCTGTAAAAATCAGAGGTTTGAATGCCCTTTCAGATCTGAGTATAAGCAGCTTGCCCAGAGAACTGAACAAGATTTTGCCAAGTCCCAGTAAAACACCTGAACCATCTTTCTGCCTTGCTAAAGGTTACAGTGATTTGAAGAATCATAGAAAAGCGTGACATGCTCAAACACTGTGGGTCCAGATTGTTGGACTGGAGGTTTCTGGAGGGGTGGGGGAAAGTGTAATTATTCATTAAGGTGTGCAAGAGGGAAAGAAGAAACTAAATCTTGAAGGATTTTGAGCAGGATGCAGATATTAATAGGGCAATACCAGACCAGTTTACAGCATAAGCAAATACAAAGGTATGTGATATGTTTTGATCAACAGGTAAAAATGCAAATAATATTTTACAGTTCATAAGGTAGAAAGCACAGGAGGCAAGATATCTCTGTGAGCCATCTACCAGCTGTACCAGGTCCACTTGATAGAACTGCTTTCTAGCATAATGGTAAGAAGCCCCCCAAAATGAATTCTGGAGCTCCCAGGAAAAGAGTGGTCATGCTTGCCATTCCTCAACCCCATCCAGCTGTTTTTCACTTCTTCATAAGAAGTGTCCATGATGTTTTGTCTGCCACTAGGCCACCTGCACATCTGTGAGAAAACCTCCCTGCCCTTAATCAGAGAAGGTTCAAAAATATTCTTGAGCAACACTGACTCTACAGGATTGCAAAAGGGAACATTAAATGCCAGCCACTATCCCTTCCCTTGTATGATGGGGGCAAGTGTTGTCGTAGTATCTTAGATATGTTGGTTGGAGGGAAAACCTCTGGGGGTTGTCTAGTCCAGCCAGAATGAGACTGTGACCAACAAACGCTAGGTCAGCTCAGCCATGGCTTTGCTAGACGTGTCCTGAAAACCTTCACAGATGGAGATTATACCGCCTCTTCAGATATGCTGTTCCATACCCACACTACCCACTGAAGAATAAACTTTTCAAAAATTCTGGTATGAACCTCCCTAGTCATAATTTGCAATTATTACCTCTTAGAATTTTAACTATTTGCTCATGTAACTAGCCTAGTTGTCTAGTAACTAGCAACTAGTAGTCTGAAAAGAGTTTTGCTCTTATATCTTTATAATTCTCTTTTCAGAAATTGTAAGCTACATTTGATCATCCCTTTTTCTTCTCTATCAAATGAATCAAGCTCATGTCCCTCAGCCTTCTCTAATAGGCCATGTACTCCACATCCCTAAGTATCTTTGTAGCTTGCCACTGGACCTTATCCAGTTTCTCTGTATCTCTCTTTAACTGGAGAAAACAAGTTTGGCACAGTATTTCAGGTGCAGCCTCACCAATGCCAAGTAGAGATAGTTCCCTCAATCTGCTGTCCAAGCTCCTCCTAAAGTAGCATGTGGTTTCCCTTATTTACACTGAGAGTACATTGCTGGGTTATATGCAATTTGGCACCTGTCATAACCCCCAGGTCCTTTTCCACAGCGCTGTTTCTCAGCCAGTCAGTTCCCAGCCAGCACTGATGCAGAAGGTTACCCCACCCCATGTGCACAACTTTGCATTTTGTGCAGCTGTTGTTCGCCCAGATCTAAAGCTTCTCCAGGCCCTTGCAGTTCAGCTGCACTGCATGTCAACCACTCCCCCTGATGTACTGCCATTTACAAATCTCCAGAGGGTACATTTTGTCAGATCATCCAGGTCACTGATGAAGATATTAAACAAGTAGTCCTAGTTTAAACCGTTTGGGTACTGTACTTGTTGATGGCCACCCAGCTGACCTCAAGCCATCAGTTACCACTCTTGGAGCCTGCCATTCCTGCTAATTTTCCAGTCTTCTAATAATCCATCTATCACACATTGCCTCAAACTACCTTTGAAAATGCTGTGGCAGATGGTCTCAAAAGCCTTCCAAGATATATTGCATTCACTACTCTCCCTTCACCCACAGTCATTTCGTCACAGAAGGGCATCGGGTTGGTAAAGCATGATGCCCTTGGAATTTCTATGTCTGCTCATCCTGATTATATTCTTGTCCCTCATGTGTTTGGAAATGGAGTCTATGAGGATGTTCTCCCGGATTTTTCCAGACACAGAAGTAGAGCTGACCAGTAGTTCCCCAGATCTTCCTCTTCCCTTTGTAAAGATAAGCATGTTATTATGTTAATCTTTTTCCAACGATCAGGGACCTTCCTCAGCCATCATGATTTTTCACTGAGGACAGACAGCAATCTTGCAATCACATCTGCACCCTCAACACCTTCAGGTGCATCCCACCAGCTTCTCCCTAACTTTTTGGTCCCCTGCTGTTGGCTCCCCCTTCCATTCCAATTTATACCAGTATGCACAGAGGTCTGGAAGAATGGTCTGCCTTTGAAGGATGAGGCAACAAATGTGTTGCGTACTTCAGCATTTCCCATGTCATGAAGTCTGGGAACCTCAACAATTGTTTATATGGTGTGGTGTTGCCACTCAGCACACACATCAATCCTTATGTGATATCTCAGTCCTTGTAAGTTTGGATATGAAAATCATGGACATGGTCTTTTAGCCCTGGATACTGCTTACAGTGTAACCGCCATTATCTACAAAATCCCCAAATTAGGGCAATAAACATTAGGTGGAGCAAGAGGGATCACACAACTCTCCCATTCCACACACTACTGAAAATATATGTCTATTCAAAGGGAAATTTTCAAAGGAATGAAGGAAATTAGGCTGCCACTTCCCCTTTTGAAAACCAGTAGGTATTGCCATTTTCAGCCACTAAAGTAGGTGTTCAACTTAGAAGATTAGCTTTCTGTGCAGTCAAAGGAGTGAGAGGCTTCCAGAAGGCAAATGAGACTACCTAGAAGATAAGTCTCTATTCTGAAAAAGCTGGGAGTCAGGGTGGAAACCAAGCAGGGATGAGAAGAGGTGACTTAGATGTTCTTCATATTTTTTGAAAGTCCTAATCCAGTATTTGAACCAAATGTGCACTATTTCTACTTCACCCTAGTCTCAGATGTCATATTCCTCTCTCGCTTATGAAGCTAAGCTTCTCTTACAAAGTGTTCAGTCTGTTGCTCCACAACTGTATCTTTTTTCCACAAGACAGAAAATAGAAGCACATACTTAATGTACTGGTGCCTAGATAATTTTTTTAAAGTAGGGCTAAACAAAAGAATGATAGATAAAAGCTGGATTCTCCCAGCATACAAAAAAAAAAAAACCAAAACCCTTTTATTTGTCATTTTTTGGAAAGAAGAACATGACAAGCATATTTGATGTGGAAGAAAAGCTTGTTTGTAGATGTTGGAGAAATTATTCAAGGACAGTTCACTCATATAAAAAATGACCCCTGCGTTACTGCCAAGGTCAATGAGACCTAGAGCGACCTGCCACAAAATTGTACTTTTGTCTGCTTGTTTGGGCCAGCTTATCCTTTTTCTCCATTTCCTTTTGGCGCTTTGGAGATGACTAACACTCCCCCACTTCCAGTGTACTTGGCACTTTCCCCAAGATGCATGAAAAACCCTCAGAAGGATAATATAGTCCTTATGAGGTCGTTTTTTCCCACTTATTCTTTGGAGGGAGGTATGAAGTTATGATGTTATATTGCCTATACATCAGGTGACAGATGCCATCTTTTTTTTTGCTAGTTCTCTCTCCAGCTCTTTTGCTAACTTCCACTAAGTCTTAGTATGTTAGCTGTTTATGCTTTACACTATAATAATTGCTTGCATCTTGCCATAGGTTTATCTGCTGCTACCCTCACAAGAAAATCTGTTCCCCATCTCATAGCTCTCAGATCTTATGCCTGTATATAATGCTACTGTTGGGAACATTAGGTATGATACATTCTGCATGGTTAGTATTCTCGTGATAGTATTTTTATTGCAGTGCAGTTCTGTTCTCTAACTCAAGGGAATTTGATGCTGCCCCTTGAAAAATTCAGAGGACGCATAAAACTACCAGTGACATCAACTGGAGCCAGTTAAGTACGTCAGGGAGATTAAAAGCTGATAAAAGAGGGAAAGAGTAGGACTGCTTTTTCATTTGTACATTAATCACACATTCCTCATCACTCACCTTTTTTGAATTCTTGATTATAGTCAAATGACCTTAATTATATGGTAGTCTTTGTTATCTAGACCATGAAATACAAATAAGACTTTGAAACAAAGGACAAGGACAACACCAAAAGTAATAATCACAAAGCAAAGACAACCCTCTTAACCACCCCCACTAAAAACCCGAAGACAGAGACACTGCAATTTTATTTATATTGTAGACTGTAGGAATTAGTATGTGAAGATCAATGGAATGTGCCACATAGAGAGTGAAAGGACAAAAGCATATTCTTTGTCCATGAGGACTAAGAATGCAAAATTTAAGGTGGTAATCTACAACATATTTTCATTTTCATACAGTATTTCAACCTAACTTGGAGCACAAAAATCTCTTCTGCTACAGTGCCATTTGCCCAGCTATTTACTCTTCCCAACACTGAGTACTTAGCAAGTGAAAAATGCCATACAAAAGAAGCACGTGTATGCATCTAAGTATACAGACATTTATCAAGGGCTTTGGTGTCCCCCTCAGCAATGATCACTTCAGCCTCACTGTGCATCATGTGTTGGGGTCACAGCTGCATGGCCCTCCCCTGCCCTTCCAGTCCAAAAAGATCCTATTGTTTCAGCCTCTGTCCCTGCATAGATTCATCCATATGCACATATATGGACACTCAATGAATGCACATATATATACACACATATACATTGTGCAGTTTACCAGAGTCCACTTGAATGACTGCACAGGGGAAGTATATGGTTAAAAGTGAACTAAATGAAGTAACAACATTTGGAGCTCTAGGAAAACCAAGTGTTTCATATGGAAGGGATGGCATGGAGCAAGTTTTTATGTCACTAGTATAATATTAAGAAATCTTGCCTCATTTCCTTAACTAATCTTTTCCCTAATCTTAGCCCAAAATATTTACCTACTTGAGCTCAAAAGGGTGGAGTGTCTTGACAGTCACTTTAAGTTGCCTTTAATTGAAGTTTTTGGCCATCTGTTTATATTTCTTTACTATACCTAAAGTTCTGAATGTTACATGATAACTCCAGTACAATCCTCTTTTTTTGGTTGCTAGATCAACTAAATCCATACCAAAGTGCCACTAAGACATTGAGAGTGCTACAAAAATGTAAATCAGTCTTCTGTCCATTTGATCATTTAGAAGTACTGCACGCTTTCAGATTTTTGTGGGGACTTAAAAGTGAAGAGATGATCAGTTTCTGGACTGACATTGTCCAGTTGTGAATTATTGGAAACACAGTCCTCCCCTCTCCATAAATGCCACAAAAACTTGTGCAAAAGCCATGGGGAGGGCAAAAGAAGAGGTCTTGATACCAGCTGAAATGGAATGTTCAAGATTAAAACTCAATTAAAGTTTTGTTAAAAGTGGTTTGGTTTTTTAGTAGCTGAACTAACACTGTATTACATGACAAATTCACTTTTTAAAAAATATTACTATCACCTCTACCGTTCAAAGAAACTTTAAAATACCATTGTAACACTTTGCAATATCAACCATTTATATGTTCTAAATGTATCATGAATCAAGAACTAAAATGCATTTATAAAAGCTCCAGGACGACCTATTGAACATTTACATTCTCTTCAAGACTCTGAAAAGAGGCATCAATGCTTAAGGTTAACTGCGTCTTTGAAAGGCATCAGAAGCAATGCCATAAAAGCTGATGGAGCTAGATTAGTGTAAAAACAGATTCATAGTTAATGTCTATATAAGACAGATGCAAGAAGATAACACTGAACTTCAGGGCTCACATAGACAGGAAATCCCAGGTCTGGAGCTGGGGTATGAGTTTGGTGTACACGGCAGCAACTGTGTGCTGTCATAGCAGTGCGGGCTCTCTTTGTACATAGCTGGGGTGGCTTTAAAGAATAAAACATACTCCAGTTGCAATGCATTTTTTTCAAACTCATCCTGTGCCATATAAAATCTGCCTTAGACTCAGTAGAACTGCAAAAGAAAACTTCAGTAGTCATTACCCAGTTTTATAAACTCAAATTGCACTATGTGTAGTTGAGCCCTCCTCACCTAGCAGAACGCACTTTGGAGCTACCAAATACTATATGAAATGTCAGCTGAAGTGTCTCTAATTAACTTATTCCCATCTTATCCTTCTTACTGATATTATATTTATTGATTGATTTGATTTGGAGCTTTCGTTTCTCCAGAGATAAATCTGAAAATCTCAGAGGGCCGTGTCAGTTAGAGAGAGGGGCCTAAAGCGGGGCTTCTCCAAAAGAGGAATGTGGAAAGAACAGCTGGTTCCTCGTAGGCTTCCTGTCTTCATATGACAACAGAGTCGGGCTATGTCAAGCCTTTTCCCCAACTCTTTTACCTAATGCAAAGGCACAAACACACAGAGGTGTGCAGGTACCTGCAGAGGAGAGGACATACAGAAGAATGGGGAGTAATGACCTGATCTCACACGTTCTGGGTCTCTCATCGGGTAGTGCCATACCTTCCCCTAAACAAACTTATCGCTGGTTTCCTGCCTTCTGTAACTTTGTTTTTCTGCATCTAAATGGGACTTCCCCTCCTGCCACATCATCTGCTCCTGGGGCTTCCCTTTTTGTTCCCCCTCCTGCTCACTTCTCACAGGTTTTATTAAATGTGTAAGAAATCACTCTATTCACCCTCTTGTGTCCTCAGTCTTTCTCCTAGTGACTGCCTGACCCAGTATGGTTTCCTCTCTCGCTTCCACAGTCCTGCTCTGCACAGCTGTTTTTTCTCTTATCTTTCTCCTGCTGCCTTCTCCTCTGCTGGTGTCCCTCCTGGGATTGTCTCCTCTGCCTTCTGTCCAGGTGTCCCACAAGCAGCAGCTGTGTGTAGTTGCACACCATATATAATGCCAGGGTGGGTTGCATGGGAGTGCTTGCAGACTTGTAGCTGTGCTGGCGATTTTGTAAATTAAATGAATGGTTTCATAGAAATGATGCCCACAACATGCTCCACAATTAGCACTTGAATCAACACTCCTGGCCTACCATTGCTCCTCTCTTTCAATCCTTCTTGCTCCAAGTTCAAGTGATAGTTGGGCATGGAATTTTTTCTGAAGTAATCAGCACTCTGTACAAGTGGAGGCTGTTAAGAGATAATACTTCTGTCCCTGAATCTCTTCCCAGCTGCTTCTTGCTGTTGTTCCTAGCTTCATAAATTCACTTCTAAATGTCATATCCTTCATTTTAGCCAGGCTAAAGTTTTCAAAACAAATCTGAGCATATCTGGACTATTTACTTGCTATATATAGACCAAAATAAAATTCCCAGCTACAGTATGAGCTAGTGAGAACATATGGAACGCCTCACAGACTTTAGAAAGAAACAACTAGCTGTGGAAATGTGTAATTAACTCATAGGAAGGCTACTGTAATGTGAAGGAACCATTTCTACCAGGTTCTGCTACTGGATGTGATTTAGTCTTATGGAAAACCATACTCTGATGTAGGAAACTTTTGGAAACTTTTATGTACATATACAAACATACATATATATAAGGCATAAAGGACAAAAATCTAAAGGTGCTGGATTTGATCCATGGTTGTGGATGAGTCTTGGGGAGGAGGGGGGAATATCACAATTTTGGTAATGCTTCTGTTTAAATTAGCAAGTCAAGTCTACCAAAATTCAAAGTGTAGGAATACTGAGACCGATAGCTTGAAAACAGAATTTTCTGTTTTCTGTACTGAATCAGATCTGACTTGTTTTGTCTCTAAATGAAATAATTGCTTAAGAAATAATTCCTATCGCAACCAAAAAGTTTAGTAAAAACATACAGTCACATTGTCATTTAAAATATGCGTTATAGGCCATGGTGCAAAACAATGACTGAAGGGTAGGATAGGATAGGACTGAAAAGAATAATCTCACAGAAGCTCTAGACAGGTAGCTACACATACTGGCTTTCATGAAACTCTTGGCATAAATGATGGAACAATGGCAGACAGTACAAAAAATCAGAAGAGCTTTGAAGTGTAGATTTTGAGTTCCAGTACCACTGCCATATATATGGGAATCTTCAGAAATGCTGCTAGTTTGGCATAAAGTAAGACAATATATGCATACTGGGAGAAAATATAAGTGCTGAACAACGGAGCAGTCATTGAAGAAAAGTTACAGTCAGCTAGCTTAAAAGCAAACTAAACAAAGCCAACTACTGCTCTACACATTCTCAGCTGTGACACATTAATGCACAGCAAATAGGTACGAAATATCTGAGCAGAAACACAGTATAAAGAGGATTTGATGAAATAGAGATCAATGACAAAATTAATTTTATTAATTTCACCAGCATCCCTAAATGCTTTGAGCAGACCCTCGGCTAATTTGCAGCAGCTGAGGTTCTGCTCCCAAATTATGGATATTGGGCACTTCTTAGCAATATTTAATCTAAGGTTGCTTCCTATTTTATTGTTAATAATTAGCCGCAGCCCACTGGCTATGGACCACTGATAGGTGAAAAGTCAACAGACTCTGCAATATTTTTGTCCTGTTTCAGGCTAACATTTGCAGGCTGCACCTTGCAGGACCGTTATTATGGGAGTTATTAAAAATCTATTTTTGCTGAAAACAATGTAAACGGAAGGAAGTGAGCCTGTTGGGAGACTTATTTCCTATTCAAGCCGACAGGTAGTTGGAGAATGGCCATCTGGTGTTTAAAAATTGCCAGTCAAACCTCTTGGATTTGTCCCTTCCTGGATTAACACACTTGCTCCGGATAGTGCAACGATGTTGTCATGGCACAACAAACAAGAAGCAACTTTCTGGGGGGGAAGGAATCAAAGGAAGTTAGTTAGCCATGAGAAAACTTGTTTGCTCTCGCAACACTAATAGCCAAAAGGCAAACACTTGGACACGATCCATTCATCTGGAAACTTTTGCGTCGTGGGAGCACTGAGGTACCAAGGGTGAGAAGCTGCGGGGCAAGGGCTTGGCTGCCGGTGCAGACCTTTCCCTGTAGCCCGCCTGCTCCCCAGCCCCCACAGCCAGATAGAGCTGCGTCCTGGCTCCCATCACTTCTCGCAAAACAGATTGTTCATCCAGCCCGCAGTTCCAGGGTGCTAAATCTTCATTTCCTGAAGACTGGAAAACTCTCTGCCCAAAGTCAGCCCTTGCCCTGAGTCCCGCTGCTCCTACTGCAAGGAGTTGCACAGGGCCCCATCCCACCAGTGAAGTGGGACTAACAAAATCACAAGCAATCAGCCTGGAAAGCAAGTGAAGACTTCAGGAGATAAAAACTCAGCAGCCCTCCACTGCATCCCCCCCACAGTTGACCACCCTTTTTGCACTTTGCTGTATTAACAGGGTTACCCTAGAGTTTTAGGCTTAAAGTGACATAGGACTTCTGAGCTGAAGTTAATTTTCCATATGAGTAAATAGAAAATTACCTGTGTCACTGGTTTGCTTGGCTGCTTGTGGCAGTTCTTGTGCTAGCTCCAGCGAAGCTTTTCATCTTCAGCACCCTTATCTTCTTGGCTAAGCAAAACATCACACACCAAGGGTCTGTCACTAGAGCATGGTTTGGCTAATGTTTATGTTGCAAAATACTGCCTGACCTAAGAAAGTTTTTACTTAACAGTAAGGTAGGTGCCTCACTTTACAGTCTTATCTCTCCCCTTCATATGCATCGTAAGCCTCAATAGTTTATACAATACTTTATACAATATACATACCACAAAGACAGTTTGGTCAATAGGAGCTAGAAAAGAGGCAAAAAATAAAGAAGTTAGAAAATTTTGGAAGCGTTTCCATTGGATGGGGTTGAAAATTATGGAGGTTGGTAGGGGCGTTTTCCACCTTCTAAAATCATAACATTTTGGGAGAAGATTACCAGTCTTTTGCTTACCAGAAACTGTTGTAAGCAGGCTGTGTACTTTGGGCGCAAAAAAAATCTGTCTTTGAAAATGTTGACCATCTCCATGAGAAAGAGCCTGCTCTCTTTCCACCAAACTTTGGGCCCCATTTCAGCACCCTGCTGAATCAAGGCCCTCGTGTGCTGAACAAGGGCAGCTGGCATTATTGAATATTAATGTGGTAAGGTAATCCCTCAGCGATCATGACACTTATGTTTTTGGTTTTACTTAAGTTGTAATTTTCAAAGCTGGACAAGCTTGGAGGAAAAAAACCACCTGGCAAACAAACAAACTTTAAAAATTAAAGGAATTTTCCAAGACTGCTGCATTTGCAAGCCTAGGCATACTGCAGCTTAATTACTAGTCAATGAAGGAGAAACAATTACACACCAGAAAGTAACATTTGAGAGCTCATGAAATGTGGCCCCAATATGTTTCTAATTTTTTTTTATACATGAAGGACTCAGCTGCCATGGTGATAGGCAAATAAAATAAATAATTATAACAAATATTCCATGAATTGGAGTTGTGAAATCTGTGAACAACATGTTATTTTCTCCTTCCATCCTCTTTACTTCAGTTTGGAGGAAAGAGCTGGTCAAATGTGCTGCTTTGGGCCTAACCTTGTCTGTTCCTCTTTTATTTTCTTCATAACTGTTCTGATGTACACTGCCAGCTGGAAGGGTCAAGGTGATGCAAGGTGAGAGTCTGATCTCAAAACTACTTTTGAAGAATGCTAGGAACCAGGATTTCTCACAACATCATAGAAATTTGCATGAGGCTTGCAGATATACAGTTCCTTACCCTGAAGAATTACACTAAGAGCTACCTACGTGCTACCTAAAGATACTTAGACTTGCACAACTGTGTATTCTTTATCTTCTTTATTTAATCACGTGAAAATGCATGTCATCAGGTGGACCTTAGGCTAGCCATCTGATCATAAAATCCGTTTTCTTCCTGTACTTGCAGTGCAGAGGTCCCATGCCAAACGTTCTTTTTTGTTTCAGTTGCCCTGTTGGATTTCACATATGGAGTTTATACCTGGCTTATTTCAAACCCTGCTTATTGTTTTTTCTTTTTTTAAAACTTGTTCTTCACCCCAGTTGAATACTCATATTCATTGTTTGAATGGTATGTTTTATACTCAGCCTTGAATTCTTGGCAAACTATAAACTTAATATCTCCTAAAAATATTATATCCTTGTGGAGATAGTAAATCCCCTTGAGCTTCTTCTGTAAAGACAGATAAGTACCATAATCATTTGCCTCAATTACACCTGCTATGCCATTTGCACTTTGATTTTGAAAGGTGAATTTATTCTTTTTAATCATTATTAAGAACATCTGTATTTCCTGCCAAGGCAGTCTTATAAAAACATTGGAGACATATGAGAAAAATTCCTCTGAGGCCTCAGGCACATTGAACTGTCCTGAGAATGTGAAGTGAGGAGAGATTGATGCATGGACTACCTGTCCAGGAATTCAGTAGTACTGGATCGGATTTTCCATGGTTTCTCTCTCTATTTTACTGAAATTACACATAACTCACATACATGTATCTGTGCATGCATACAAGTGTATGCATGCACACACACACATTAAGTGATCCTGCAGAGCAATGAGGATAATGGTAGACATTATCTGGCTGCAGTTTAGTTACAGAGGGAAAAACAAATTTCCACACCTTCATATATATTTTTGAGAGTGTAACTTCTGTTTTAGCTATATGGCTATACCTATTTGCAACTTAAATATTACATATGGTCAATGTCCCCTCCAAAGCAAACTAAGCGAAAGGAATGAGTAGTTACCACTGGAATTATAATTGTCACTAAAGCATCGAGCCAAGCCAGACAGTTCCAAGGAGATTCTTTGATTTATAAAAAATCAAAATCATTCCGTCTATTTATCTGTCTTTGTTATCTCCTGGAAAACATGTGCTGAAGGCCACTGATATTTTTTCCAGTGATGTGAGTGAAGATGTATACAGAGCTACACAAAAGCATTTCAAAGTGAAGTCAGCTACTATTCCAAAAGTTCACCTTCTATTTTTGAAATTCAGACATGGGACTGTAGCCACTTCTGGCTATTGGTACAAAATCAAGAACATGAATACCTCTTCTCCCTCTAGCAATAGGAATTATTAAGGCCAGAAGACAGTTATGAGCCTTTAGTCTGGCCTCCTGCATAACACTGGTCTTTGAATTTCACCCAGTGATTCTTCTAAACCTATAACTCCAAGTTTACTTCAATCATAGTTTTAGAAAGATGCTCATTTTTGATTTAAAGAATTCAAGGGATGGAGAATCCATCAAATCCCCATGGTAATTTGTTCCAATGGATAATTACAGTCACCTTTAAAAATATGTTCCTTATTTCCTCTCTGTATTAATATAGCTTCAGCTTCCAGCCACTAGATCTCTGTTTTAACCCTTTATCTTTCAGAATTAAAAAGCATTGATCTATGTAGGTAATTACAGATACTGATTAAGTCTTTACTCAGAAAGGCTGAAAAATTGAGGGTCTTTCTTACCTCTAGACTCAAAGACTTCCCCTTTCCCGTATAAAGAAGGAGTAAATACTGAATTACTGTGAAGCAGAAAAGATCAGACTTTTCTTTCAAGTGATTTTACTCATACAGGCAGAAACAAGGCATCTAATCCATATGGAACTATATTAAAATCAACAGCTTTATTATGTCCCACTTTGTACTTTATTTCCACATGTCCCACTGTTTTGCGAAATAGATTTGGTGCAGATTGGACAGTCATTCTTGGCTCCAAATTTTTCACATTTAAGTCAGACTCCTAATAACACTTTAATGGGATATTGAGGCCAACAGCAACTTCTCTTGACTTCCTCACTTCAAAATGAGAGAAACTACCTCACTAGACACCATAGCTTCTCCAGGTGACATTTACTTAAAGCCAGATTGAATCCTAGGGGACTATTCCAGCGCTGCCTTGTACCCTGTATCACTCAGTTGAGTGGGGTTGCACAGGAAGCACATCAGTACAAAACTTGGCCTACAGGCACTGAACTTGTACAGCAAGCAAGGAAGTAGAAAGGACAGTGCCTTTAGCAAATTAGGTTTTTGCCTGACAAACAATTTATGGTAAAATTAATGAATGGCATTCCATTTTTCAGCTTAAATTCTCTTTGCAACCATCATGGTAAAAACACATGTTTTGTAGTCTACAGTCTTTTTTGGCACAGCTGAAACATTTTGCATAGATTGCTGATTTATTGTTTTGATGATCTTTTCTTTTGCCTTGGCAGTTCAAGATGTCTTTTGTGGACATTGCTTTTGTCAGCCTGATACCTGAGTAGAATTCATTCCTCTTTAGCCACTACAAAAAGGTAACAATATCAATGATAATTTAATGGTTAGTAATATATACATAAGCCACACAGACCAGATCAGGTGACATTCACGTGAAATGTTAGCCCCAAAACCAGGTCCCTAAATCCCTATGTAATTACAGTTATCAATATGTTTAGTGCACATGTATCCACCATTTCCTATATAAAAACTTTCAGTGTTCAGTTTGATCCTTTGCATGTGGATTTGCAGCTCCTGTTTGGTAAAAACTAAGCTCAGATACTGTGTGCAGGAGTCCTAAGGTGTATGGCTAAGCAGAACACAGTGGACTTTTTCTGATTACTTTTTTGTTTAATTTTAAGAGCATATGCATTGCCCAAATGTAAAATATTATTTTTCTCACTGGTTATTTGGATAGCCTAAATTTATTGCAGATGAATTCCTTTTTATTCCTAGTTAAGTTTGCCTTTGTTACCAGTGCCAGATTTGCCAGTTAATACACAAAAACATCACAGCCTTACAGTCTGTGGATCAAGAACAGATCCTGGTGCTTCCTTTTGTCATTAAGTTCAACTACTAACAAAATGCAACCAGCAAACCGCAAATAGACTCAAGAAACATTCAGTTCTAAAATCATTAATTGGTTTTCATTCCCTTTGCAGTGTTTGCTTATGAAGGCAACTTCCTAAAAAGTTGCATGATCTTCTCTTTGAGAAACCAAACACCTAGAGGCATGTAGACTGGATTGAAACATGAAAGGATTCACACATTTGCACAGTTTGTTTTTATCTACTATACTTCAACACACTGGCATTCATATCTGCAGTACAAACTGATGTCCCAGTGCATTTGCAGTATCCCAGCTTTTCTGACAAGACAAGAATACAAACCATCTGCTTTTCAGAGAGAAAGGCGAGGGCTCTGCCTAATATCACTTCCCTACGGACAATCAGTTTCGTGCCAATTTATTGAGGGGGACAGAAGGGAAACCTGTGCTCTTGCCTTGAGCCCTCACATGCCAAGCTGCAGCCTGGAATTTTTACAGCTCTGTCCTGAAGCTCTGACAAGAAGGGTTTACAACAGAAATCTTGCCAGACCCTTAACTATAGCGACGCCACTATAATATTTATAAGTACATTATACTCTTTCCAAACATATGCGCTTATTACTTATGTCTCTGCTCCTGCCTCTCTTCTAGGGGACTTTTCTGTATAAACAAAACAGATTCTCTTGCTTATACTTAGAAAATCTAATTGCTCTGCGTCTCTAGCTGTTATGCAAAAGCCCAAACAGCCAAGAGATTCTTTCAGTGCATTTACACAGCAGCGAGTCTCTACAAAAAACATAAACTTCCTTTTCCACTTTGCTCTTCTTTGCTTTCATAAATCTGCCCATTTCACTCATGTTTGGATAAGATTCTTCTTTAAAAAAAAAAAAGAGTAAAAATAAAAAATGCAAGTTTGAGGTGGATAGGCCATTAGTTACACAGCCCAGCCTTACAAGAGCTGACAATTCTGTCCCGTTAAGTAAACAGAGGAACAGAAAAGATACATAAACAAAAAGACCACTTGCAGGGCTGACAGCTTGTCTGCTCCAGCAAAAGCAGGTTCCCAGGGAAAGTGATTGCCTAATAGTAATAGGGAATGACAGGGATTTCCTAGCTTTTCCGTGAATATCTCAAAGCAGTTTGGTTCTGGGCACAGATATGCCCATTTCTGCTGATGACTTAGACAGATGTGGCCTGCAGGTGAGAAACTGCTCAAAAGTAGCTAACCCAAAGTAACATAGGTTCCCCTGCACAAGGTTTTAGCTGGATTTAAGGTCACCAGAGCTTTTAGTGAGCACAGCCTGGGATGTTCTTAGCTGCTTTTGGGTTGGGCTTGCATCAGGGTTTCAGGTTCGGATCGAAGTCAAACTGAGGAATAGTCTGGGAATGGTTTCAAGTGAGCTTAAAGCAAAATGAAATAGGATTCATATATGAAATAGTAGAATTTTACTGAAATCATCTTTCTTGTGAGATTTTAGGCACATTTCAAACAGCACATAAGGTAGGTCTCTTCCAACTCCAAAACAATAGGAAATAGAACACCTAAAGATACAAACATTGGACACTTTTAAGATTCAGCTGGACAGGGTGCTGGGCCGTCTTGTCTAGACTGTGCTCTTCCTAGAAAGGCTGGACTAGGTGAACCCTGAGGTCCCTTCCAACCTGGGATTCTATGATTCTGTGAAATATGTAGCCTTATTCTAGTCAGGAATGCCAGTGAATTTTTCACTCCAGCTGCCTTTTTACCCTGGCTAAGAAATATTTCAGTTGGGTTGCTGTATCTATTTGGATGCTTAGATAATTCAGAAATTAAATTACTTGGAATTATGGGATGTATACAGCCTGTAGAAAAGGAGATGTTTGGGAAAAAAAGACTTTTAAGTAAGAAAGTGTTACCTAGAGCACAATATATATAGGAATTGCATGTCAGGTAAATGACTCCTGCATGGACAGACCTGCTTCTCTGGTCTGTCTGATGCTGATGCGGTCTCTCTTATCAGAGACAGATCAGGAAGAAAGTGTACTGGTCAGCATTTTTCTTCTACAGCTCTTTTGCAGTCATAAACAGGTCATAAAAAAATTGAAACAACATTTTCAAAGAAGCTACTATCACATAACAAAAGCTCTCTGAAAATATTCTTTCCTGTTGCGCTTTATTCTTTCTGAGCTTTCATTTTCTCAAATAAAAAATTCAGTTTTTGACGAGTAAGCTTTTCTGTCTACACATATATGACATTCGAGATGCAGCTGCAGAAAGAGTGAGGAAATAGCAGACTCAAGCTATCCTTAAATTATATGACAAGTTGTCTGAATGACTGATGTTACCATAACAGTGACAAAATGATGGGATGTTGGATGAATGTCTATGTTTCTAATCCTGATAATTCTGAGGATGTGAAGACAAAGTTACCCATGGAAAAAAACATTATGGAAGGCCAAGTATAACGCATATTTGGGAGGAATTGTATTAAGATTGTTCTATAAATATATATGAGATGGGATTCCTCTCTCAGAATTTGCATTAAATTCTGGGATTGACTTAAGTGAAACCGCCCACAAAACACCTCAGAACTCAGCTACTACAGCTGAAACCTGGCATTGACAGTAGGCCTGAATTTTATTATCTGAAAATATTTTTGATCATTCCTGATTCTTCTGAATTTGAGGAACTCAAATGGGAGCTAAACACTGCACTGAAATGATAAGGCATAGATATAAAATCTAATAAATTGTTTCATTTTCCCTTCCCTATTTTTGGCATGGATTGTGTCAGAGCACTTTAGCCTGGGATGAACTGTATCCTGACAGCTGAAATCAGAAAGTCAGGAAATTCAGAGACTACTAAGAAAAAGGATACCAAGGGGAAAAAAAACATACAAATAGGTTTGATGACAAGGAACAAATTTCATTAAGAAGAAACCCACATGAGGAAAACCAGTTTTTACTTTGCTGTTTTAATGGACAAAGTCAGCAATATAAAACAACCAGGTCATCCATCTATTCCTGCAGGAAAACCACTGGAGCCTTCAATATCATAGTGTCAGCTGCTTTTCTATAGCCTGACCTCATGAGCTAAGAAGCATGAACTCTGCTGAAAAAGATTCCTTTGGGTTCAGTAAGACTACCTCCTGTTTTTAAACGTGTGTGTGTGTGGGTATTGTGACACCTGCAGTCTGATAGAGCTGTTATTTCTCTAACTATGCAAACTAATTTAGGCACTCAGGGTTTTTTTTAGTCATGCTTAAGTGGCTGATTTTAGCCTTTGAAAACAGGAAACAAGTGCTATAATTTTAAAGAATTAATCTGGCAATCAACCCATTAAGAACAAGAAATCAAGGGTGGATTTTTGAGGGTGGGTTTTTTTTTGAGTCAGAAGCTTAAATTTGGATACAACTCAGACACAGCTTTCCTTAACTAACCCCTGACTCTGCTTAGAGCAGTAAGGAAGTGGAGGAGGAAGAGCATGACTTAAATGGACTGAACCAGAAAATAATAAAAGAAAAACAATGCTATTCTCTGGAGAAAAGAATATCATGATGAAAAATCAGTTTATTCTCAGCTTGAATAAATTTTGAAAGAAAGAAAACACAAGAGGATAATTTTCAAAGAAACTGCTTTCATTAAAAAATGATGCATATATCATGGGGATAACTTTAAAAGGGAAGCAATAATTTAAACACCATTCCCCTTCCCAGAACCTTTGCCATAAATTTGTAAGAGAATAATCAAGTGAAGAGGAGTTTAGAAAAGCAGTTAGATTCACCTGAAAGTGATTTAGGCAAGTTTTGTTTTCCCTTCTTGTGTTAATTTTTTTTGTTTCACTATCTATCTGCCTCTAATGAATCTCATTATGACATTAGGCAGTGTTCCCGGACAATGTAGGGACACAGCCATCCTCTGTTTTACACTTTGGACTGAAGAACCTAATCTGACTCCTGTAACTGAAAGTTTTTAATTTGGGTTTGCCTTTAATGCTTATTTGTTGAAGATGATGGACAGAAGCTGCCTCTAAACTCCTGCCTGTGTTCTGGACCTACTCACCTGAGCCAACCTACTTTCACACACAGTGTCTCCTCAGTATTATTCAACAGCCGTTTCCTCCCACACCACTGATACGAGAACAGACCACATGAAAATGGAATGAGTCCTAAGACACTGAGTATTTCCCCTCCCTATCCTGGATGTTTACAAGCATTCTTTGCTGTCAAAACAATATCCATACAAACCAGTGACTGTGCTGGGGTATTTCAGTCTAAGCATGTGGCTAGAGATATAGAGAAACACTCAGAAAACAACTTTCTTAAACAAATAAACAGCTCAGCTCTTGAACTTTATGCTCATAGTAATCTCTGTCATCATTAATCACATTCAGTGTTTGACTTAGCAACCTAAATGGGGTGGGGGGGAGCAGGGTAGAAAAAAGTCATAACCCTCTGTCAAACCAGCTGAGAACTCGGAATATACAACGGGCCTGATCCAGCTGCTGGGGAGCACTGATCTTGTGAGGAGACAGGCCTGACAGGCCTGATAACTTTGCCATGAGTGTTACATGGAGGACATTCGCAGGTAATACCTGAAAGCCCCAAAGTCCCTTACAAGAAGACTCCACAGACCAGCACAGTATCTGTGGCTGTGTATTAGCTGTTCAGAGTCTGTTTCTGTTTAACAAATGATAAAAACACAATCCAACTCCTAAGACAGTTTCTGCATTAAGAGAGTGCTTAGGGAATAGGACCACTTCAGAAGCCTTGAAGAGAAATCGGATAAGGAGCTCACAAACTACTCTTTCAAGCAGTACCCTTACTTCTCCTAAAATGAGTCTCTCACCTGTAGTCACAAATCAAGTTGGAGAAGCTGAGGTAGTCTCTGTTGTCAACATATATTATTCACATTATTCTCCTATGACACCAGAACATTATTGATTTATATACAAGTTATTGGAGTCAACCGCATTATTTTCTTTGGGAAGGGTGAGGAGAGAAGATGGCTGCTGAAGAGGTTGAATGTGGAAAGAGGTGTGGGCAAGGAAAACTGATTATTGCTTCTAACAAAGCTTGTGTTTTCCCCCTCATTGTCAAATAGTGCTGTTCAGGTGATGAAAACCAGCTGGGCCCTCAGAAACTTGATGAAGCAATAAGGTCCACATGCTGAAGGCTAACATGAAGCAAAGGTGCTAATTACTGGCTTGTAGGTAAAAAATAAAAAAAAAGGGCCTCCACCTGCACTCTATAACATCTGAACCTTCATTTTCCCAGGAACAGGAAAACTATAATTTAAACAACCTGTCCCACTCATTCTTCTTTTATGAGGGAAAATTTGAATTTTAAAGCAGATTATGACCCTGAGTGACAGAAAAAGCTATGCAACCAGGTTTGCACATTGAACTGATTTAAGAATCAAACAGCTTATAGATAGATTAGCTGACGCGTAGTGTGGGATCAGCCCTGTCCCTCATTATAGCCTCAGCCTGGACAGAAATAAATTCTGAAAATCTTTAGTCTCCTGTAAACAAAATTGCCAGAGTCCACAACCTCAGCAGATAGGTCTGATTCCCGGCTGCTGTAAGTCAGCCGTGAATCCTAGTATGAGACTATGGACTTTTTTATCTGCTAACTTACTGCTGCCAATGGAGCTTGTTCTGCTGCTGATATGCGAGGATTGACTTGCTTGCTTGCTTTCACAAACAAAGCATGCTTACTGACAAAGCTACAGAAGCTGGGAAGGTGACAGTTGTTCCATCTCCATCCTTTCTGTTACATCCCATGATGCCACTGTCGTGCAATTAAATCCTGAGTTGAGAAATGATGTGCTGTTGGCTCTTGCTCATGTTGCCTTCCTTGCCCCGGCCTCTTTACACACTGTCCCATTTCTCTTGCCTTCCTTGAATTTTGTTTCAGGACAGATTTCCACCTTCCTTCATCATTTATTTTTAATTCTCAGAAGCCCCTACACCACAGGGACCTTGGTGCAGCTGCAGCAGGGGCATAGGTAAAGGCATGGGCCTAGGTGGATGCAGCTACAACCCTGTCTCCAGGGCAGTGCTTGGAGGAAAGGTGGGATTGCCTCTGGCTGGTTAGCAGTCAGCAGCACCATAGCGTCGTGCTTCTGCTTCTGACACACTTTCATTCAGCAGCTCTGCTAATGGGGAAGACGGCAAAGAAAATATGTTCATAGGATGTGCCTGTCTAAAATCAGCAGAGCAGCGGTCTCCTTGTCAACTTGTACCCAGCTTCCTGTTTTGATGCATGATTCCCTGACTGCTATTTAATCCCAGTTTGGCTCTAAAAGATTACAAAATACATTTTTGGCAATGGCTTTCTGAGACTCCTAGCAAACAAAACTTGTGCTATGGGAAGATGCCAAATTCTAATAAAGCTCTTCAGGGGAAATGTTTTCTTACTATAACTACTATGGCCACTTACTGCATTTAAGCACTGAAGTTGGAAGTAAGCTGTTATGAGGTAAATTGATACACATTTTTCTGGAAATGATTTATTAGTAATGTTGTCACCAAAAAGACTACCACCCTCTGGGATGGCATGACCCCTGGGCAAATTTAGATGAGGCCCAGGTTGAAACAGCTCTTGAATTTGATTCAGAGAATTGTGTCCTTTCACAACTGAAACTACAGTAATAGGAGACTTAGAAGTAACAAGAGCCACCAAATAATTTCTCAGATACCACTAACTTGGAGATAATTCTATAATGTAGTATTTTAAGCCTAAGGAATCATATGGAGTAGATCTCTTCAGAGTCTGCAATAAGCAGGTATGCAGTCTCTGAAACTAGAGTAAGATATGTTTTTAAGGAAGATGAAACTAAACAATTACAGTAATATTTGTGATATAATCCAAATAATTTGTGGAACAGGAAAATATATGGTATTAGAACACTTCTCCATGGTTTCTGGTTGTACCAGATACTTCATCTGGTTGGTATTATTTTCAGCTTGGAAGGAGAGGGGAATATCTTCCTTTTATTTAATATATATTTGGTTTTTAAAGAGGTGTCACATCAAGTAGAATTTCCTCTGATGTTCCTGAATGTATGGATACGATCATTCTGCAAAATGAATGTAAAAAGTAGCAATGGACATGCCCCGGATCCAGCATACAGCTCCCTCAGTGTATATACACAGAAAGATCCCTCAAGGCATAAGTGGACTCAAGATCAGCAGTTTTTTTCATTTCACAGGTTTGCAAAGTCCATTGCATATTCTGAATTTTGCTGTAATCCAAGGGGGGCTTTTTAATCAATTAGCAAGATCTCAGAGGATTTCTCAGAAGCATAGCAGTGATAAGCAGACCTCAGATTAGGAGGTGTTCTGTTAAAAACTTTGGAAAGCAAATGTTTCATGTTCTAGCTTCCTCATGTTCCAAACAATGTTTAGGGCATACAGTAAATAAAATCTAAATACAGCCAATACATATGATTCTTACTTTAGCTCTATCAGAGAATGCTAGGAGACCAATTTGTATTAATTTTCACTTCACACCCAGACTGTTTCTTTTTAGTACACTCTCTCTCCTAGGTCAGATATAATAGAAATATGGTTGTATGGCAATACCTATTTTTTTATAAATCCACAAATATTCTACTTAGCCATAGGCAAACTATTTTTTTTTTCTCCCAGAATAATCAGACTACTGGTTCCTACAAAGCCATAAGGCATGAGCTTCAAATAAAACAAGAAGAGGTTAGGAAAAGTTTGGATAATTTCCATGTTAAAATGATTGGATCTCATGCACCCAGATGCTAGACCATGTAATATTGTAAGATGCATAAAACTTTTAAAATATATCACAAATCGACGAATTAAATCTCAGAATCACTGACAGATATCGTTGGAAAGACGTCTTTCAAGTGAGACAAAAGAAGACTGGAAAAGGGCAACAGTGTCTATCTTTTAAAAAGAGGCCAGAGAGGAAAACAGCAATTTTTACACTACAGCTCCATGTTGCTGGAGAAATGCTAGAACAAATAATCAACAAACCATCTGTAAATACCTAGAAAATAAACAACACGATAAGCATGAGCCAGTTTACATTTGCCAGAACAAACTGTGCAAAACCAAAGTAATTCCTACAACCACATAACAGAACTTGCAGATAAAGAAGTCATAGTTGTTATATAGCTCGTCTTAAGAAATGTACCAGACAGCATGACATGATGTGCTCCAGGGAAATTTATGGAAGCATGGACTAGGTGAAAGGAAAATACAATTTTCTCTTCAGGAGGGACTAATCAATGTTTAACGGGTCTTTCCTACATCAAGTATTACTCAGTATTTTCATGAATAAGCCAGGAAAGGAAAGAAAAGTATTTATCAAATATAAGAAAAAACTTATTAATCAGATTTTAAGATGACACCAAGTAAGACAAACTCTTAATGCACTAGAAGACATAAAAGACACCACAATCCTCCTACATTGGTGTTAAGAGACAGAAAGCCATAGGACACTGCCCACAGGGGAGAGGACTATTTATCGCCTCTGTACAGGAATAAACTGCTATATGAAAAACACATAGAGAACGGCTGCCTAAGAAGTCCTTAGGTAGGAAAGAACTAGGCATTATGTAGTAGATCATAGGGTGAATGATGCTGTTGTTCAAATGATACACAGAAGTAGCCTGCAAAAGAAGATAGAAACACAGTCTGTAAGAGGCAAGATTTTCCTCCTTCCCCTTTCAGAGCTTGCAAGGCCTCAGCTACTGTATCTGAGTAGAAATATTGAGAACTGAAGACTCCACAGGAGAACTACAGGTTAAAAGTCAAGAAAATATGCCTTAGAGGAAAGATTGAAAGATTTGAGTTTATTTGTTCACAGAAAAGAGGATGGAGGGGACATGGTAATTGTCTTTTTTAGGACAAAAGAAAGCTGCAAAGAGAAAGAACATGGGTTTTATGACCTTGGCATATAGAACTAGATTAATGGAAAGATTTAGATTAGGTATTAGCAAAGCTTCCTAACAGTATGAACACATACTATTCTGGAGTAAACACATGAGGACATTGTGGAATCTTCATCATGAAACATTTTTAAAATGTGATCAAACATGTAAGACGTGATATGAATATGATTGATACTGTCTTTCCTTGTCCATCATTTTGAAGTCCTCTTTACTCCCGTGATCCTATGAAACCACAGTCCACAGAAAACTCATTGGCTATGAGGTCGCAGTCTCTAGACCCCTATGAAACAGTGCATCTCTGTAGTACAGTTCTCAAATAAAATTTTAACGGTAAGGGCAGACAGTGGTCCACAAAAAAATGTGAGGTTTGGCAGTGGTCAGTTAGCTGAAAAAGCTTGGAGATACTGGCACAGGCCCTACCTCAAAGTCTGAACTCCTTTTACATCCCACCTTTATTCAGAGAGAATCTGAGTAAAGTATAACCAAAAAAAAAAACAAAAAACACCAAAACCAAATCCACCAAACAAAACACTTCCCCCCACCCAGCCTTTTTTTTTTTCAACTCATGGAAACCAGGAAATTCTCCCATTTTTGCCAGCGGTACAGTGGTACAATTTTTATTTTTTTTTTTTCACACAACTAAGGTGGAGTAACTTTAACCACCCAAGATGTATAATTATCACCCTGAAATGCACTGCCTGGAACGTATTATTGCTGTCATGAAATGGAATTTATACACAGTAAGGAAACAGTTAGCCCCACAGATTTACTGGACATTATCGGCAGGGCTATGACATCAAGGGCAGCCAATCCAACAGCTCCAAGCAAGCTCAGCACTCACAAACCATTTTGCGCTTCTAAGTACTTATTACCAATAAAACAAATGTTATGACTGTGTATTTTTAGGTAGTCCAGTTGATTCATCAGCCAGTCTTTTGTGCGCTGAAGAGGTCTGTGTGGCACAGTGAGACTAAATCAGAGAACTTGAAGACAAGGCATTTTCCTACACAGCTTTGGTTCTGCATTTCAGGAGCTGCTTTACAGCTGCGCTGCTGAAGCTGAAGGTCACACGCAGAATAAAACCACTGCAAACAATCATTTCTGCTGATGAAGAATGAATTCTCGTACTGTTTTGGCATTTATGGGTGTCAAACTGCAGCTGTTCTCAAAGAAGAGGAAAGAACTCCTGGGTATTTCTGCTGCAGTCCCAACCACAGCAAGCCCCAACAAGCAGGCAGTGGTTGCGAGTGTCTCTCTTACACCTACCCTGGTCCAACAGAGACACTCTGAGCAATATCTCAGAAAGGACCCAGCTCACCAGCACCAGACAGACCTCACCACGCATTAGGATCTGGCTAAGTTTTAGAGCCATGACACATTTTGGCAGGTTGGCATCCGGCAGTTCAGATGCACCTGCTTACAATTAGTTACAAGAAATTCCACATAAAATACCTCATTGCTTGGATCAGCGTACCTTGTTCGCATACTCATATTTTAACCCTTTCAGTATCCTAGTTTTATTAAAGGTTAGCCACAGAGGTTTCCTTTAACTTTCCTTGACTTTTTCTATGTCAGGGCTTCCCTTTAAAGGGTTCAATTTCAAAATCAACCTGATATTGAGGACAAAAGAAAAAAAAAAACGTTACCAGCCATGCAGGAGACTGAATTGAAGTGTCTGAGGACAATTAAAGTAAACATAACCCACTGAACAATCTCTGTGATTCTGAGCAGAAATGGATTAACTCCTAATATGGAGTTAATACTCTTCCAAAACATACAATAGCATTTCCTTGTGCTACTAATTATGACAATAAAACAACTGTGTTTGGAGAGGAAATGAAGAAACACCAGAAATCACCTGGTCACCCAATACATGTGCATTATTGAGCTATAAACTTCCATTTTTGGATACCACTACCACATTCTGCTGCTACACTGATATTTTTAATGCCTCACAATATGAACGTTAAGAGGGACAGATTGCCTGGTTTATGTACTATTGTGGGAAATAGAGATTTTTACTGGGACAAAATAATGAACTATCAAACAAGCATGCTCTAATTGTAGCTAGTATATAGTCACAAAATCCTGTTAACTCCAAAAGCCTGAGGCAAAAAATTATTTATTTCAGAAAAATAAGAAGTCAATTAATTTGGGATAGGATGCACCTGGAGGAAGTTTAGATCTAACTGTTGGCCCAAACCAAACGTGAAGGATGTCTGGATCCAGTTCCATATTTATATTCCATCTTGCTTCTATCTCTATAACATGATAGAATGAGAAGAGCCAAACTCCAGATCCAAGAATACAGAATATTTCAAGGATTAATATAAAACCTTTTTCTTCTTCAGTGGAACACAGAATTCCCTCATAGTCAACATGGCACAAAGTGGCTGCAAACATAAGCATATGAAATTTACTCTGCTCATCTATGTTCTATTTGACAACACTAACTTCACATCCCTAACTGCATTATTCTCTCAAATGAAAGAAGAGTAATGCTTACCAATATCACAGACCTACAGCAAGAAGAGATACAAAGACTGAGTACCAGCCTTTCAAAAACCCTTCCACCCCAATTAAAAGTGGGTAAGGAGGTTCATTATCACAAAGGCATTTGTGCCGCTGGTCTCCCATTCTTTTTATTTTTCATTTAGGGCTTCAGTTAATTTGAAAAAATATCTGACATTTAGACTGAATGGGCATTTAGAATTCAATACGCTGACAATGAAATCAACTCTTTCTTGTAAAACCATGGTATTAAACCCAAACTATATTGCAACAACCTTTTTTTTTTTTCATCATTATGGTCAAAATAACGTGGTATGTTTATCCTCCCCTACGCTAACTGGCAATCCTCCTGCTTCCTTTCTCCAACTGGAGGGGAAGGTAAGAGGCTGCTTTGCATTGTCTGGCAAGGGACGTTTGTCTCATGGGAGAGAAAATGCCTTCCTAACAGACTACAAAAAAAGTCTCAGTAGACAGGATATACAGCACACTCCATGTAAACTTCATTTTGATGTAATTAAGTGAGACTCGCGAGGCACATCACTTTATGTGTTACTAAGTTTGCTCTGGCATACTCCAGGAGCTAAGCCCATCTGGGGCCAGGGAGCAAGGAAAAGGCTGAAGATTGCAGACTTCCGAGTGCAAAACCACCTGGTAGGTTTTGGATGCTTAAACTAAATTGCCACATATAAAGACACAGACTGTTTTAGGCCATACGGACCTCGATGGCATCATTGTTAGAGCAGCTGATACTTAGATAGGTATGGCTAGATCTATAGAGGAACATGTAAGGAGGACTGGAAAGGACATAGAGATCCTTTACAATCTCAGTTAGTAATAGGATTAATCCAGAAAACAGCTCTGATGCTTTAGAGAACTTTCAATCTAGCAAAAAAACTAAGAATAACTGTTGCAATGTACCAGAAGTTGGGAACAGGAAAATTGCTGCTCACAGCTTTAATCAGTTCAAGCTTCTATATTATCAAAGCAGTACAACCAAAGTATTTTTTCATATCTAGTCCACAAAAGTCAGACACACTTAGAAAATGTGTGTATCTATATATATATATACACAATTCTCATCACAGTCAGTGGGAGTTGTGCAGCCTCACAAAAGGGACACAGACATCTGACTTGATGCACTTTAGCCATAGAAATTACAGAGAACTGATCTTGTCACTAGTGTCTTGGGTTGTCTCTGCCTCCCACTTAGTAGCTCAGGTAAAGCAATTAAAAAAAATAAAAAGGCAACAGAAAAGCTCTTTGAGGTTTTATTAAAGACTTTTATGTAGAACAGGGTTCAACAAGATGTTTGCTACTCCAGCAAAGATTTATGCAAACAAAAGCCAACTTGGGTATTCAATATAAACCAAATCCCCCTATATTTATATTTATTGAGCTTAGAGGATTCAGTATCACATTCATGCAAATCTAATAGCTGAAAGGATGGAATCTATAACTTATATTTCTCTCCCTATAATTCTTGTTGACTTGACATAGTACCACTCCCTTCTAGCATATTTCCCCAAAGCTTGAATTTCTAGTGAGAGCTGTAACAGCATCTCAGTCCAACAGCTTTCTGATTGCTCCCTCTTCATATAATGATTTGCCTGAGTCCTGTGCTTCCTTGACAGCTCTTTCTCATTACCAAGCTTTCCCTACCTCATTACTCAATATCCTATCCTATATCATCCTTGAACACAGAGACCTCTCCCTCCCCCATTCCAAGTCTCAGTAGGAGCCCATGACTCATTTTTATACTCCCTCCCCAGGAACCATGAGTTTCCCAGGTGTGTTTCATAAGGGAGAAAGCAAATCATTGCCTAGGCAAAAATATCTTTCAGGTGAATGCACATTGAGGCAACAGACAAGCAGCATGGAGGAACCAGATTTACCTTTTCCATTATTTACTTATCCCAAATATAATTCCCTGCATAAGCTCTATAACCAACTTCTCTTGCGTTTCACAGTTGGCCTGTGCCTTCCTATATCCTCTTCCCTCTTAATTTTAGCATGCTTAGGAGAAGCAAATCACCCCAAAGAAATTCCTGGGGGAAAGTCCTTATGCAGCTATGTAGTACATAAAGAGGAGCTTGTTTGCTCAACTTATTGAAGAGTAGAAACTTTGCCAAGCTATAAAGAGCAGGAGTGTTACTACTTGATTACGGACAGCTGCTTCACACTGTTACAAAAGTCAGTTTCACTGAATATTTTATTTTTGGCTGGTTTTTTCATAAGTATTCTGTAAATGCTTGTGAAAACCTCCAACGCAACAGCTTAACAAATACTATTTACCATCCTTCTTTTCCTATGGGAGTCATTGTTAGATTATCCTTACAGGTGTTTTCCTTATAGCAGCCCTGGTATGCAAAATGGGGATCAGTGGCTCCACTGCATCATTTTCATTCTTCTTTTACTTGTGCCTTCTTTTTTACTTCATACTTCTTTTACTTGTTTACTTGTTATTCCTTCCCCACCTAGTGCTTTCTCTGATCTCTCTTTCACTGGTAACAAGAGTCTTTCCATTCAATTTCTAGTGTATCATGAAGGGATTTATTTTCAAAGGTGCTTAATTTCCTGTCGCCTGTTGTGATGAACCTTCCTAGAAATCACTATGGTCAGATCAACACGACACCCTGTGTCCTTGTTCCCCTATGAAATTTCCGTGGCATTAGAAAAGAATGATGGAGCTCCAACATGACCAAAATATCTTAGCTGGTATCATCAAAGAAGTTCATTCCTCCACACTAAATTCTTACAGGAGTTGAACTTATAGGGGTACACAGGGATTCCTACCACAAACTGAGAAAACTTTGATCTCCCTCACTCCATCTGAAATTGGCAGAAATATTACTAATTTCTCCAAGCCTAATAGATGGCTCTGAAAGGCACAAGACTCAGCAGAAGTGTAAAAGAGACCATAAAATGGAAAGGAAAAGGAAAGGAGGGGAGGAGGCCCTCTGTAAGAACAGCTGTAGAGAGAGAAACCTTTGAACTGCATCAGGGCAGCTATACTGGCTGCCTAGAGCCCTTTCCTTGGACTCCGCGCAGGTGCGGGGGCCACTGCGACCTGAGGGTTGATGGCACGAGTGATGAATCACATGCTGCAGCCAGGGCTGGCAGGTGACGTCCAGGTGGGAGCCCTGGCCGAGTCAGGGGTCCTTCAGCCACCGTGGGAGTGTGGTGCAGATGCGCATGGCAAAAGAAGATGGATGAAATGCAACTCACCGGAGGTGTGAGGTTTGCTGTGTTCCCACGCACAGACAGACACACGCAGACCATGCCACTCTGTTAGAACCCAGGTCAGATACAGCAGTTTTATGAAGCACATTAGGAAGGAGGTCAATGCTATTCCTTATATTTCGCAGACTGGGAAAATGGGGCGCAGCTGAATGAAATCACTAAGATCACCCAGAAAATGAATGGCAAGGCCAGGAACAGAAGCCAGTTCTAGCCTGGTACCTACATATGGCTTTAGTACATGACTATCCATTCTGGCCTGTCATGTATAAGAGCAGACCTTCTACAAGCAACCTTTCCCAACAAGACTTTTTTTTCTATTATTATTCCTCTTAAAATAATCCTGCCATTAAAACACAAGTGAATTCACAGGCATAAAACTCCATTTAAATAACATTATATTGACAGAACCTGACACAAAGCCTGGAAATTCAGAGTTATGGTTGGCATTCCCTGCTGAACTCGAGTCACTGTGCCTTTTATTTTCCACATTAGTGTCAGCCTTAAGTGTGGATTTCCTGACTTTTTCAGCCTGTGTCACAACCTTCATTTTATTTAAACACAAAATTTTTCCTGCAAATATCTACTGAATAGGTCACCAGAATTACAGTGTCATTTTGCTGCTTCTAAAGTAAGATCTGGCAAATAAGCTAAGAAACAATACAAATCTTGATCCAAAGGCCTAACCAAACCCAGTCCTACATTTTCTGGCTCTATGAAGGAGAAAAAAAGATAGGCTGTGGGTTTCCTTAAAAAGAAAAAAAAAGTTTTTTGTCTCTTTCTGTCCAGGACTGGAAGGAGAAATTAAAAAATAAACAAAAGGTCTTCTCTCACTGCTTTGCTCTGCTTTTCTAAAGGCAGGGAGTGCAGACAGTTCAGCCATGGTCATATATCTGAGCAAATGCTGTTTATCAGATAAACCCCCTGGAAGAGCTGCCAGGGCCTTCATCAGTGTGCTGAATTTTCAGCCATGAAGAACGAGCCAGGCAATTACAGTTCCTGGTGCACGCAGAGGGGAGAGGTAGAGTCAATATGAGCTGAGGAGTAATTACTACAGGGGAGGAACACATGAATTTTACTGTCAACATGCCATGCTCTCCTTGCTACTTGACAAGCATTTGTCCAGCTATATGGCATCATGTGTACTTGGCGTGTGCCCCGGTGATATGCTGGGTACACAACCAGTTCGATGCAAGCAGACCTATCTTATGAGATCAGGACTCAACGTGCATGGTCACACCTGCATACGTGCACACTGTCCTGTGCGCCTGATGGGGACAGGCTGAAGGATGGCAAGGACAGCACCAGCAAAGAGCATACTGCCTCAGGAAGGAAATTAGTCCTCCAGCCCCATCTCTGAGGGACGTGGGAAAGAAGGTGATGGGCAGTCAGGTGACAGGTTGGCTGTTTTATCCTGCAAAGCCAAGTCTGGATCATGAGTGCAACAGACAAATCATACATTCACAAGCCCTTTGACATACACCCTGCTTATCTATAGTGCCTTCTCTTTGAAGCTCCCTCATGCCAAATTCCTTAATTCGGACATTTGTTCTATATTCTACCAATTAAAAGTACACATATGCTGGGACCACTCACCTGCATCTGTACAGGACTGAAGACATCATCAAGGCTTTGCTGCTTACAGTTTCACTGAGCTCTGGCCCAAATCTGGCCCACAATCCAGGAGACTCAGGCATCAGCTTCTCCTTCAGCACACACTGACCCAGCATACAAGCTTCTCTCCCTGTGCCAGTCAATAGTCTGGTCCAAAGAGATGGAGGGGATGAAGGAAGAGCTCAGAGCAGCATCCGAGTCCCCTCTTCTGTTGGCGGTCCCTCGAGGATAGACAGCATCCCTCCTCCCCTGCACCCCAACACTCTCCTGCCCCAGTGCAGTCTTCTATGGCACACATGGGTTTTATGACTGTTGCAAGTGGTAGAGATGCGAAAGAGAAATCCTAAAACTTCAGTCCATCCTTCCAGGGTTGGATCATCCAGGCCTAAGGCATCTTCCACTAACGCTGCAGTGTGAATGCAGGGAATCACCGTTTTCTTCAAATTATGCTGAATTTCACATTAGCCCTTTAACCTATGAGTACCTAAGCACGAAATTACACATGACTAGTCCTACCGAAACATAAGTATGGGCAGAGTTTGTGCCCTTGTGCTACCTTCAGCAAGCACACGTACAGGCTGCACTTGCATTGATTGCATTTGTACAGACTGGCAGAAGCAACTAACAGTTCCTCATGGCAATTCTTTACCACATTTGCTCAGATTCTGTTGTTACAGACACCAGGGCTGATTTCCCTCTGTATTAAGGTCATGCCTAAATTAAAGTCCTCATTGCTCTGAGATGGTAAATTGCACGTTTTACGTGTTATTTCAGTTTATCAGTATTTTTCTTGCTGCCTGGTTCTTAGCTTCTCAAAAACATAGCTTTAGAATGTATCTCAGTAGTCGAAAACTGGGAAGATTATATCTTTATTTGTCTCAGACATAGCCTGATATTTTAAAACAAAATGCTAGATAAAGACTATTTCTATCACTTACGCAATTTCTAAAGTCTGTATGAGAAACTACAGAAGAGGGTCCAGTTCATATAATCCTCTTTAAGATAGAAAATAAGACAAGTCCTTATCACATATTTTACATAGAAGATCATTATATACTGTGGCTCATTGAAGGCTTGGTAGTGAAGCCACAATGTTGAGATCAAAGCAGCATTCAGAAACGTAATCGTCTTCTTTTAAGAAGAATCTGTAGATTACGCAGTGTTTGCTGGGTATGCATAAACAACCAGCTCCATGAAGCCTAATCATTTAGTAGTCTTAAGGCAACACTACATTCTTATAAAGCTTGTCTGTGACAACTCGTTATTATAGCAGAAAGCTAAACTAACACGTCCTTAGGCCTGATCACTGAAAAGTCTATTCTCAGTTTAAGATCACATTCTGCCTTACACAGAGAGAGGAAAAAAAGAAGTGCTGTAAAGACAAAAGAGAAAAACACACCCCAGAGCAAGGACAGCGTACACTTGGACTTATGCATGTCTACAACACATCCAGAAGGCAAAGAGGCCAAACACTGCATCTCAGTTGTTTTGGCTCAAGAGAGGCATGCAAGGCTGATGGGACTAGAGCTGTCCCTGGGGTTTGCAGCCACACTTGTTTCCCCAGAGCCAGAAATGTGCAGCGCAGAGCTGTCCCAGCACTGCTGACAACTGTGAGAAGTTCAAGGGAATGAGCAGCCATAGCCACAACCATGCACGTAGCACATTTTTGCAAGATCTCGAGGCTTTATTCTCTCTGGACAAAGTCAGGGGTCTCAGTGCCTAACTCCCATCTATTTCGTGGGGAAGTAGGCATCTGATTTCTTCTGTGGGCATGGCCTCTTCACCAGGATGGTTAATATAGGATTTAATAACATTATCAACTTCACATCTCTACACAACTGTATACAGTCTTTTTTTCTGCTATGTCCTTCTTTTTTATTAGCAATTAAAAGGGGGTAAGATTGTCACACCATTAACTTCCAGGATTGCTTTCACAGCATGAACATATAACTATATACAGAATCAAGCAGCACACTGAACTTCTTTCCTCACAAGGAGGTCCCAAAGACGGAGCAAGCAGAGGCCAAAGCCAAGAAGCCAAGAAGCCAAAGCCCATCTCATTTTTCCACCAGGGCAGCGCACAGTCCTGCATGAGCACTTCCCACATTGCACAACAGTGGCTCCTGCTCAAATGCAGCTGGATTGAGCAGGCAGACTGTGGCAGAACCAAGCCTCATCGGCTTGAAACACTGCCTTAAAAAGTCATATTCAGGTTTAAGTGTCTGTAAGGGCTGTGAAGCCACTGGCCAGGAAGCAGGTAACACCTGTCAATCGAATTCAAACCACCTGCAGGGACTGGGAGGGAGTGAAGCCTGTGCACCCCAGGCCCCAGCACCAGCTGCCCACCAGCACCCTTGCTGGCACCGACTCTCCTTCCACATCAGGAGACCCATCGGTACCCAGCAAGAGAGGCTTCAAACCATAGACTCTTGGCTGGGAAAAGAAAAAAGTGGCAGAAGATTTTTAGTCTGCAAGATAGTCTTTTCCTCAATACATAATGTTGTGAAATCCAGTTTCATGCTTTTGTGATTAGTAACCCACATGCAGTGCTTTTTCCTAAAATTACATCAGAAAGACTTAAGAACACGATGCATAAACATGCATGTTAGAACATAGAGGCTGTTCCCAAAAAGGTAAAAAAAAAAATATTTTTTTTCTCAAATCCAGAAACTTTGACATCACATGTATGCATAAGAGATTAAGTGAAATGCCAAAAGTAACAGTTTCAATTGGATTTCATTACTCTGTGATGAGGTTGTCCTCTGTTATTTTTGGTATAGCTCTTAATGAGCTGAGCAACCATGCCAGTCTAATAAGCATTTGCTTTAGAGTCTTCCTCTAATTTAGAAAAAATAGTTTTTAAAAAGTCACAATTCATTTTGAAGAAGGAGTGACATAAAAGACTTGGTTACAAAGCAGAACTTTCCTTTTGTGTTCACATCTGTATGGACAAGAGGGCTATGTTGGTGACCTCCTTAACATTTCCTTTTTTTTCCTTTTCTTTTTTTCCTCTGGATTTCCGCGAAGCATGAACTGTTCTTTTAATGGTCTGGAACTAGACGTTTCAGGGGGTGGAGGTGAAGAAAATGTGAGAGAGGAAAAATAATTTCACACTTAATACCTGATAGGGTGGGTCATTTTTGCAGAATGGAATATGATTTTTTTTAATTTCTTCACTGAGTAAAATACATTTGTCCCATGTTCCTTACACCTCATTGAGACATGAATGTCTCCTTTCTTCACGTACACTGGAGAAAGATGTCTTCACTTTGGAAAAGACTAAGTTAGACAAATAAGAAGGAGATTCTCTGAGCATTAAATTGCTTAACAAAAATGGCATATTTCATAACAGAAATGAAAAATCAGAAAGACCTCTCCATGTCTCTGGATGAATTCTTTGTCTAAATGAGTGCCACATGTCAGGGCTTCTCATGGAGAAAGGGGAATTTTTCCTGCCGAATCTCACATATGGTACACAGTCTAAATCAGATGGAGATAAAAATGCAAACAAACTATGCACGGTTTCATTATGCGAGCTCTTAGGATATTAATGCTGCCTGTTTATCAGAAAAAAGCAATTTTTAAAAAAACACAGAAAACACTCAATTTACAGCAACTAGGCCCACTCTGCCTTCCCAGTGAGATTATTACTGGTGAGGTAGAATGTAATCTCATTAAGGCATGATTTAATTTCCACTTCAGATGCTTTACTACATGCTACAAGTGGTAGGTGTTGTGAGACTTG
This sequence comes from Phalacrocorax carbo, assembly GCF_963921805.1. Classification (NCBI taxonomy): domain Eukaryota; kingdom Metazoa; phylum Chordata; class Aves; order Suliformes; family Phalacrocoracidae; genus Phalacrocorax; species Phalacrocorax carbo. The sequence continues at coordinate 46,212,850 of NC_087514.1, forward strand.
AAAATCCATACAAATTTTGAGTTCAGTACCTCAGAAACCTGTCATTCTCAAGGTCATAGACAACCTTTCCAATGCAGTGATGCTGCTCTGCAACTGGAGCCCTTGGATGCAGGACCTCAAATGCAAAAGATGGCAGGATTAGGTCCCAAGTCTCCCTCTTTACCTCCTTAAACAGCTTCTTCACAGAGTCCTGAAAGTCCTTGGTGGGCATAAATCCCTTCTTTAAAAACACAAAAAAGTTAGTAAAGGGGAAAAATTTTCTTTTTTTTTACCAGTGTTTGAGAAGCAAGACTATATAGCTAAGAGTATATTACCTTAAAATCCTCACAAATAGTGATGTTAACATATATCTTTTTAAAATAAAATTCATTCTGATATTCCTTTACAGCTATCCATTAAAAAAAAAAAAAAAAGAAAAGAAAAAAACACCAAAAAACCCACCCCACCCCACCAACCCATGATTACCTTTTGTTTCATAAATTACTTTTTCTCCTTACCCTGCCTTTCAGTCTTCCAGGAATAGCCTGGCATACGCTCGGGTGTCTGTTATAAATGGAGATTAATAAAGCTTATGCTTTAAAGGAGTTTAATAAAGTCCAGAACAAATTAAACCAGAAGTAGCACAACAAAAAGCCTATTAATATTGCTACACCAGGGACCTCTTAAAGGCCCATAGCTTTGGTGTATTCCAAGTTTCATCTTGCACTGTACCTTGAACAGGATGTGGGTTGAGAAGGTTTCACAATGCATCTGGTTCTCAATAAATCAGTCATTAACTCTTGGTTTAGTTTTCACTGAAATTGTTGAATTATCATTGCTCCCAATTTGATTTCTAGACCATTTTATTCCCCCATTAGATGTGTATTTCAGGGCACACAATGACATGCACTGTGGTTTTTTTTGATCTACCTCTACAGAGTCAGTAATTTTAATTATTCTAATAATAACCCTTACAGTTAGGAAATGTTTCTGCCCCAGTGCAGTACTTATACCCTCTTGGACCACCCAAAATAATTCCTTTTATCATGAAAATGTAATATTATTTTCAAGTTAGTTATTTGTTACTTTGGGAGTCAAAGAACAGAGTAGGATCATAGAATCATAGAATCATTAAGATTGGAAAAGATCTCTAGGATCATCAAGTCCAACCATCAACTCAGCACCACCATGCCCCCTAAACTGTGCCCTGAAGTGCCACGTCTATACACTTTTTTAACACCTCCAGGGACAGTGACTCCACCACCTCTCCGGGCAGCCTGTGCCAATGCATGACCACTCTTTCAGTAAAGAATTTTTTCCTAACAGCCAATCTAAACCTCCCCTGATGCAACTTGAGGCCATTTCCTCTCATCCTATCACTAGTAACTTGGGAGAAGAGACCAACACCCACCTCACTACAACCTCCATTCAGGTGGTTGTAGAGAGCGATAAGGTCTCCCCTCAGCCTCCTCTTCTCCAGGCTAAACAACCCCAGTTCCCTCAGCTGCTCCTCATACAACTTGTGCTCAGACCCCTTACCAGCTTTGTTGCACTTCTCTGTACAACGTCCCTGGGATGAGAAAAAGGAGAAGAGAAGGAGTAATTCGGCCATGTTCATTTTAATTTTCTATTAATATTTAGGGCACTTCACTGAATTTCAGATGAAGAACAATTACATGAATAAAAATGCTGAGCTAGTTAGCTGTTTAGCTTGCATTTTCAAAAAGCTGAATATATTTATTAAAATTTAATTAAAGTTCAAAAAAACAAAAGATAGAAAATAACTTTCAATATGAGTAATCATTCACAAATAGGAACAATCATGTAAAGGAAGCAAAGGCAAACATGTCCATATCATAGAGTTAATTTACTAACTCAGCAGAAAAGTATCTCATGAATAACCAGAGCAGTGTTAAGTCAACTGGCTATTTACTCTCAGGTATCTTGGGCTGAATCCACAAATGGGCGTAGGTATGGCAACTCTTCCCTTTGCCATAGCTAACTTTTGGGGCCAGTGTTAAATCCACTGTATTGACAAGTCTGAGTTAGCTGCCTTACATCCCTCCCACTGTGAGCAGGAAAGTTGGCAGCACAGAGCAAGGCGCACAGGGCAGCAGGGACAAAACAAGTTAAGGAAGGAGGGAGCATGTCTGCTGTCCTGCCTCTCTCCTCAACCTAAAATTTGCACTGAATTAGGCACCTGTGGGAAACCTGTCTTCGATCTCTTGCACTAGGCACCCACAGTTTCTGCCTGTGCGTGCACAACAGGCTTATGGTTTCTCCTGAATCACAGCTGGAAGAAGCATCAGCACAGCTTATCTCATATGCATGAACCTGAGCAGCAAGCCCTCTTCCTGGGTGTTAAGATGCATCCTATCTTGGAGCCTGATGTTCTTCAGACCTCTTAAAGCTGGGACACTGGACAGTCCAGCATAGAAAATGCACAAAGGCTGGTGAGAAAGAAAAAGCAAGATGATGCATTACCTGTGACTTAAAAGCGAGCCTTGCTGGGGGAGGAAAGATGTAGATGATGGCCAGACACACTTATGTAAGACAAATGTCTATCCTATTAGGTTTGCACGCACGGAACAATACATACCTACCTTTTATTGACCTTCACCTCTCCCCTTGGAGGCCCTTCTCCGCTCTTCATTCATTCCCCATGAATTCTAGGGAGTTTTCCATCCTCTGATATCTCATACTTTTGGTAACCTTCCCTCAGCCTCTCTGGACTTAGGTCCCTCTCTGTCTCATCACTGACGCTGTTTGAATGAGACAGACAAGTCATGGACTCCAGGTTGTCCCCATCTTTTTTCCTCTCACAAGACTTCCTTGCCTGAAGTGGAGCACCCACCTCAGTCACTCCCCAGCCCAGCTCTCTGCTCAACACCATAGCACGCAACCATGGACCAAGGGCGAGCTGTGAGAAAGCATACAGTGTACATTGAATTCCTTTGCTGTTAGGGTCAAACTTATATCCAAATACCACATTCAGCAAGAACACTATTCCTGGACATCATTCTTCACGTGAAACTAAAAACCCTGTTTTGCCATGCTTTCTTCTTTCAACAAAGAAAATTATAGCATGATAGGCAATAAATTGGAAGAAATGTCAAAAGATTATTTGAAGAGATATCAAAAAATCCCAAAACTTTTCTCCTCAACGTAAGCTGGAATCAATTTCATCTGAGCTAATCCTAATATGATGTGTGTGCAACCTATTCTTAAACACCTCCAGTAGAGCAATTCTGCAGAATTCCTCAATATTTTATTTAAGACCTCAGTTATCTTTACAACCAGGAAGTTTATCTGCATGTATTACTTAAATCACTCTGGAGTACAGTTTATTCTTTTTCCGTTCTAGATACCTTTATGTGTTTTAATTACTGTTATTGTATATCTTCTTGGTGTTATTTTCTAGATAAACACAGTTTTTCTAGTCTTTCCCATATCTCAGACTTCCTAGTCTAGTCTGGATCCTTGTCAACTGTTTTATGGCTTTCTTGGCATACAGTGCCCAAAATGGTCATGGGTCTGCTGCTGGGGCCTTGAGAGAGGAAGGATGTATTGGAAGCATTATTTCAAATGGGCCCACCAAAACGAATTTGACTCATTTCACAGTGAAGTGTGGGTCTTGGTGAGTGAGCCTGGCATAACAGCAGTAAGATTTTTGAAAGTTCTTAGTATTTTCTTAACTCTTTTTTTAATTATTTTTTTTACAGCAATGGTAGAAGTTTTGGTACTTTTTGAAAATTTGAGCCTTCAAATGCATGTTAGCAGCATTATACAGAATCAAGCCATCATTTGCAAGAATATCCCTGAGTAAGCGATGGCCAAAGGCTGATGTCAGCTGTTATATCTGATCCTACTAATCATTGAATATGCTCCTATAATTTTTAGTTGGAGGATAGATTTCAGTCTTGATCCTACAAAAGACTGTATACACCACCTAAGCCATATTTATGCATAGTATTAAGGGGGGCTCTCTGCAATGGGATTAGTTTCTGCTATGTAGAAAAACAGTTGACTTTATAAGGTGGAAAGGAAGACCGAAGAAATTTTGGGGTTCCCAGAAGCTATAAAGTATCATTTTAGCCAAAAATAGTTCTTGTAGGAAAAAACATTCCCTTTGTCTAACACTTTCCAAAATGGAATAAAACCTTTAAATGCACTAAAAGTTTTTATACCATGGTATTCTACAAGGTTTTAAATTATAGGTTCCTGATTCTTCCATCCCTAAATAGTAGCCAAATATAATAATGTAGGGAATATAATGCCAGTTTAGCAGGTTTGGAAATAATGTTGTTGTGTTTCTTAATACAGAGCACTTTCACATGCTCCCTTCTGTGAGACTTTCAAGAATGGTGATGTGGCAATGTATAGTTGGCAAGGTACACTCCATGACAACGGTTAATTAGTAAATAAATGATCCCAGGCCCATTTCCACTGAGTTCCAGTTGTAATAGCACAGTATGCAGGTTTAAGCTCCAAGCTGACTAATTCTAACAGTTATAAATGAAATGTTGCTTCACTTTGATATATCCTTTAATATCTTCCCTTGACAAGCAACGGACCCAGGATCCAGATATAGTTCTGGTCTACAGCACAGCGACTCTAAACTGTAGCAACAGCTAGTGAAACTTACTGAGATGGTAAAACAATTTATACATTTACAAATTATTTTAGAGAACACATTGAAGCTGTTTATTCACAAAAGGTCTACATAAGGAGCCAGGACTGTCTGTCTGCCTCAGCCTGTATTAAACCTACACAGAAGAGACTCCTGCACATCCTGATCCTGACATCAAGGAGAAGAAAAGAGGCTATAGGAGCTCACACAGGGATTCGCCGCACCATGTGGTCATTTCTAGTAGGAATTTGCGCTTTCCTCTCTGACTTTGCTCTAAGGCAGAGTAGGAGCACTTATATGGGAAGTTACAAATGGGAGACAATTCAAGAAGTTACTACCTTTCAATAACAGCTGGGGGAGACCCCTTAATGCAACAGCGTGTGTAAGGATTCAGCAGGTACAATTCACTGGACACTGGCACAAATTTTGCATGCTTGCAATGATGGTGAATGTATGCTGCCATCTCACCGAGCAGGCATAACCTCAGGAAGACAGGTTCACCTGGCAGTCTGGGATCAGAAGTCTCCATTGAACTCTCTGCTAAAAGTCCTTTGCATGACCTGGGCAAGCCAACCCTCACCTCACCCAGCAGGACCTGTCTGTCCCTCTCTCTCCATCTCTCTCCATTCTATATGGGGGCACTACCTTTGGTATCGTGCTGATACAAGACTATCTTGGGTACAATGCTGACACAAGCCTTCTATTTTAATAACTTGAACAGCACAATTCCCCTGCAATTTATAAAATAAGGAAGTAGCTAGTGGCCTTTTTTAAATTGCTAAGCACACTATCTAGGTCAACCAAGCTTCATCACAGATTCTAGGTCAAGATTTTCACATGCTGAGGGAATTCATATGTCTTTTTCCTGTCTTGTTTCTCTGGTCTCTAATAGGGGAGAAAATTATGCTTCAGCCTTAGGATACTTCCGTTAAAGTCAACAGGAAGGTACAAATCCCTTAAAAAGCAAACTTGATTAACTTGTGTGTTCATCAAACCACTTGTTTGGACAGATCCATATGCTGATCCCTATCCATGTTGCTACCACCTTCTAAATAATAGAACTTAATAACAAGGAGACCAAATTATCTGCTGCTGTACATCAGCAAAACATCAAGGAACTCAATGAAGATTCACACACAGTGTGAATCTGATTCAAAACACAGCATTTTCTACATGTACAAGTCTGGAGGTTGGCTGAAGAATAAGATCCCCTCCATTCAGACACAGAACTTCTATTGATGCCAGTGGGAAGGCCCGGGATAGTATAAATATTTTACACACATGCTGGTATATCCTGTGTTTGTAGAAGAAAATGTTTATTTAATTTAAAGTAAATGCGTGTAGTGGGTCACATCCTCAACCTGACTGCACTGGTTTCTCTGCCAGAACCAGGTCATCTTTGGGCGCTGAAAGACTGCACAACTTTTTTGGATGTTGAAAGCCACAGAGAAGCGTGAGAATATTTTAAGGTTCATAATATATAAAAATACTTTTACTGTTTATATAACCTGTAACAATCATAGCCATGAAATATTAGAAAGGATAAAAGGAAGACAATAGCACAGAGGCTTCCACAGTCTGCTTAACATGAAATAGAAACTCATGATCATATAATCACATTCCTATACTTCTTTGAAAAGGATATTTTTAGGACAAGAGAGAAAATTAAATATTCAGTATATGTTTTCCATAAAAGAAGATGCATGTATAGTAAACCTGCTTGTCCGAAATTGATGTAGATAATCTTCTGACTCTCATCAGCTCTTACTCTTCTGAAAAGTGTGAAAAATCCACCTATTATATTTTCTGCTATTCATTGCTGTTGCACTTTCTAATAACATATATAGTGACAGTATGTTTCCCCTCATTATGACAGTCAGCTGAGTAAATGTAAGTGCAAGTGTTTGGGTTTTTTAAGCATATTTTGTAATTTTTAGGTTGCAATTAATTGGAAAGGTTTATTTCCTAAGCCACAGTTTGCAAAAAAAAAAACACTTTAAAAAAAAGTCTTAGCCAAACTTCTCTAAACTTCATTGTACCAAAAATCACACCAAATACTTCACAAGATCTGTTTTATATCTCCAATGCCCAAAATTCTTTCTCTTGAGTTGATTTCAAATATATCATGATACTTTGTTGCAGCCCTGCTTCACCTGTGTGAAAAGCAGGTGCAACCAAGTAAAATTTGAAAGACTGCCAATAACTATCTATCTTCAGCATAGTTCCAAGCAGTGGTTCATATTGGTTTGTACTTTCACCTATTCTTAATCTGCAAGGATAGAAAACATGCAGAGGATGCAAATATACTGGTTTAAGATTAGAAAAGATGTCTTTGAGTCTAATCTCTTCCTTAACCCTGGCCACAGGTTTTTGCAATATAAGTTCCTGCTTCAAGACCAACAGCTGTTTGACTAGAGTATATCTTTAGAAAAATAGTCACAATCTCAATCTTGTCAATCAATCAATAGTCTACTGATAAAGGGTGCAAAAATATAAGTCATCCCTAATACCAGATATCCACAGTTAAAACACAGGCCCTATTTTTACTTGATATGTGTTTGACTTTACCTTCAGGCTGTTGGATATTGCTATACCTTTCTCCTCAAGACTGAAGAGTCCACTGTTGATGATTCCCATTGCTTATGTAGATATTTCAGAGTATCACCAAGTGACCCTCTAACCTTTGTTCTGGAAATAAATTAATCCCTGCATCTCCTTTGTTATAAAACTGCTTCTATAATGTTGTTTTCATCTGAAATCACCTAGTTTATTATCTTCAGCCTTCTTGAGCTGTGAATACTAGAACCACATACAGTTTTGCTGTAGCATTGCTCCTCCACCAAACACAAAGGTAATGCCGCCCCTCCATTCCCAATCATATACCACCATTCACATAATTTGTTTTGTGTTTTGTAGCCAAACATTAAAATGAGAACCCACAGCCACAAAAAAAAACAACTTCTTTTACAATTTTCTTTCTTCCCAAGACAGACCACTCAGCCTCAGTGTCTTTCTGCAAGAGACGTATGTTTCTTGATACATAACCTTAAATACAGTTGCACTAAAGAAATATGACCTATCTTTAGAATTCAACTTTCCCATCATTTTTGTCACCAACAGTTATTATTAGCACCATTATTTGCTCTTTGCAAACCATGGATGATATTGTTAATGTTAATGGGGAACATTCTGTGGGAACATTGTCATGCAGTGATGATTTCTCATTTCAGTTTATATCTGAGCCCTATGACTTAATGAAGTCTTCATCTATTTCACATATGACACTACTTTTGAATCAGTCTGTCTTATTAATAATCACTATACCATGTGATTCCTTGTCAAACAGCTTGTACAAGTCCAGCTATATTCCATTAACATTTATTCATTCCACTAACCTTTATTCAGAGGCAAAGAAAGTAAGTTATAGACAGACTGAATTACATTTACTAGCAAGAAACAGTTTCACAAAGATTCATAGGCTGACATCTGCTTTCCATCCCAGGGGACCCTTAACCTGCCATGCTGGAGTCCAATTCCAAGTTTCAGGTCAACTTTTGGACTTGGACTCTGACTGGAGTAGCTTTTTTTGACCAAGGAAGGGGTACTTCTACATTCAATGTCCATCCTACCAGTTTATTCATTTTCAACCATATTATCAAACATTTTCATATTAACCAATTTTTCAAACTTCCAGTGGGTAGTTGGTATGTCTGAAGAAGCCTAATGTAATTTTATACAAATGGTATAACAAACAGGTAAAATAATTGTATTAAATATAAAATTTTTATAGTTTTGCTGGCAATGGTGACTCATTTGTAAATGAGAGAAAAGATAGAGAAGGTTCAAAATGGAGATTGTCACCATGGGTTGGATTTACAGCCAGACTCTATGGACAGTGTTCACACTATATTTTTGTCTCACTCTCCACTGAGTTTTGCCGATTTTATCAATGTAGTGCCATAGTGATTTTCTCTTCAGACAGTGCCACTTCATGGAATAATACTTGGGCAGCAGAACAATTTGGTCCAGTGAGACACGTGATGACAGAAACTTGGACAAATGCAGTTTACCTACTTCTCATTTGGACAATAGAAAGTAATACAATTCAGCCTGGAAAACCCTGCCAATAAACCTACCCACTTTTCTGTGTATCACAATATCATTGATCCAAACTGTGCAAGGAATTCTACTGAAATCAGGGAGGAAACTCATTCAGTGGCAGCTTCTGCATTGTGTCTTTGCAGCATGGCTGCTTTCCCAGCAGATGTTGCTGTGCTATTTGAGGAAGATTCAGCCAGCAATGCCACAGTAGCGTAGGGCCAAACTGTTAGGAGGTGTGACTTTGCATTCCTCAGCATCACAGCAGGAGGTATCATTTGTGCAAGGAATCGGGGACTAGCAGTGTGTCCTACCTAGCTGGCCATGGTCCTTGCTACCCGAGCATACTTGTAACCAGCACATGTTCAGCAGCCATACATCAGCTCATCACAAAGAAGTCTAGGCCTGGAAGAGTTCAGAAGCGATTTTTCCCTCTCCCCTTCAAACTCCATGACGAGCAGATCAGCCAGACCCTGAGAGCTGACATTGTCTGCACATTTATTCAATCTCCTCTGTATCTCTTACTTCCTAAGTCCCTCCACCCATTTCTCAAGAAATGAGAAATGTCTTTCTTAACAAGATTTATTAAGAGATTCAGGTGCCAAAGCCAGTCAGCAATTCAGTCATCTTGCTGATGCATTCAAGCTCTCAACACCACTAAAAGAAATACACAAAAAAGTATGATTTCAAAATCTGCACCCTTAGTCTCTGAAACAAATAAGACACAGTACAGAAAGTCTAGTATAAAAGAAAAAATAAAAAACAAGATGTGGAACAGAGTAAGAAATGGAGTGCTGAATTTCTTTCAGATTAATTACAGACCTTTGGAAAAGAGGGGAGAGAAGTAGTCATACAGACATCCCAGAAGAGTCAAGCTCCACACCTAGGACTGGAAGTGTCTGTCACCTATAGATCATGCATGAGTGCAGACATCGGTAGAGATTAATAAGCATTAAGGAGAAGGAGAATTTTGTGAGATTTTTAAAGTTAAAAAGCATACAGAGTTCATGATCAGATTAATGTTTTATGGGGAGAGATCTAGCTTATCGGCCTAGTATGTTATGGCTTACCCTTACCTAATTTCTCTGATATAATGCCACATTAAAAATACTGTGTTATGCATACAGTAGGATTATAATTTGCAATGCTCAATTTCACCCTTCATATATAAATGTATGTGTTGTCTTGTGGGGAATATTCTAAATTCAGGATAGCTCTAGCCACAGTATATGGGTGCCCAGGCAAATGTTCAGGGCAGTGGAGTTCAAAAAGTGGCAAGAATTTATTTTGACAGGTCTCACAAAGAGACTTAATGGTGTTACCAACTTCAGCTGCCTCTACACTCCCTCTGATCACGGTACTCCTTCAGAGCAGAGCTGCTGTCAGCAGACATGTGCCTAAGCAGTAGCTTCCCCAATTTACACATCTGCAATAACAGCGTACTTGTGCAACCACAATTAACATCCACATGGGTTTACTGAGATGGTATTTGAACATGGAAAAGAGCAGCCTGTGGGAAGGAGGTCCAGAATTGATCCCACCATGACGTAATTCTGAAATTACCCAAGCAGAATAACAGTCTAATGTCCAACGTCCTGATGTAATGGCTAAATTATGGTTAAAATACCGAACTCCACTTCTGCAGGTACAAATGATTGGCCTCAAAGCGTACTTCTAACAGTTTAGCATCCATGGATTTCACACACAGTTAAGAGTGCTGAAATGTGCTGGCCTCTCTCCACCCGTTGAAAAATGGTTACTGAGCACCTGAACCTTATTTAGACTTTTCAGGCATGAAGGAAGAAAGAGAATCATGGATGAAACTAGATGAGGCTTTAGTTTCACAGTTGAAAATTAATTCTCTTTTTCAGTGTTCAGAGAGCCTTTACAGCACCCTGTGAGCACACACCTATTTATGAGGAAGACACCCTTTCAGAATGGAAAAATAGATGCATGAACAAATCCTCATCACATCTGTCTGTGAGACCTGCCCAGGCACTCTGAAAATTGCCTGTGTCCAGTCACTGTCTCTTCATGGTTGATCTTGGCAGTGGCTGGTAAGGAGGGAGGAGAAGGGAAGAGCCATTACTCCCAGGTTTTCACACAGCCGCAGTCCCAGCAGGCTGTGACTGCAGAGGCGGGGCTGCTCCAGGGACCTGGGAGGAACAAGACACCCCTGGAGAAGTGGCCGGCACCAGCTAGCCAAACCCAGCAGATGCACCGGCTGCAGGCAGCCCTGAAAGTCCCTGTGTAATGGTGGCTTCATGACTAATAAAATATCGACCCTTTTGCCCCCATCAGTGCCTTCTTTTGCTGCCCCTTCCTCACTCTCGTCAGTTATGGTGTAACACTCCCTGCAAGCGGTGATGGCTGCAGAGAGTCAGGGAGAACTGAAAGGGATAGGGCAAAGTTTCCCTGGGCAGCGCAGAGGGTGCTGGCACCGAGCAGGAGGCTGCCAGGGCAAAAAAGGAGGTTTAGGCTCCTTTTATCACCAGACCCATGGGAACTGCCCTGGGCTCCTGCCTCCTTCCTCCCCCACCATTTTGGCATCCCCTCTGTGCTGTCAGGCACAAGCAAACCCTCCATTAGTCAGAGGAAAAACATTCAGAAGTACTTGATATGGATTTATTCAGTATAGCTTGTAACCATATTTTGAAATGAGAGATCAATGACACTGCATATATACCATTATTTTTCATACAGAACAGATTCATTTTCGCACTTGGCATGCAATTAAACACCAGAGTCATGAAGAAGCACAGTTTCTAAAGGCCAGCACATTTCATGCTGGGAGAGCACTGTACAGCTACCCCCTAATTACATGCAATACAGACCACAGCAAGGCACATACAGCATGTGATAGTTTGATTAAAGTGAACACCGTGGCAAATAAACCAAATGCCTAAAACTCTGATTATTACCTAAGCTAAACATATGAAGAAGAAATGCAGAAAACAGATCTGACAAGTCCTTGAGCAACATTTCAGCTTCTCATGGCTTCAAATCATTTTCTCATGTTGGGACTGTTATTTGCTCTAAAGTGATTCTTATGTGAGGGCAAATTCACTGTAACCTTTCCCACATGCCTGCTCGGCAGCATGTACGTGGCTTAAAAAGAAAATTCCACGCTCTGGAAAGCTCACCAGCACACCAGCATTAACTGCAAATTTCCTTCACCTTCCTTATGCTTCTCTTCATTAATCTCCTCAGAGGTGCTAATTACCTGCACTAGTTGTGTCCAAAAATAAGCCGCTTTCTCTTGCAAGCGGATTTTCTCCCCTCAGCTGAGTTTTCAGAGACAACTGCAGGAACAGGGGCTGCATTTCACCTATGAGGTACATTTACATAGTGAGACAGACCCTTGCTTCTCTGCTTTTACTTCACCAAGCTAGGCAGGAGCCGGTTGCATCCCAAGAGTCATATGTCTCTGTAAGCCCGGGATTGTGCCAGGACACATCTGCCATATGGCCACTGCCATACCTGACCAGCTCGGGGTACAGCAAAGCAAGTACACATCTCTTGTGCCTAATGTACGGCTTGAGCAGAAGGAGAAGGGATTTCTCAAGGTCCCTACCTACAAGTGACTTTTGAGCTGCATGCTCCGTTGGTGTGTTGAAGTCCATTCCCCCAGGAGCAGTCAGCCTGCCCCATGCACCAGAGCCCATAAGGATCAGTTGTGCTATATTCATTCACCCATTCCTATATGCTCTGGGACAACTTCCCACCATGGGGTTGCACAGAAGATATATCACCTCTGCAACCCACAATGCTGTTTCATTTCACTTTTGCATAAAGTAGGCAAAGTGGTGGGGAAATACTCTGTTTGCTCTCACCTTAGGGACCCACATTTCAGGCTGAGACAATCAGGCAGTGTGGCCTGGATGCTCCAGGGTTTATGGAAATTTTCTGAAATCTTCTTCTATACTGAATGTATTCTTCCCAACATAATCAGAGTCTTTCTATCCCCTCCTCATCCCCCTCCCCCTGCACCTAAAGCAGCTCCTTCCCTCTGGCTTCCAAGAGCTCCTCTTTCCAAGCTATATTTTATCAGGGGAGTCTCAGTTTTGGCACGTTTTCTTCTGGGCTCAGCTGGCTGATGTCTTCCCATCCCATGCATTCCTCAGGTCAAAGGTATACCCCAAAATGTACTCACTCCCTCTAACCCAAGGGAAGCATTGGAAATTGTCAGATTTGAGGACAGCAGCTGGATCAGCAAAGACAGCCAAGACTGTAGAGTCCACATGATTAATTTCAGGGAGGTACTTATTGAAATCATGTTAGCTTTAAAACAAAAAAAAAAGAAGGGGGGGGGGGGGGAGGAGAGGTCAAAATTTGGGCTGAGGTTCATGGCAGTTGCTATTTTTATTGAAGTAGTTTGCCCATCCCTGGTGGATTTGTGCTATCAAAATCATTTCGATGCTGGCAACAGCCTGCAATGTCAGAAACACAGAAGTATGATTTCACTGCAGCACTAAGCCAGAGGAGAATTTGGATTGTGAAGGAGCAAGCTCTGACCAGAACACAAATAGTTTAAGAGCTCACGAATACAATTTTGTAGAAGTAATTCTTTTTTCCTGAAATGCTCCTTTTCCCCACTTCCAGTATTACAGCCCAGGACCACTTCTTTTGTGCCTTTAGGCTCCAGCATTGCAAAGAGGGGGCTGAGGGTGGATAGCCCTGGGGACAGCAAAACAAGTAGCAGAAAGGGAATAACTTTTATTCTTGGTCTTCACACAAAAACACTGTAATCTTTTCATTTTAAGGAGTGAAAGAATGGCATAAAATACAACCCTCTATATCTAAGATTCCTGTTGCAGAAACTCACCTACGGTAAAGTCTTTTATGGCCTGAGAAATAAATAAAAAAACATCTATGAATGAATGTATGTTTAAGAAGCATAGATGAAAGGAGTATAAGGCAGCAGAAAACTTATGGAAAATGTGTGTCTCCTGCAATCAGTTTTCCATGAAGAAGGATCTCCTGAGGCAGCACATGCAAAATGGAAAGACCTGGGTATTGCTGGAAATAGGGATTTTATTTTGGCATTAAAGAATTTGGTTTGCGCTAACAGAAACAAAACTCCTGTGTAACCTGATGATGGTGATGCATAAATTATCTGTGCCCTACAGACTATTTAAAAAACAAAACCTGACTTTGTTTGGTTGATTTCACTTTTTCTAGTGCTGCAAACACAAGTGTCAACTTACATGAAGTGGAAAAGGTGTTTAGTGGTCAGGAAACATGTTCTTTCTAGTGCACAAGGAATGCAACTCTCAGGCAGAAATAGCCCACCAAAAAAAATTTTGTGATTTATTATTCTGATTTACAAGGATGACAACTGTTACCTTTTGTAAAAAACACCACTTTTACATCATTGCAGAAACTTCTAGACACCAAAGAACAAAAAGCAAGGTTTTACTGTCTTGCAATGGCAAAGTAAATTGAAGAGTGGGTTGAAAAAAAAAAAAAAAAGCCCTATATGCCTATTTCTCTTTCTGAAGAGCTACAGGAAGGTGCTGTGTTCACTTTATGTCCAAGTGAACTTCTTACCACGGCCAACCTCAGCTCAGTTCCTCTAGAACTGACACTGTTGTGTGTCATGACACAAACTAACAGGTCCTGCTGCTAAAACATGGAGTGCCTTAAAGAAGTTTTAATCAACGTGGTGCTTAAAACATCAATGGCAGACAGCGGCTTGTAGCAGCTGCAGCATAGCTGAGCCGCAGCTTGCAACAGTGAGAAACCTTGAAAACAAACCTTTGCACCAGGGCCTTCACAAGCAGAGGTCAGCTTAATCGAAAATATAGGAGGGATGTCTCTCTAAACTAATGCAAACTGTAAAAGTCAGGAAGTCCTACTGTGAGGAACCAAACAGCTCAAGGACTTGCACAGGCATCTGTCAGAAATACTCAAGATGAGAAGCCTTGAGTCAGAGGGCTGAAACAGATGAATTCCCTCCTAGTTCTACTTTTCTACCATTTTTCTTCACTAGGATACAGAGAAGTTCTTTACCACCACTAAACGCCGTCACGTACGTACTGCAGAGTGGCTATTTTTAATAAATATTCCAAGAAACCTTGTGTTAACGTCTTTAGGATTATGAAAGAGTAATATAAAAGACAAATGTATTCTTTAAAAGTTATATATGCTGTCAGTACCTTGGGGTACTGAAGAATTCTATCATGAAATAATGAAAACTGAACATATATGACAATAGAAAAAACAGCTTTGATGTCTTGACAGTTACCATTCACTGTCTAAAGGTACGTAACAAAGCAGTAAAGCAGATATTATGCACCACAAGTTTTTTCTTCATTGTTTTTCACAAAGTTCACAGATTTCTTCTAAAGTAACAGCAAATGTAACTTGACAGAGCCATATGTCTCCAACATTCTGCAAAAAAGCAAAGCACTTTCATAGATGAAGTAGAAATAATGCGGCTGAGGTCTCCTGGCAAAAATTTGGGGGACATAATGTGAAACTTCAGGCCCAGGTCAAGACGACCAGAATGTGGTCGACAGTCACTTCACTTTATTGAGATATATTCCATTTCATGGCTTAGTGTAAATGCTATTAAAGCAGCTGCTGAGTACAAAAGTAAGCTGATGTACCAGACAAGCCTTAGTGTCAGAGAGGGCTGGAAGAAACTTTTTTTTCTTATATAGGTCACATTTGCATTACATCAACAGTAGTCACTCATCAAATCCAGCTAATATTATTTGGGAACATGTCAGAGCTACTATAATAATACAAACATTTAGGCTGCATTGGGAATACACTAAATACACAATAAACTATTCCCAGTACAAAAACAATGTGGGCAGTTTTCTGGCTGAATCAAAACTAACAAGAAAATAAGGAATTGAACTTAAAAAAAAAAAAAAAAGCAGCAACAAATCTGGTTTAACAGCTGCACAGCAAATATGTTAATAATGTAAAATCATTGAGTCCATCAACCCATCCACTCCTTTCTTAATGTTTTCCTGTCACATAATGGTTAATCCTCACAAAACTACAGGAGTCATCTACAAGACTCTGTTACAAAGACATTCATGCTGCAGTGCACAAATACAGCCTGACTTGCAAACAGCAAGGGAAGATAATAATAAGGTAATAGAGAAGGTACAAAACACTCTGATCTCTTATGAGCTGCTGAGTCTTTTTATTTAAATTATATTTCATATATATGTGGCAGGAAGAACGTAGGTGGTTTCTTTGACCCTGGCTGATCCGAGGACCCAGGTGTTTCTGATAACAGCAGAATCCTTTTGTCCTCATAACATTTCATCTCTCTTGCTTCAATATCTGGTTTCTCACTAAACATTTGCCTTGAAATCTGTCCCAAGGGTGCAGGGCTGTATGATCCCCCATGACAGCAGCTGTAAGGTAGTGTGCAGAGGGTTAGCTCTATTACTGCAGAGTACAACTTTCCCAAACTCTGCTGTCCTCCATCCTCTTAAAGAAAAGTCAAAGCCCACTGGTTTCTTGAGAGGCTCTCCATTAGCCTTCCTTGCTGCATTAGGCCATGGGGAGATAAAAACCAGTTTCTCACTGCAGTGACAACAGGAATCAGAACATCAGTGCTCTCCTTGAGGAGACAGTTTGTTTTTAACACAAAATTATCTCAAAGACTTGTAAAAGGTGAAGAAAGCGAACAGACAAAGATTGGACTGTATTACTACACTGGCTCTCAAGATGAAGCTACTAATAGTTGTACTATTAGAATAGAAAGGAGAGAAGAAAAAGGCTAGTTATGTTTTGAAAAGATAAAATGGGATAGAAGACACGCCTGCAAAAGGCTAAAAACCAAAAAGCCTGCAAATCCTCATTTCTTTCAGTGAACAAACACTTAGCCAAAGATAATGAGGGTCCTTTGACCGACTTTTCTGTACACTGCCTTTGTTATCTCCTCCTGCTCTTGCAGAAGTTTTTCTCTTCCCTTTCTCAGCAGCTGTTGCTACAGGCAAAATCAGTGTCTTCTTCACCATTTGCAGGAAATTACGGTGCTAGACATCACTCCATTCACAAATTGTGGCTCCACAATGACTACAGTGATGTGAAGCCCAAGTAACCCAACTGGTTTTAATTTACATCAGGTAACTGGATTTGCACTTGTGCCAATGGGAACAGTACCTAGCCCAGAGAGCCAAGCCATAAACAGGTGGGAAGAGGTTTGGAGAGAGTTCATCACCAGGGATATGAGAAATGTGCGCGTGAAAACAGTTTAGTCAGCAATCAGTCACCTCTAATATTTTTTTTTTAACCACAATGGGTTTATCCAAGAGCCCTGTAGACTTTTATCTGGGTACATTACGCAACCCTGTCTACTACAGCATTAAAAGGCAGGTGTATTCAGAGACACGCATGCAGAGATCATTTGCAATCTCTGAATCACAGCGATGTTTCTGCTGGCTCTTTGCTCTGCCACCTGTACACTCATCGTTAAGTCAGAGCACAGACCGGCCGGCTGATCGTACAAGTTCAGAAAATCAAAGCCAGGCAGATGATGGCGTGGGAGGCTGAGTATGAATTGTTGCAGGGCTCTGACTAACGCTCCGGCAGGGAAGCGCGCAGGAAGCTGTGCAGAGCCAGGAAGGACACTGCCCCGGTGCTTCCTTTCTGCCACTTCAAAAATATCGACTGACAGACCTCTTTAAAAAAAAAAAAAAGTGCTTTGGACAGATCCTGACGTTAGCTCTTGGCCTTTGCCTCATATTATCTTACCGAAAAATAGAAGGAAAGTACTGCAAGTAGTTAATAGCTTCTCTTAAACAGGATGCTGAGGATAGTGATTACAAGGCACTCTGTAGAAAAAGACTTTGAAACATGCAAGCTGTGTATTCACAGTCTGGGCATGAATGCAGTTTGTACATGTCCTTGTAACTGTTTTCTGAACCCAGAACACTGTTTTCTTTTACTTACTGCATTCCTAGTCCCTCTTCATATACTCTCTCTCCACATATTGTTCTAAAATAGAATGTCAAACAAACAAACAAAAAAAAAGTCTTTGTACTTGTGATACTATATGCAGTTATTTGTATTGCCTTTAGGTTCAGAGCTCACAGAGGCTGTGTGATTGGAAACTCAGAGCCATGCTGAAGTCTATGTTTGAGACAGAGCCACTGAGTCAATCTGTGACCTTGAGCAAGGCACTAGATCTCTCTGTGCTTCGACTAGTCATGTCATAAAACTGGGGAAAAAACAGCACCCCAGTGAAATGCAGATGCTTCACCAGAGATGAAGTTACCTCCCTAAAATAACACACGTAGAGGCATACATACAAATGGGTCTCATACCGTCTTGCCTCATTTTGGTAGCTGCTTTGCTAAACTTCTGCACAGTTTTACATCCGTCCTACTGGTGTCAGAATATTGAATTTACACACAAAGGCATATCTGATCCACAGTTGAAAACTAGCCTTGATAAAATTCAGCTTTATGCAAAGTGCCATCATAAGCCTTGCTGAGCACTCAGCCTAAGCCATTGCAAGCAGGACTTAAAATAGCAGGAAGCTTAAACTTAAGAAATGGCAGCTCTGTTATTGCTCCTTGTTTTAAAATTGATAGGTTTGACCTTTTACATTTATCTTCTGTGGTCATTAATCAGCTCTGAGTTGAAAGCTGAAGTTACAACATGCTATGCCCTTTCACTATTCAATTTTAGTTAAAATTCTGATCTTGCACTTTGTTTAATATTCCACTCTGAGAGTGGGGTGAAATGGTCCCCAGGAGCTTGAGAGTCCATGCATAGCACACCAAGTGCCAGGCATTCATTGTTAAATTAATTAACAAAAGTGCGCACTGAATTATATCGTCTTTTAAGGCTGTAAAGGGATTTCACTCCTACCTACCAGCTACCTCCAGAAAAGACTTTAGGATTTATAAACACTATTCCAGCCACTGTACCCTCTACAAAATTTCAGACAGAAAACCTCAAAATCCTTCTTCATAAATTCTTGAAACTCGGACTCTTTGATCAACATCAACTGTACCATTCAAGGATTTTTGTAAATCCTGAGTGCCTTGGGAAATGCAATGTACATGTAGCAAAAAGGCTACCTAATGGCCATATGGAATGTAGTTTATTCTTGCCCACTTTCAAGTTACATAGAAATGCCTGTATGAAATGTCTCCAGGGGCCTAGCACGAGACAGATATAAAATCAGGAAATGGGTAGAGAGGGGAACAGAGGAGCACCTTTAAATGTTGAACTGCCATTCACATCAGCTGGACTTTGAGTCAAAAATTAGGACAGAAATGGATTATCACCTTTTATAAAGAACAACAGTCTCTGACATGATTTAAAGCTTGCGTCATAGGTACAATCAGACCTCAGTCAATGCATGCTGCACTATCTGCAGGGCTCCACACACAGAAAAACTAAGCAGACTTGAGGAACCTTAATAATATACAAAGACACAACGCATGACCTTCTTATTTGTTTTTCAACCAAACACTATCTAAAAGAACGAGCGTTTAAAAAGTTTGATGTTGATTAGCCAGGTCTGACTGTAATTAAGTTTATGAATAGAGAGAAAAATGCAAAATTTTATTAACTGTGGAAGGAATGTTAGGTCCTTAACTGCCCAGCAAGTTCGTGAAGACAAAGGAGATCAGTTTACAAGGGTTAAGTAAACATAATATTTTACATTACAGTTCAAATGAATCCAATTTCAACAAGACTGTGTAAGAGTCTAAAAATTGGTTTACCAGATTGAACATTTTTATGAACATTAAAACCCATTACATTGCTCTGAAGTACAGCTACCGAACAGCCAGAGCCACATAAAGAAACCATTTGTTTCTTAGCCCTATGGCTGAATTGCTTCTAGCCTCCTTGCTATTCATGTCTGGTGGGTTCCCTGTATTTATTTTTACACGCCTACGTGTTGTGCATTTTGTATTCCTTTAAGTTTCCAAGGTCATGTCAAAACAAAATGCATTCCTGAGTGGGTCAGCATAGGAATAGCCACACCAGACATTAACGTAATAACTTGATGCTTACTGCAAATCTGAGAAAAGTAACCAGCTGTTGTGAAACACAAATTTCTGGTAAGGGAAGGAGGCAGTACGTGAACACAGCTCTCTGAAAAGTGCTGGCTTAGCAGTAATTGACCTTAAGGTCCTTTATTTATCTATAGAATAGACACACATTTATAGCCTACTCATCCTTTCTAGCTAATCACTGGGTCTGATGAGGCTGCAAACAAAGCTGCCAATTAGCACTAATTATGATAGCAATACTTCATTCAGATTAACGAGTCTGAACCACTGAACATCTTTGGAGAGGAAAAGTCCTTTTTAGCACTTTTCAGAAGATTTCCGGCACTACAAAGAACTAGACCACAGATACTATAAGCGTGTATCCAATGGTGATAGCTCACCATTTGAGGGAAAACAAGTATTAGATAATGGAGATACTGTTATACAACATGGCACAAACAGAGTGGATCCTGTGTGCCTCCTGTAGCATGCAGTACGGTTCCCCCATCAAACCACAACTACCTCTGCGTAACATGCCGTTCATTAGGAGCTGTAAAATTCAAACAGCCCTCATCTTGCAGCTGATCACTCCTTTTCTGCACAGCTGCTGGTATTACAAGCATTATCAGTTGTATTGGTCTTACTTGGGCCATGCCTTTATTGCGGCCAGCACAAAATAGCTGAGGCAAGCCACTCGTTCTGGTGAGAGCCCATGGGCCAAAGGCTGCCGTGACGTATGCACCAGAGGCGAGTCTGTTGAAGCCTGTGACAAGGAAACAGATTGACCTCGGGCATTTTGAGCTACAGTTTGTTACGGCTGAATTACAGGGCAGATAAACCTTTAATGTACCTCATGAGCAAAGCACGCTAGTCCAGGCCAAAGGCTGGTGGATGAAGAAAATCAAGGAAACAGAAAGATATACCACATGCTCTGCCATGCCAGCTTGGGTCCTGCTGTCTGAGCAGCAGCTCTGAATGAGGCTATCTGGGGCCATACCTGGTCCAGTACAGGGATCTGTTTGGATGCACTCTGAGAGAAAACCAATGTCACCACCAGCAGCTCTGCAAACCAGTAAAGACCCATGTTTTACTGCACCTGAAACACAACACTTGGCTTCTCAGGATGTGTAAGCAACAGATTTGTCAGGTGAGCCAAAAGGGATCCTCCCCTTAGGCAGGCCAGCAGAAATGAATGCCAGGCTTGTCTCGTCCAGGACTCACTCTTGCAGCTCTTACACTGAAAGAACACATTGTGAGAAGTGAATTAACACACTGGCATCTGTATTAGCTACGTTAAAACCACCAGAGCATGGACAGGATTGCCCATACCATGCATCCAGAAAGAGAAATACATGGGTTTGTTTCATGATCAGCTGTGGCTCTTCCTTGCTCTCCTCGAGGCTCCACTGGAGCAGGTTGGTGATGGGCAGGCTGCCTACCTGCACACCAAGAGCAGGGCTGGGAAAGGGTCCAAAATCCAAAGAGAAGCTAGGGAGTAACCCGGTGACTGAAGGTCTGGTTTGACCAGGAAAAATGCAGCCGTCCCAGTAAAGATGATGATGAGTTGCAATAGAGTGGGTGGGTAGGGTGGGGCGAGAGAAGGCTTGAGAGAATTGAGCCCGAATGACTCCCACACTCCAGAGAGCTGGAGACTGGGAACCGTCCTTTCTGGAAAGCAATATGCTGGGGTGTACGAGTAGCACAGAAAGACGTTACTCCCAGTAGACATGGGCGGGAGGTGCAATATTTGGACTCCAGTTTTCAATACCACCAAGTATCGAACATGTATGGGTCTGAGCGTGTGGACCTAACAGACCCATCTTAATTTCCTAAGAGTCGTAAAGGAAAACTTTTAGCAGCGTAAAACATAAAATATAATTTGGAAAACCTGTGTTGCTGGGGGAGGCAAAGAGGCATGCCTTAACCTTCGTGGAAAAAAAAAGCTGTTTTGGCAAGGGCAATAATTAATGAGCCAGCGGGTCATTTAAGGTGGGCATAAATATTTGCATCTCAGAAACATTTGCCACCTTGTCCATGCTCCCCTTGTCTCTGTTTTTTCCCTTCTCTGCAGCCTCCTCTCTCACGCGCTCTTTTTCTCTCCCCTCCTCTCCCTGCCTGCCTGCCTATCATCTTGCTCTAATTGTTTCCAGATTTGTGTGGGAGGTCAGGGCCCAGGAGTGCTGCTTCATGCCAAGTTTATAAACAGAGCAGTGTTTCCAGATGGCCACTGGCTCCAGCCTGGCTAGCAGGTTGATTGGGACCAGAATAACAACAGGTGGAGAACAGACAATGAATTCCTTGACACTTATTTTACTCCCTCTGCTTTTTCCCCCATTCCCTCCTCCCTGCAGCCACCACGGCTACCACCAGCAGACCTTTAAGCTCTGGAATCAGGGCAGGGAGTCGAGACATGGGGGAGGGAGAGAGGAGGGGTAGGAATGATGAAAGAAAGCGCAAGTGACTTCCTTGACCGAAGAAATGGCAGGGCAGGAAAGGAGACACATGCTGCTACCTCCCTGCCACCCGTTACTGCTGCTGTTAATTAGGGTGTCCTTCAAACCCTCATGGAAGAGACCCTTGGAGATGAAATAACAGAGAATAAGCAAGATACCTTGGAAAAGTAGAGAATATTATAACATTGATTTAACAATGCTCCTTATGCAATTGCATGCTCTCAGTTTTTGGCAAGGCAGCCTGGGCCACCAAGCCCACTGGCAGCAACGACATATCTTCAGCCACAGGGAGCTCCGTACTCTGTTTTTCCAGGCAAAGCTAGTCTCTCCCAGGCTCCAGTTTGCTACCCCCCCTCCTAGGCTCCTGCTCTTCCCAGTTTCCCTCGCCTCCTCAGAGCTGGTGTTTTCTTCCCAGTCTCCACATCAAATTCCCACTTTCCTCATCGAAAGTTGTTTATAGAAATGATGGGGGCAGGGAAAAGAGGTTCTGCAAGGCAGTAGCAGATGTGTTTTTCTTTTTATTTCCATGCTCTTCCTGGTGCATTTGGGGGACTTGTTCGGCTCAACAGTGTTACTCCAAACGACTGGCTTTAGAGCAGATCAAAAGGTGGCCACAGATGATGCAAAACTGCAGTAGGTTCAGACTCAGGAGAAGCCTCACTCCAATTGAAGGAGAAAGAGGCATAAATTAGTGCAGACAACAGCCTTGATTTTTTGCCTACGGTAACATGAAGGGACACTTTATATGTATACACAGAGTATAGGCAACGCCTACTATCATATTCCTCCTGGAAATTCCCAAAGGGAAGGCAGATCCTGGGAGAGAAAGAGCCAGGCTCAGAGGAGTAAAGCTAAACTTCATATGCTCAGAACTGCTTCAGGCTGTGGTAAAACTTTCAGGAAGGTATGAACAATAACCCATCAGGAAACACTTGCAACAGTACGTTTTGGTTCTGGTGGCTATGATTGGCACCTCCTCCATCCCCAGAGAGCGCACCAGGATGCAGGATCGGGATCCCATTCCAGCTGTATGCAGGAGTGCCAGGGCCGCTCCTCTTCCTCACTGAATCTCCCAGGGATCCATGTGATTAGGAGCTTGACTTCAGAAGGAGAGAATGGGGAAAAGGGACTGAAAGGGGTAATAATGAGGGGAAATGAGGGGAAACAGTCAGTCTTCCAGATGAATGTATTTTATATTACCAAACTGCAAATGTTTCTATGTCCCTGGCTGGCCCAGTTCTGTGCTCCTTAGGGTAAGACAGCAGAACTGTTGAGAAGCAAAAGTGTAAATGATCAAAAAACGTTATAATCTCAAGTGAATTAATGAATAATGAGACTAAATTATTGAAACTGTTGGACATGACTCACCAGGATAGGCTTGACAAACTTGCTATACACAAGAGAAAGAAAAAATGGTAACATATTCTCTCCATTTCCCACTTGCGCTTACACTCTCCAGATGGCTAAATTTAAACTAGGATGAATACCCTAGAAATAAACCCATAGAGAAGTATTAGGACTGCAGAATTAAAAGCTGCTGTCTTAAAAAAATTTTTCCTGAAAAATTCAATGGCTGCCTTAAGCAGAATGTTATCCAAAGTTGATAATTAACCCAAGACTCCAAAGTAAATTGTTTATTTTCTTTTTGTTTGCTGCTCTCCTCACACATAAATAGAGAAATTCAAAAGGCAGTGAAACGGCATACACAGTCTCCTCTGTTCAGATAAAGTGGTTAGTAAACTGAATGAATTGCTTACATGGGTAAAGCAGACAGAATTTGCCCCATTCATTATTAATAGCATATTTTCTTATTTGTAACTGTATATTCAGGTCCTTAATGACATGTACTCTTGGATTGTCTATAAAATACCCCCAAAAACCATTTTTGGCACCAGTGCCAGCATGAAGGTGAACTGGAATTTAATAGGACTACAATTTGCTGCTACTTTGAAAGCTCTTATATAAACGGTGTGTGAGAAGTGAGCATAATTTAAAAAGCATTTGCTAATATTTGCAATGCAAAAGACTACAAATTCTTGCATATGAGTACCTGGAAGCAGATTTGGAAGCATTTAGGGGTTTTCATGAATGTCAGCAAATTGTTAACAGGTTTTTATTTTCCTGGAGAAATTTCATTACTAGTCTTAGCTGTCAAATTTTATACTTCATTAGTTCTACATCTACAAATAAACACAAAAACTTATTAAGCCAGTTAAAAAATTCTTTGCAATTCCAAAGCTGCTTATATCTCAGGATCTCAAAATACTTTAAACAAACATTGTGCCTAATCCAGGGATTGGTTTAAGTGAGGTCACTCAGCACCTCTCCAGTAGATCCTTAAGATATTTTGCTAGAGTGAACTTTTAAGATAGGTAATTTTATGGCAATAGGGTAAGCTCCACAGTTTGGAGATTCTCCCACTTTCAGACTGCGAATTCTTCGGGGCAGAGAATGGCTTTGAGCATTTATTTAGGCAGTAGAGTCTTGATTTTACTGGGAATTCTGGACATAACTGAGATGCAAGTAGAATAACAAAGGAAGAGAATAGGAAGTGCTGAAGACAAGATGCTCACCAAGGCAGGATTTGGATCTGATCAAATATGGTAATTCTTATGTTCATAAGAATCCAAAATTCTTATTCTAAGATTCTATTCATGCACAAAATTTCCAATTATTTGTGGAGCATTATTGGGACTGTAGACTGATGTTTTTCATGTGCCACTAACACCACTGCTTTGGTACAGCACTATGTTTTGTATTACTCAGAAACACTAGGCCATACCTTTCCTGTCATTAGTCCTGTGTTCTACAGAAAACTGCATACCAGGTTTTTCAAAAAGGAATTCCATTCATTGCTTGGTTCATAGATGTTTTGCAATATCTGTGTTTCTCCTGAATGGAATTATCCAACTCTGATATACCAAATCCAGGATAAGTAAACTTGAGAGTTGATTGTGCACCAAACTCTAAATTCCTGTAGTGAAGGTATTGATCTGGTGCTGAGCTATGGATACCTATCTGCAATCCTCGTTTCTCTTTCAGCACTTCATCATTGACCAAGATGACTAGAGTCACTTGTGGACCTCTCTCTGGAAAGAAGGCAAATGACACTTGTATTTTAAACCAACAAAGAACACTTTCAATAGATGCAAAGCTGAAGATAGGTGGGCCTACGAATTACTAGCATAAGTGATTTTTTTAAGGAGAAGAGTTTGTTTGCATAATGCTGATTTGCAGCGTTGATGTCCACATGAACACAGTGTGGTAAGTAGAAGTTCTTGTTCCGGATGTGGCTCCTCGCACATTTTCACACCCAGGCAGCACAGTGGGAAATGCCAGGGAGTCTGGCTTCAGTCACTGGCTCAGATATCAAGTTAAGCTTGAAAGGTCAAGTTCTGGGAATCCACATTTCAGAAGCTTTATATGTAAATGTAAGCAGAAGGATTCATCTCACCTAACTTCCTAAGTCTTAAAGTTAAGCATCTACTGGAAGATGCTTAGATTGCAGGTGTTTCTTCTGTAATCAGCAGAGACAGACATCTCCACAGGCATCTTCAGTGGAAGGATCTCTCACTTGCACACTGTTGACTGTAGAAGGACTTCAGAAAACTAACATAGCTAAACAGATAACTTCTTTTAGATGCTAAAATAAATTATGCTCCAAGCACGGCAACAGCTTTTTGGACTTTGCCAAAGATTAAGCTCTTCACAAAGACATAGCTATTGAGACCTACTGGTACAACATAATTTTCAAATGTGAATGTTTCTGAACATTCCCGCTATAGAAAGATTACATAAATGCTTCCTGAAATGTAGGTTATTTAGAAGTGAGGTGCATACCTGAGCTAATGTTCCTGCAAAAAAGAAAAAAACAGCTAAGCTTCTTCTCTCATAACTTTTGAAACACCTCAGACCAAAATGAAGTTATTTTTCCCTTAAAGAAGTTGGCAGGGCATTGAAAAGGCTTGTGTGGAGGAGGTGAGAAATACCGTTTCTAAATGCTGAGAACACCAAGTAAACTGTCCACAGTGACAACCCATATTCAGTGACTGAATTATTTATTTTGCTGGTCTGAACTGCTACTCTAAACCAATGATACAGACAGAGCTGTGACTGGATAGGACAACATGCAAATATCGTTCACAAATGCTTCCCTGACTTTTTAAATTAAATTGGAACACATGTTTGTGCAGTTATTCTGCTCACAAATATTCAAGTGGATGGGTGCGTTCTCCTGAGCATTCAGAGGCAGGGAAGTACGGCCCTGGAAGAGGACCATTGCAAGGCCTCTGAACAGTTCAACATATACAGACCCCTCATAAAAGCTTTTTTTTTTTCAGGAAGCACCTTACAAATTGAAATAAACACAGAGGATAACTGGCCTGGGTAAGTTAGCTTCACTTGATGGTGCCCAGTGGCTGTTACTCTGAAGAGCAGACTACAACTTTGGGCATTAAACCATCAGATTTCTGGAATTCTGCCAGGCACAGTCCAAATTCCCTGGGCAAAGAGGCACAACGTGGTCTCAGAACACCACCACAGTCCATCCCAGGTGGTCTGAGAGCTACTCAGCAGGTGCAGCAGATCCTAGAGATAAGTCTGGCACCTACCCCGATTTGTATGTTTTGAAAGGTATGTAAATGCTATAAGCAATTTCATTGCAGGGAGTCCTGCTAATGAGTCTTCACTACGAGGGCAATGAGGCATTGGAACAGGTTGCCCAGAGAAGTTATGGATGCCCCATCCCTGGAAGTGTTCAACGCCAGGTTGGACAGGGCTCTGAGCAACCTGATCTAGTGGAATGTGTCCCTGCCCATGGTGGGGGGGTTGGAACTAGATGGTCTTTAAGGTCCCTTCCAACCCAAACCATTCTATGATTCTATGATTCTGTGATTCTATGATTCTATGATAATTAATAACAGACATTTTTCTGCTATGTTTTCTATGAAGGACCTCAGTCAAGTCACCTCAGGTTGTTTTTGCTTTCTGTTCTTTGCCGCCCTAAAGATAGGCAAGCAAACACAGCAAACACACTTGACCAAAACAGAGAGCATTTAAATGAAAAGCATGTAATGGTGAGGGCTGCTTCATCATAGGAAAAGGCACACTAAAGAGATACGGGGAGAGAGATTCTAAGTATGACCACTGAACATCAAATGTAGCAAGTATACTTCATAAAAAAGGTGATAGTGAGCTGTGGATTGCAGGGAACCTAACTGCTGAAATTTAGATAAACCTTTTGTTCCACAGGAATCTATTGATTATGAAGTCTGAACAAAAGGAATTGCCTGGGAGATTTTTTACCTGCTTAATGAGATATTAATTGCAAGATTTTGTTAAAATATGTGAAGAAAAAAAAAAAGTGGTGCTTTGTTCACTCTAAATTGTAATACCTATATAAATATTAAGATGATAGAATAATCTGCTCCAACGCTTCCACCTGTATTAGTATAACTGGTGCACGGAACTGCTCTTTTGCTGAAGAACACTACAGTACGCCTACAACCATTTGCATATCTCCTACTGCCAGATCTTGTAATGATAGAAGATTCCAGGTCAAGGAGCAGGTTTGTGGCAACATTCTGCAGTACATAGTGTCATAAGGGCATATATGGTATGAACACAAATTTTAAAAAATTTTAAAATGAACCTCAGATGTTAATTGTAATCCTCTATTTATTTTCTGATTTAACTGCAAGTATAGCAGTCCGGAACCTACCGACAAATATGGACTGTACAATAACTAGCACTATGCTGTTCTTCTACCTTTTGCATAGAAAAAATTGACATCAACGGAGTTCTACCTAAGAGCTCCTGTGATATCATGGGCTGCACAGTGAAGCCCCAGGATGAGCCACTATTGTCTGTAAACTATTATAAAACTAATACTTCATCTAAATCATAGAGCCAAAAAGGCCTAATAGATCAACATGTTCATCTGTCTGCCAGAAGACTGCCCATGTTCTGAAACTTCACAACAATTCAAAGGAAAGCAAATAATAGTGATTAACGAGCAAAGAACAACGTAGTTATTGCAGTGGAGTTGATCTCTGAAACAAAGCAGAATTTAGCAGCTAAGTAAAGTGGAAGCTATTAACTGCCTCTTTATTACTATGCAAAGGCAAGTAGCAACTGTGTAATTTAAATAGGTCCCATTATGTAACATTTTTTTCTAATTCATTCCTGATCTGCTAAACTAATCTCTATTTTTTAGGGGGTTTGAAAATGAATTAAATGGATGAAAAATGCAGCTGAAAGCCAGGATTATTTAAGGAATGGAGAACAATAGAAAACCATGACAAGGAAAGATCAGCCATTTGACAATGAAGCAACATCCTGAGCCTGAAGCACAATTCTATTGAGCAAGCATCTGAGAAAATGTTTTATTTCTTCACCCAGGATGCATCCTCTTTCCTCTTTCTCCTCCCCTTCTAGCAGTGGAGCTTGACTTGGTGTTAACCTAGAGAAGTTTAACTTGGGGTTTCCTAGACTGGACTAAGAACTCCATCTGCTACGTAGTTCTCTAATTCCACACCCTACATTTATAGGGTGTACTGGAAATGCCAGATCCATCCCACCTAAATATGGGCACTGAATGGAGGCAGCTACCCATGGACTGTAGGACTCCTAAATGCCCTTTACAGTCAATGGAGAGAAAGTCACTCCAGCAGCTGACAATTCAAAGAACCAAAACATATCTCACCTTCTGGAGATCTCTCATCTTCCACTGATTGTAAAGGAAACCTAAAATAGGTAAGCTCTTAACACAGGTGGCTAAAGTTAGGTGGGAAGATTCCCATCCGACTTTGCATGTTCTCGTGCTTTTACAACTCCCCCACCCTATCAGAAGTGAAGGTTCTCCTTTCCACAATGTTTGTTATATGGGTTTCAAAAGCTGTTCCTACTACAGTTTTCCAGGCAGCATAAGCAAGGCGATTTGACTGGTTACAATGCTAGCTTCCTTCAAATAATGTCTTGTTACATAGTTATCAGAAAAGAAATCTTTGTCTATCCAATAATGATGGTGCAATAATGCAAGATTTTTATGGTTCAAAGACTCCATGGTGCCCATCAGGATATAAGGAATTTTCACCTTATTTTTTGGTCACATGCACTAAGCCATTGCAACACATAAGAGTGGTGCAGCACTGTCAGTTAATTTAGTGCAGCATTTCAATAATGAAAGTGAGGGTCTTTTGAAGATTTGGAAAATATATTGAAAGGCTATATATCTAAAACTAACACCTTTTCTTTTAGGAATGTAAAACTAGTGTTACCCTTTTATCTAATTTCCTGCCCTTTTTACTAGCGACTTAGTTACAGCTCTTTTCTGCTAGGAACTGGCAGTTCAGTAGTTCAGTGGACCAAAAAGTAATGTAATATTTTGCAAGTTTTGTTGGAAAAGTAATATAGTAGTGCTATTACTAATGAGGAACATGCTTACACTATGACTGAGCTTTACTTTAAAAAATTAATTAAAACTAGGAAGTACAGCTCTGCCCACTGTTGCACTTGTACAATCCCTTGTGATTAATGAGAACTGTGCATTATTACCTAAAGATACAACTGAGTCCTGTGGTTGCACTGCATCTACTAAAAAGCACCATGTTTGTTCAAATTCACTTACAGGAATAATTTAGACTCACACATTTCAGTCATGCTCTGCATAAGACATCCACTGTATTTTGTTAGTTGGTGGACAACAGAATTAGAGATGGGTCCAGCTTGGAGCACCAGCCAAAATGCACTTTCATTTAAAAGAGGTTCAAAACACAAACCTGATGCCAAACTAATTAGATTCTCTTTCACAAAAATAGAACTTCCAAGTCTCACTTCTTCTTTCAGAAAAATCTGCGAAGGGGATAATTCTTTATAAAATTGCAATTCTTATTTGTATAATTCAATTTAAACTTTATAGAGGAAAAGGTCTTATCCAATTATTAAATCATCATTTGATGATCACTGAAATTCGACGGAATCTATATTTAATCTCGGGCATTTAAAAACCCTTGGGGTTTATTTGTTGTGTTTCAGGACACCTGAGTTGACTGCAATGACTGTGATCAGAATTTCACTTGCCTGATAAAAATAAATTGTGCTTTTGCAATAATTTGGTGGATAGTTTCCTCTCTCTCGCTCTTAACTTCAAGCTCTTTTTTCACATCCAATTTATTACTTAATGCCTGCATTCTTATTCTTGTGGTTGCCTTTCTACTTCTCTCCCCCTTTTTTTCCTCTACTTCATTCTTTTGCTGTTCTTCAATTTTGCTTAGTCTAACATTTGTTGTGGTTTATTTTTAGGATACATGTATATTTGGGGTGGAATTATGATCTGAGCATTTATATACTGAGTATATGTTTTTGTTGGAGAAAGATATAATTGACCGCTGCTCTTATTCTTCTGAGAAATGCCAATAACAAATGGCAGGCTCCAGTTCAATGAATCCACACTGCTTTAACAAAACAAAACACTGAAAGCAGGCAAAATAAGTACAATAGGATAATTTTTTAAAGTACAACAGTTTACCCTGGGGTCAAAAATATTGTAGATGCTGGTGTTTGACTGTTTCACATCTGTCATAATCTTATGCTGAAATACCATTTAAATGTCAATACTATATTTTGCAAAAAACATGGAACAGTACTGTAAATAATCACATTGAGAGGAAATAACACACTTGGAACTGGAAATTTCTTTTTTACTTCTAGGCAGATTTCTCGGTTTATTTAGATGTTAAAGACATCTATTGCCCTTTAAAGTATGGTATTAATAGCTGGGTTAGTTTAACTGCCCTTTTCCCACACACATATGTTTTTGCACACTAACACCTACTGATACACTTTTCAAACCCTTAAATCTCCTCTGATTCATAAAGTGCTCTTCTGTCTTCATTTCTGGATGATGGTCACAGAGCACAAAGTCTACTAGAATAAATGCAGGTTTTGAATGCATGTTCCACAGGTTTCACTGTTGTTTGAGCAGGCACATAGGTCCCAAAGTTGTGCTTGCTTAAAAAAAAAGCCCACAGTATTAAGGCCTCTTTAAAAATTGATTATTGTTTGCCATGGTAAATTGTCTTTTAAATCTAATATAACTGGATAGGATTCAAAAGAAGCATTACAGAGTGACTGATTGAGTAAAGGACAGGCATGGGCACATATTTAAAGCGAGGCACCCAGGTGAGCCAAAGGGACATACCAATACACAGGCAGGCTCCGCTGACTTTATTGGCACCACTCAGCTCTAGTAAATTTTTTATTTTTACCTTTGCTACATTAATCCACAACGTTTAGTTTTTCACAAATGCTTTTTTTTTTTTTTTTTTTTTTTTTTGTTAGAGGTAGAAAATCTATTATGAAGTAGTAGTTTCCAAAAGAGAGGATTGGAGAAGGGAGAGCTTGTTGAGTTTTGGAAGGGGGTAGTTTGTTTATTTGTTTTCTCACAACTGGCAAAACCCCAGCAGCTATTCTCCAGAAATTTCACAAGAAACATTCATATGGGCAGGAAATGTACTGGCAAGAAACGGCAGATGAAAGAGTTATGTACTGCTGAACGAGAGTTTTGCACCTGCATATTGCTTAAGTTGGAGAACACGCTATTAATATAATCACAATAACATAACCAGCAGGATGCATAGTCATCTACCAAGAAGATTTCATTTCGAGAATTCATGGACACTTTTGGCATTAGTGCAAAACAAGGAGTTGAATCAGTTTCAAATGTGCGCTAAATGAAAAGATTTTCTGTCTCCAGAATAGAAAAAGATGTTCTATTCCCATTCAATTACTATCAGGATATCATGTTTAAAATTAAGGCAAGAACTACATAACTGAGCCCAGACCAGTCTACTGGAGGTCCAGTAGGACACCTGTGGGATTATAGGCAGAGATGTCCAGTAAGTAAGTTCAGAGGAACCCTGCTTCAGACTCATTCACTAGATCCTGTTTCGTTTCTACTTTATTTTTGGAGAAACCATTTTTTTCCCCTCAGGGTCATTAAACTTAGACTGGAATAGAGCTGTTCAAAAACTCATATGGAACATTTTTTGGGGTCAGGATTTGGTAATTCATTGAAATCAAAATATTTCCAATGCATATCAAAACATATCAACAAAGTTTCAAAACAAGTGTTGTCCCAGTTTCGAAACCTGGAAGCCCTGAGGTCTCCAGTTCAAAGGTAGACTACTTGGTGGGCCATCCTGCAATGACAGGACATCAATCCTCTACCCTGGCAGTCGGAGGGTTGAGCAATGATCTGCCAGCCAGGCAGGACTCCTCCAGAGCCCTGCAGGCTTCCAGAAACACTTAGCCAAAATCCAACTGTCCCTGCAAAAAGTTTAGATCTCAGTCAACTGCCAAGGTCTCTCTGAAGTTTGCCAAAGAGCTTTACTTTTAAGACTGGTTCCATCAGCTTTTCTGTATAGAAATGGGTTTTTTCCAGATAAATAATTTCTTCCCAAAAAAACCATTTTATCTACCTTTGTAATCACCTAGATCATGCAAAATGGTGTACCATCCCTGGATTTGTCCCTGGACTCATGATGCTAATTCAGGTTTCAGGCACAGAAAGGCTATGTGCAGTTCAGTCTTTCCAAGCTGACCAACACCTCTGCCACGCAGACAGTCCTTACTGAATTTCACCTTGAGTGGTTTTAAGCAGCCATAGGGAGGTAATGCCCAGTAATTCCCTGCATGAGAAGGCTGAGGCCTGGCCAAGGTGGTTCATGAGGAATTTTGGCCCTTTCCTACTGTGATCTGAATAGCCAGTAAAGTAAGAGAAAATATAATTGTGAAGAAATTACTAAAATCAACTAAAACAGTATCCATTAAAAACAGAAATACAGAAGTATGTCATCTATATCGCTCTCTCTTGTATAAGTATTATGGCATATCAACACAGAACATCGAACAGGAATCGTAAGAGCCCCATGGGGGATGCATTGCTGAAACTTTGGACTACCATGGTACATGAGCTGCTGCTCAGCCACACTTGCTGCTCAGGCCAAATTTTCCTACATGATAGAAAGGCCAGCCTCCATCAAGAATCATGGGAGCCACCTACTCATCTGGAAGGTCACAACTTAATCCACCAAAAGGCTAAAATACTGAGCATGGCTTGTAAACTGTGGGGAGGCAATGAACCAACATCCCTAGAAAACTGTACTGGTGATCAAAGATTTTCTACTTCTGTAGACAAAAATGTTTTGGGGGCTGACCCACAGTGGTTTATTCAGATTTACTGAGCAAGATTGTTCAACAGTCTCCATACCAGGTAAAACACTTCTTTCATCTGAATGGGAATTTTACTACGGTCTTTAAAGACAGCTAAATCAACCTAGCATGCATCAGTATGTTATCAGCAGCAATGTCTCCTGAGGTTTTTTTCTCTCCTTTATTCACTGCAAAATCTTTTGAGTTGCAAGGAATGGTGAGTGGGAAAAGTCATTTTAAATAGCATGTTTATCATTTTAACGTAAGTTGAACAACTGACCTACAAACTTTATTATTTTGCTATTAGAAAGAAGAAATAAAACCTATATAAAACTTGTAAAGGATCACCGAGTACTCATCCAGATTGCTGACAGTCAGTAAATGCCTCAAAAAACTCTCCCACTTCTTTATTGAGACCAAAATTCAGAGGTCCAGTGAATAGGACTATAAAATCAGCATATCTGCCCCAAAAAGAGCATGCTTTTTCTTTGCAGTAACATAGCTAAAATGTGTTTGTGGGACAGCAGGCTGGCACTGGGCCGTGGAAGGTGTTCGCCATTTTGTAAAACAAAGCAGCCATCCATAATCTTTTTCGTTTCCAGATAATAAAAGGAAAGTCTCATTTTGCGACTATAAAAAAAAGTTAAAGCAGTACAGCTGTAAGCAGAAATCCAGTCCACTTGTGGTTTAAAGAGCTCCACGCCTACTGTACATAAAATAATACGCTGGTATCATTAGCATAGACAACAGCTTGTTTTCAATTTGGCTGCAGATAATGAAATTATCCCCCAAATTACCATAAAGTGGAACAAATAAACACAAAAGCAAACTCTTGCTTTTTTTTCCCCCCTTCAGCAGCGCTGGCTTTCAGCTATTTAGAATAAAAGCAAAGCTTCTGTTTTTCCAGAGCTCCAGTTTGACCTCAAGCAGATAAAGAACATGAAATGACAAACACGCAGCAAAGAGTTACTGTGTCCTTCCCCCCTGGCCTCTGTTTACATTAGGAAATGTACCCGGGGAGGAGGGAAGGGGAGGCAGGAGGGCTGCCTTTCAGCGCTGCGCTCAGCTCCGCTGGCTCCGGCTGGAGCTGGCCCCTGTTTCTGAGTAAGCTTACTCCACTCCAGATGTGCCTCGGCTCCAGCGTGGCTGCCATGTACAGTAAATCGGCATCTGAGGGCTCGTCAATCTGTGGGGTAGAGCAATTGCGGTCTCGCCAGGCCGCCCCACTGGCACAAACAGAAATTTGCGCTGCTGAACTGGAAAAGGAGGAGAAGGAGGAGGGAGAGGAGGGAAAGGGGCGACAGGGAGGGAAGGAGGCAAATAACAGGAGAGCAGTGTGTGAAAGGTGAGGGGCTGGAAGGTGTCCGCTCCCGGGAGGAGAAGGGGAAGAAATAAACACTAACAGCCAACGGGGGAAATGTTCTTAATGCATTTGTAAATTTACTTGTAAATGTTTTACACTTGGAGAGAAGGGGGAATGCTGCGTATCATTTGGCAATGTTGGCTCTCTATAGGTCCCTGCGGATATACTGGTTTAGTACGACTTGTAACCAGGGCAAGAGAAACATAAAATAGCTGGGAAAACACAGCCAATTAGTCATTACATGTAGATTGTAAAAACAAGAGAGAGAGAGGCAGAGACAGAGAAATAAATACCCTTAGCAAATTGAGTCCCTCTTGTTTATGTCCCTGCAACATGAGTACGAAAAAGCAGAGGCAATGCCGCCTTCTAATCAAACTGCAACCTGCAAACCAGTCAGTGCTCCCATTCAAAATCCTCCAGGATTTCCTGACGCTCACAAGATTTACCTATTTGCTGTCATTGTAAAATACAAATTGTTTCGCTAATCAGGCAGTTTGCTTTGGACCTGACCCCAGTTGTACAAACTCCAAGTTGGATGTTCATTTCTGATCTCCTGCCGCCTACACAGCCCTTCCTAACTGAGTTTTAATAGGATGAGAAAATGATCTTTTCTTTTATAGTGGGTTCAAATGAGCTACCCAGCTTCAAACTGACTATAGCTGTGTTTTCCTAATCACCATTTTTTTATAGCAATTCTGAGGACCAAAATGATTGCTCCCCCTCCCTTCTCTTCCAACAGCGCCAAGTCTAAGAATGTAAATAAGTGTTAAATTGAAACACAGAACAAAAATGGGTCAGATTTAGTGTAATTGAGTCATAGTTAAATTTAGGCTGCTTTTATTTCCGAATGTGCACTTTAACAGCAGCTCTCTACAGCATCTCTGGGTAGAATGAGATGCCTCATTTATTTATTATTTTTACTGTGGTTGTGCCTGAAATTCTCAACAAAGGCTCCCAGTCCCATTGTGCCGTGCACTGTAAAAGATGAGCTATGCATTTTAAAGACTCTCCTTTGCCAGAGAGGCTATCCGCTGGGTACCATCTGCATTAAATGGCAGCACCTTAAATGGACAGAAATATTGTCAGCTGTTCCAAATTTTCAAAAATTGCAAATTAAAGCTGAAAAAAATCACGAGGCTGCAGGAAAAAAAGTTGTAAGATTTTCCAAAGGGCATATGCAGCATCTTTTCTTGTCTTCTAATTTGTGAGTTTTCAAATCTTCCTAACACACTGCAAGAGTATGAAGGCTACTTTTTTAAAAGGAACACTCAGATTCTTGCAGTATCCCTTCATTTAAGGAATGAAAGCTTAAAAACATTAAATATCATTGGATTTGAAATACAACAAAACAAACAGTTGTATATGGGACTTGATTTTGCTCAACACCTCATTGACAGGATACTAAGCTGTCTTCCCTCTAGGCGAAATCAGTCCTGCAAGGTACAAGGTGCTCTGATTCTGACTGCAAAGAACATACGTAATCACATACAATTAAACAATTAAAGTAAATGTAATTATTCTTATGCATAAATTTCATACTGAATCAGATGCAGGGCAATAGAGAAGCTCAACAAGCCCCCAGCAAGCAAGCAGGCGTGCATCTGCCAAAGAGGACAAGTCCGTGCGTAAGGAATATGTGTCACATTATCAGCTCTTCTGTATCGACCAGAAGGAGGCACGCTGCCTCCCGCTTCTTCCTCTCATCTCAGTGCGCAGCCTGTGCCCCAGCTAGTCCCTGCAGAGGGTTTTCGCCATTGCTTTATGCCTTGTACAGTCATTTACAGCTGCACAAAATGGACATAAAACAAGCGTATCGAATCAGGATGGCAAGATTAGGATCAAAATTACCTCAAAAACTGACTGTTTAAAATTAGGCTGGCCAAAGCACTGGTAAATGCACAACAGGAACTTCCCTTACACTGACAGAAATACGAACTGGGTGATTGAACAGGTGTTTTCAACAGCCAGCATTTCCATGCATAAAGGCAACACAGACGGGTCTCATTAGACAGTAGCTAAGTTTAGTGAGGAATGTGACTTTTCCCACCCAATGTTGAATGAGTGGCCCAGGGGAAATGTGATACTTAGAGGACACCATGGGCAGCACAGTTCTTAGCTCATCCACCACAATAATGGCACTAATTTGAGAATAAGTGAGCATAAAGCTGATAATAGTTGTCTGTAAAGAACCATGTATGATGGTAAGATGATATCAGACAATGCTAAGTGACCATGGAGGAATGTATCTAGAAGCCAGGACACAAAGTGAGTGAAGCATGAAGACAGTGATGAAAATGAATCACTGAAAGAGAGAGGAACAGCAGAGCAAACAGTGCAGTCCCTCCTCAGAGCAGCCCCTCTCAGTACCATGCTCCTAACCCACAGCAACGGTGCTCTTCGCTTCAGTTTTAGCCATGTTTTCACCATGTAAAGTCAAGTCCTTGTTTACGTGTGCATCATAAGTGCACCCACTTAGCCGCAGGTTTATCATGTGTATAGTCAGAAAGGACAATTTCCCTGACAAAAGTTAAAAAAAAAAGACAAAGTCAACTCATAATATCACTAAAATATGGTAATATCTTCTTTCTTTGATGGCTCAGCTAAAGAGATGTGCTCTTTTGCAAGACAGCAGGTACTAACAACTCAGAAAAAATCGCCTG
Source organism: Phalacrocorax carbo (assembly GCF_963921805.1). Classification (NCBI taxonomy): domain Eukaryota; kingdom Metazoa; phylum Chordata; class Aves; order Suliformes; family Phalacrocoracidae; genus Phalacrocorax; species Phalacrocorax carbo. The sequence continues at coordinate 46,250,226 of NC_087514.1, forward strand.
AAAAAGAATTGGTGCTTTGTACTTCCAACTACAACCACATTTGAACTGTGCATTAGAATCTTGGATCTACTTTTTAATTTGTTTTTTCTTCTATACGCATTCCAATGCACCTGACAACTGAAGGAAGGACAGTACTGTCCAGCCATTGTGTGGGCAGATGTTGTGTAAATTTCCACACAAGTTTCTGCCAAGCCTCCCTCTTACACAGACCTCTGACACCTGCATTATTTGGAAGGATTACTTTCTGTATCAGTGAACTTCCCCCAGGGACTGAGACAAGATGAGCAACCAAGAGGCTGGCCGCAGAGCAATGCTGCAGAGTACAGAGGGATGCAATTATCCTTCCCTCCTTAAGGAAGGAACCTGGCTGCAGAGCAATCCTGCAGAGTAGATAGGGATGCAGTCACCCTTCCCTACTTAAGGAAGACGCAGCAGTCCCGTGCTTCGTGGAAGACAAAGGTGGCTCACTTCACACATCTCCTAAAAAAGTGAGGACTAACAAAATTTTGTTAAGCATCCTGCCTACAGTCATTTTCAAATAAAATAATATCTAAAAGGACTGCAAGAACAGGTTGTGTTGCAATTGAAATTGTCTATAGCATAAAGTGCAAGCTTGGCGTTTCTGTTCATAAAAGAACTATCAGTAAGTCCACGGGGCTTATGTATGCCAAATGCTTAACATCCCAGAAGCATGCTCCTTATGATGCCTTTGACACCTGCAGAGAAATTACATAAAATCTGTAGCAGCAGTATTAGGTAATGCAACCGAGTTCAATGTTCAAAACATCCTGTTCTTTACATAGCCTCTTGTCTTACACAAAAGCAGTTAAAAATAATAGAGCTTGTTCACGCGCCAGATTTACAAGCTTGTGTTCATAGACTTTGTAAGGCTCATCTTGCAAGGTTGTTTTGTTTTACCTGTGGGCTGAGAAAGGGGAGGCAGGAGACAGCACAAGAGGGAGGAAAGCTCTCAGGAAAAAATGAAATGACCTCAGCCACTGTGCTTTTATGACAATTAATTTACTTTTCTGAAAAGCAAAATTAATAAGAAGTGAAATTTGTCAGAAGTGAGTAACAAAATAAGCATCCTGTAGCTGGACTGGAGATAGATTAAAGTCATGGAATATTTATATTTGTAGTTTGAGATCTGGAGGCTTGGATAGGCTAATTGGTAGGACTGATGCCATTGCAAAACTTGGATGTCGATCCTGATGCAGATTTTGAGCTCATCAATCTTTTGGAATGTTTAGAGGAGAGGAAGCTTGGCTCCTCTCTCGAATGTCACACTAGGAGGCTCTAGCTGGGTTCAGTGCTGAAAGAAAAAGTAGGGGAAAAAAAAAAAGAAAAAACAGCTCTATGTAGGTTTCTACAGCCTTGCTATGTAACGTGTACATTGTAATAACCTCAGTGTTGATGCTGCAAAACTATGTGAGTAATAGGCCCTCTCCTTATTGGGATCTGGGGTTCCTGTTGTTGAGAGAAATCTGAGCAGAACAATGCAATCCACCAGTGCCTTTATGTTCTTGTCACATTCACAAGTCCTATGACTAATCTCTTTGCAATCAAGACTCAAAGCTATAATTGATCACTTTATTCTTATTTTCTCAAGCTGTTGAGAGCTTTGCTGTTATTCATTCTGTTTATGAAACACTCATTTTCACTGGGAAGTAACATACTGATAGCGTGTTGGACTGGAAATAAAGGGACCTGGCTCAGAACATCAGTGAAGTCTGCTACTAGTCCTGGCCTTTGGCACAGACGCGCTTCTGAGACACAGATTATATTTACAGTCTAAAAACTGTAAAGACCTTCATTATTACTTAATAAGGTACTCTGAGATCACAGGTGAAAAAGATGAGATAAAAATAATAGTAATTTGTACAAAAAAATAACCAGCACCACAGAATGAAGCACCAGAACACAAACAAGCTGAATTTCACTCTTCCATCTTCAGTTTATACCAGATCAGATTTGAGCCCAGCTATTTTGTCCAAACACCTACATATAGTCTATTTGTAATGTGTCCCTCATAACTCTTCCTCTTACTTCCTGTGAATAGGAATATTGCAAAACTGCACAGAGGAAGTGGAAGTTTAAAAGCTTTGCAGAGACCAGATGGAAAATGTGATAGGAAACTGTAAAACAAACATTTTGTGTTTTCATATATATTAATTACACTTAACAAAGGTTAACTTCCACTCATATCTTCCCCCCAATTTTTTTGCCCAGAACTTTTAATTCTTGCACTAACAATTATACGCTGGAAGGGCTTCTACCAATAATAACAGTAAGAGTCTGGTAAATGTTTTATTATCAAAGGCAGCAAAAAGTCTTATTTTATGTAGAGGAAATAAGCCAGAATTAATAGAGATATAACCTGTTGATTTTATTAAATCACTGGAACAAGGTTTCTCAATTATTTTTTATCAAAATGCAGTTTCCTTTAGTGAGGTTCTCTGGGTGATTTTTACTAAAGTTTTCACTGTAGGACGTACTGGACAAACTCCAGATCTCAGAGAGAATGACAAACCACTATGAAATACTGTGTCTCCCACAAGAATGCTAGGGACTTCATCTCTCGTGGACCTGGAAAAGACCAAGCAAAATTTACACATGGCCTGAACCCAGATTGGGGTCTGGTATTTGAATAATCCTGGAGTATTTTCAGTCCATCTCATTCTATCTTAGTAGCTGCTTCATTTTTTAAAGCGGGCTAGGCCCCTGTTAAATCAGCTGATTTTCAAATTCTTAGTACCCACCAGCACACCTGAAAATCGGAATAGTTATTTTGTTCTGTAAATTATGAAATAAAATTTAGAACATTTTATGTCCCTAAAAGTAAATTATTCTGAATGTTTTGTCTTTTGTAGTTACTGACCACTAAAGATTGATGTCGCCCTGTAACTCCTTCCTGATTAACACATTCCTCTGGATGCCTAATTTGTGAGAGATTTACACTGTGCAAACATTATTTACAGCGAGCACTTGATTCTCTCTAAATCAATTAGATATGCCTTTTCAGGCACATTTTCTGTTGGAGACTGCTACAAGAGGGTTTTCTTTTTTACCTGCAATGGGGATTCCAAAACCACATCACCTCTGAGAAGCCCCGGGGCACCTTAGAAATAAAATGGTCCTGCCAGTGGAGCCGCCTGTATAATTGAAATGCAATTTAAGGGGTCTTCAGAGGAATTTCTCCTTCCAACTCTGGAGGAGGCCGATCAGCAATCTGACCTCCAATAAAGGCAACAGGAGGAAGCTCCCTTTGAAAGATAGAGGAAACTTTTTTCTTTGAAAAGCTTTCTTAGGTGCCGTCTGCTGATACAGTGCAGACTTATCTCCTGAGGTCCAGACAAGTCTGTGTTACTGATTATGCCAATATACCTCATGCGGTTCTCACTGCCCTTATCTAAGAATGAGAAAAGTCAAAGAAAGCAAGTGAAAAACAAAGCAGAACCCTACCTAATGGAGAATTTTATCATTAGAAGTGTTCTAAACACATCCAGAGAAATCTCCCTGCATATATATATATGAAGTCTAGGAATGTTACCTTTTTACTATTCTATGGAAACAATGAGACTGCCAACAAAAAACTAGCAAAATATGTCTATAAACCTGGTGGACGCATGTACAAACACGTAATTATATTTGGAATTATGCATTGTGTGTGCAAAATGAGCATCTGTACCCAAAGGTTCATGAGGTGCCCAAAGGTTCATGATATTCAACAAAGGCTAATACTAAGTCCTGCATCTGGGATAGTCTAGAGGGCAAATGATTAGAAAGCAGCTTTGCAAAAAGGACCCAGGTCTCCTGGAGGACAAACCAAACATGAGTCAGCAGTGTGCTTTTGCAGTGTTAAAAGCTAACCTCATACTGAGCTGTTTTATTAAGAAAATAGTCAGCAAGTCAAGGAAGTAATTATTCCCCTCTATTCAGCACTTGTGAGTCCACATCTGGAACACTGCATCCAGTTCTGGGACACTGACAAACTGGAGTACGTAAAGCTGAGGGCCACCAAGGCGGACAAAGGGCTGGAGTATGTGACTTGAGAGGACAGCTGAGTGAGCCGGGTTGGTTTGGTCTGGAAGAAGGAGAGATGAAGGAGAGGATCTCACCACCATTGTCACCTACCTAATGGGTGGTCACAGACAGACAGTTCTTGGAAGCGCACATCAAAAGGTTAAGTGGCAATGGAGGCATGTCACAGGAAGGTAAATTCCAACATAGAAGGGGGAAAAAAACCACACTGAAACTGGCCAAAAACTGGAAAAGGCTGCCCAGAGAGGCTATGGAATCTCCATCCTTAGAGATATTCACTACTTGATGGGAAAGGTCCTGAGCAGTATGCTCTAGCTTTGAAGTTATCAGTGCTTTGAGCAGGCAATTGCACTACAGGAGCTCCAAAGGTCACCTCCAACCTAAATTATTCAATGAGTTTATATTACTATACAAAAGTCCATCTGTTTTTATGGTTAACTGGTCTTCCATCTCACATCAGAAACAGAGTAAGTGCATTGTCTGTGAGTTTACAATTTGTGGGACAAAGCGACACACTGCTGGGGCAGCGTAAGACGAAAGAAGACCTGGAGTCAAGCCAACCAGCATGCCTCAAGCAAACCAGAGCAGTGCAATAAACTAACCAAATCCATTTAAACACACAGCAAAAATTCCCATGACTCAACCCCCTCCATAGCCTGTCAGCTCTACCTCCCACCTCCACAGCCCTATCTAACACTAGAGCCCAAGCTGCCAGATACTTCAATCCAAACACTGTGGTTATACAGGCCCCCTCCAAGCCCAAGGCCCAGATCCATGAATCCCGCCTTAATCCACTCCTGAGAATGTGTGTATTTTTTGGTCAGAATTTTGGTTATCTATATTTGGAAAGTCTCACCCACAGTCTTTAGCTGCCTAAAGGAAGCCAAAGAAAATGCAAGATGTAGTGGTTACCAAAGCTAAAATCTTCCCTGAATATGACCATTCCTTATGTATTCGTGCACTGTATATGGCCTACCAAACCTCTAGGAACTCAGTCTGCTCCTTATTTCATTTATAGGGAAGGGATGGGAAAGAGTCCGTTTCTACATAATTCCCCAGACACAATCTACTGAAAAGTACATCATTAATAAAGGCTTTTTCTATTTATTTGTTTCACCCAGAGCAGCTGGTCAGCCATATCCCTCTGGGGCATTTCAACTAATACATATTATTTCATAAGCTGAGAATTTTTGAATAAAACTGTCTCGTCCCTTCCATTTGTATTACATTACATGGGAGCAAGGAAGTACATTTTCATTATACTGTAGAAATTTAAGGGGAAAAAATATTTACAAAATGTTAGAAAACTATAAAAATGCTGATAAACCTTTACAAAAATGTTGGTAAACCTTTGTATCAGAGGTTATGTTTCATAAGAGTAAAGGAGGAGGCTAAGAATAAATCTGAATCATGCTCATGTGAGGTAGAACCAGTGACTGACAACTAAGGAAAATGTATTAAAAGCAACAATCAGCTTTTTTTCCCCCCTGGATCTCAAAGCACTGGAGTGCCACTGAACTCAATAGGAATCTATTATTGATTTCAGTGAGAAAAGCTGGCCCACTAGCCTCATTTTCACAGTTGGAGAAACTGAGACACAAAAATGTTAAATGAGTTGAAGGATATTACCCAGCAAATGGCAGAGCTGGGAATAGTACTCAGCTCCCCTGGAGGCCAGTCCGTGCGTCATCCACCACACCACTTCCTCATACTAGAAGGCAGCAGCAGAGCACAAATTTCAGGGATTTTGTTTAATGAGAATGGGAGATGGAGAGATCTGGAGGCTCACCTCCAAAGTAAAGGAATTCCGGGCTTGTCTGACTGTTACATCCGATGTGCAACTGCTGACACTGAAATATGAACATGTCTTTGCTCATGTGCAGACTATTAAGGGTCAGGATTACAAGGAGAGAAAAAAAAATCAATTTATTTTAGAAACAAACACACAGCAATGCAGATTCTGTACACTCTGTGTCAGGACGCAATTTGCAAATCATAATCAAATGTGATTTAAACACCGTTTCTGCTGAAGTGGTAAAACCAACTAGTTGGTTAATGTAAAAGGAATACAATGCAGGGATGTCACTTTGCATCAGATGCCCACCAACCCTATTTTTTACAGGTTACCTCTCTTCAGCCTGAAACAGGTGACATCAGGCTTTTAACAGAATACATGACTTGTAGCATGATTATTTATGTCTCACTGCTGTATGGGTGGCATATTGCTTTACTGCTGGGACAGATGCCCTGACTTTGCAGCTTATTCCTCCAGGATATTTTAACCATTTAAAATTATGACCATGAATCCATTTTCACAGCAAACACTGTTTGACAATTCCCTCTCCCTGTGGTTGTTGCTGCACATGATATGGTATTATCCTCCCATCCTAGGAGGTTCTGTATCCTCAGAAGAACACATGGGATGGGACAGGACTAATAGATACCAACTTTTGACTGTCTTGCTGAACTGTTTTGGCCCATGGAGCCAGAATATTTCAGGCTGCCAAAATGCTCATAGTTGAGAAATAGCCCAAACACATGCACGTTACAGGTGGGGGTCCCCTTCCTTTGCCCAGCAGGCTATGCCCCTGGTAGGAGCCTCCCTGGTACCAGGAGAGGAGCAGCGGCTGCAGTGCTGACACGGTTTTGGAGCAGACCCCCTGGCCTCAGTGTTGTTGATGGCTCCACTTACTTGTGACTACCCGTGCAGTGCATTTTTTCCAGAAGGTTTCAAATCACTTTACCAAGCTGACAGCTACACGTTATTATTGTGATGGTTTTGTGAAAAGGAAAGTAGCAGTTATGGCCAAGACCATCTCAGACAGTTGCTAATTTCAAGTGATTTAAATTGAAGGACACTGTAAATACTTTACGTTACCTTAAGTGAAGGCAATACGTGAATGGCAGAGCAGCAAAAAGATTATAGGATTCATATCTTATAGTCCAACAGCCTTTCAAATGGACCACGCCATGATTCAGGGGCTCTTCAATTCACTTTAAGCCTTCTGACTTCGTTGCTTCAACACAAACCAACTACATAATTTAGCTTCATGACTGCTAGTGGGAAATAAACACTACTGAAACTTCAGACTTCGAACATTTCAAACTTTTCCTCTGATTTTAATCTTTGAAATCTTGTATATAAACTTGTAACTTTGACACTACAATTCTTCAGCAAACACTTTCTTCTTCACTTCTGGACTGGGTTTGGCTTTTATTGTTTTGTTTTTTAAAAAAAATTGCTATTATGCAGCTGTGTAATATATGACAATAGAGGGTGATAAATACTGTACAGCTGAAGCTGAAAACAAGTTTAGTTAATGGAATGAAGTGAAGGTGATGACACTTTTTTTTTTACAAAGTCATGAGATATTTTAAAGAATATCTTCTATACAAACACACACAAAAAAAAATCTTTCATTTTTCCCTAAAGAGACTCTGGTGCAAAATTTATTCCCACTGGAGAACACACACACACACACAAAAAAAAAACAAAAACAACAACAAAAAAAAACTGGCCTCTTTTTAACGACTTCATGAATTCACACAAAGTGGGATAACATTTATGCTTCCAAAATCCAGATTAAGTAACAGTCCTCCGTTCTGCTGCTAAAATCCCCTCTGTTGCTGGTGGCTGCTAGAAATGAAAGAGTTAAAATGGAAACCACTGAAAAAAGAGAAAGCATATGTTATATGCAGCATGTTACTTGCTCACTGGGCTTCCCATGGGCCAGCGAAGGTTGGGAACCACTTCTGTAAAGGAAATGTATATGGTGTCAAGTTATAGACAGTCCTGCGTGTTAGCTCCATCTCTGCAACTGATTAGCCCCAGAATGACTTTGGCCTCACATAGTTTCTTACAAACATTATTTAGTCAGGCTTCAAAACTTAAGTAGGCAACACAGTTATTCCCAGTTTACAGGCAAGTTATAAGTGCAACAGGGTTAACAGCTACTACAAGAGGACACACTAAATGAGCATCAGGAGCCAGAACAAAATTCACTTTCCCAGCCCTTGCCCACTTAACCATAATGTCCACAGTCTCAACCGCTAAGATGAATTTAAAAAAGAAGTTTCTTCACTGAAACCATGCCCCCTGAAGCCATTTCTGATGCATAAGCCTGTAATTTTTAGAGCTACTGTGCACCTGCAGCTTCCAAATAGTTTCCAAAGGTCACCTACCAATCCTAATTTTTCCAAGCCTCAGCTTCTTAAGTCTTTCAAAACATGGAAAGAATAGCTATCTGTCTCCCAGTCTTCCTGCCCACTGAGGTCAATGAGAGAATTTTCTTTTACTTCAGTGGCTGTAAGACTTCCCTCCCATATTCTTTTCTTTCAGTTTTGGAGAGTGACTGTCTCAGGGTGGGTAAATGTCTGCTTGAAGAGAAACTGTTGTGTTGAGAATCACTATCTAATCATTACCACCCATGCGCCACACAATACAAACAGTAAAACTGACAAGCAAATAAAACAACATAAAAATAAAGAATAAGAAAACAGCACAATCATCCTAACAGCAATGGCTGGAAATTCATCTTGGAAGGCTTAACTGTTCCTGTGGCACAGAAGCTAGGAGTGATTGTTCTGTGCTGCAATGGCATTGCCCAATAACCCATTCTGTCTAAACTAACAGAGCTGGCTAAATTATCCTGCCTTGTGTTCTCTTTTAATTAATTGTTTAGTTTAAAGGGAGGATAAAAAAGGCTGGCTGGGATCCAAGCTCAATTGCCTGCTGCTATGACAGAAAAAAGTACTGATCAGAATATTTCTCTGCAGAATGAAATGTGTATCTCCTGGGTTTTTAGCAATAGCAAAACAAGTTTACATTTCTGTCTCTAATACGATTCTGTCCTCTAAGTCATTAACAGTTCCTTGATCCCTTTTCTTATTCCTGCCCCCTTTATCTTATTTATTGAAACATGTAATATAAACGGCATTTCTTCACCTACTGCCTTTTTAAATTGTTGATTGTCTGGAAAATGGCACTAGCGCAAGGTTCCAGGGCATTCCCTCTGCGTAGCAGTGGTGTTTCACTCCCATGTGGGTACTGTCAGACACCAGCTATCATTTAGGGCCATCAGGGGCAACTCGGGGAGCAAGATACTGGGCCAGTGTAAATGAGCACAGCACAATGTGACCTTAGGAGCATCGGGCAGATTCGCACACGGCTGAGGATCTGGCCATGTGACTGTTTCCAGCTAAAATCACATTCTTCCCCCACCACACGCTGGAAAATTAGAGACTGCGGATCTTTCTAAACATGCTTATGGATGTAGAAAACCCTTTCATAAGGCGGAGGGTGGGGAGGGGAAGGGCAGTGGGGGAGACAGGTTTCTTCTGAAAGGCAGTATAGGAGGAGATTGGAAGTGCCAGCACTTTTGCCCCCTCATTGTCACATTCCTTTCCCAGGCCCAACCGATGAGGCGGTTTGTGAGCTGCTCTCGCTGGGAAGGATTGCATTGCTGAACAGGGACAGGAAAGGGAATGTGGTTTCCTGAAAGGTTTCCAGCAAGTACATGGGAATGGAGCTCTTGAAAGAGACATGGAGCTGGAAGCACTTCCCTTCTGAGAAACACTTCCAATCCGCTCCCCGGGCCAAATGTAATAACAGCTCTGACATTATTATTACAAAGGGGGAAACAGTCATTCTTCCAGCTCGCTCCTGTGATTTCTCCATTTTGAAGCCACACCTTCTTTGAAACCTGGAAGTCATGTGGTTTAACATGCAAGCCTGCTCACAAGGGATGCTTCTTGGGCACCTCTCTAGCAGCATTTAGCACCAAGCCTTTCTGGCGGTGCCAGGAATGCTTCTGGCAACAAAAAAAAAATAAAGATGTGTTTTTCTACTTGGGTCCCTCATTATATATTGCCACAAATTGTCTGCAATATGACAAGCTTTTTCCTACTGTCAGTCATGAGCCAATATCTAGATATGAGGGAAAATTGTGTGTGAAAACCAGCTATTTTCCCATTTGATGTGGCAAATTTTAAGTTTGGTAGGATCCTTCTACAGCTGTAACTTCTCTCCCCCTCCCCACTTAATACACTACACTGCACAACAAATTAAGAGAATATATTTGAAACCTCTGTCTAAACAAGCCTATCAGAGGATATGCTAACTGCTCCTTGTGAGTGAATACTAACAGAGTCGTGCTAAATATTCAGACTATCAGTAGGAGGGTTAGGAAATAACGTATGAAGGAAGAAATGAAGAAGCAAAAGCAGCAAGGGACCCAATTTCTGGTTTACCGTCCAGGAATATGCTGGAATATGCACAGAAGAGTTACAAAACAAGTGCTGTTGACAGTACAAAGGAGAAAATAAAGCCATTAGAAACACTATAAATTGTACTGGCATGAATAATGTTTCTCCCCAGACTTTGTTCTAGAAAAAAAAAGGGGCGGCATTAATTCAGCAACCTCCGTTTCTAAATAGGTTCATTTAAATTGGTACAATTTTTGTTTAGATAAGGCCTCAGACTCACTGACTCTCTGGATCCCCCTCTTAGTCTTACCTCTAACCGCTTTTTCCAGCCCATGGCAGGGAAAAATGTACCACAGGAGGCAGAGCCAGACACCAGTAGTATCATAAGAGCCTCAACCAAGAGTGTCTCAGCAAACACAGGGCCAGAATCCACCCTTGCTCACAGTGAGCAATTCATTTGATTGAGGCTACTTAAAGAGGCAACTTTTAAGCTGCCAGTTTACCGACACCTGACAGCCATCAGCCTCCAGTGCCTAAGCTGCTATAAAACATGAGTCAGTCAGTGAATTACATGATTTTTGGAAAATAAGAGTAATTTAGAACATTCTATTCACATTTCTGTGTACAGATCATTTAAACTCGTGGGTGGTTTTTTTCTTTAATTATTATTTTAACTAAGCATATAAAAGGAATAAGAACACAAACGTTCTTACCAGTATCAGGAAAAAGTAAAAGACCATTTTTTACAGGGTTATGTCCATATTCTAAGTAAGGGCAGGAAGTTCTTTGGACCTTTGGGAAAATGTAGCCTTAACTATACAACCCAAAACTGACAGCATGCTTTTCTTAAAATTCAAAATACAGGATTTTAAACAGCTGATGGTTAATTTTAGCTGATATTAGAAGTTCAGGTAACAATTGAGAGAGTATATCTGGGTCTGTAGCTAACTCAAACATCCACACACTTCACAGCCTCATTTCTATGGAAAAGTTTTTTAGGCAATAAATACACCACACTTCAGACGAGTGTTTATTCTTTCAGTTTGATTCTTCCAGTCAAATAGAAACAGCCAAGAAATCAAAGATTTCTAATGGGATATAGAAAATACCACTAAAAATATCAAGTAGCCACAAAACTCTCAGAGGCCAAAGAACTACTAAACTGCAGTCAGTTTATGCAGAAGGCTGTACAAACATGCCTGAGGACTCAGGTTCCTGCAGTCAGAGGTAGGTGGATATGAAGCATCTAAATCCAAAACGGTGACAAAAGCCCCTTCCTAAACTTGAGGATGCCTAAAGTCACTGGAACCCTTCTTACTTGACATGAAGTACACCAGGTTGCAGGAGACCACTTCTACAAAAGTGCAAGATTGCCAGTATCTGGGTTGATAAACACCATTACTCCTGAATACAGCCAGGATTTAGAAACAAGGTGTTTCTCAGTTTACATCTTTCAAGGAAACAAATTCAACAGGTGCCTTTAGAACAAGCTCGGCACACAATGATAAACTAAGGTCTCCACAAAAAGCCAGTTGTGGACACCATGTTTAAATGGAGCAGGAAGAGGAATTTGTGTCATTGACATCTTTGTGCTCCTCATTCAACACCAGGTTAATAATATACAGACATGGGCCTGGAAGCCGGATTCCTTCATCCCAACAGAGCGCCCGAAGCACTAAGCAACAGTCACACTGCTCATTCCTCACTCTGGTTCAAACAGTCTCACGGTCCTCATAAGCAGCTGACAGTGGCACAAACAAGAAACTACTCCAGGTCATCCTGTCTCGCACCTGGTTAGAAAGACCCATTTTTAGGGGGAGACCCTAAGAAAAGGATTTGATTCCTCTGTCCCTCTCCATACAGACTAAATAGAAGACAGACCCCACATCTTCCCCATCCAGACAAGCACCCTGACCTGCAAGCCTTCCCTCTAGTCACACTGTGGAAGAGCAGTTGACTGCTTGCTTTTGCACACTTCAAAGAGGATGCTGGGCTCTGGATCATGGCTAGATAGAGGAATTTTCCCACAAGCCCTGCTGAGGCTTGGCAATGGCTATAACTTCAGGCACATCCTAGCTAAACTTCAGTGCTTCCTCCTGGCTCACTCTAGACAGCTGGCTATTCAGTGTGAGGGTTTTCCAACTCATCCTTATGAATCACCACTTTTTGATGTACAGTCTAGTGCACTCAGACTGATGGTTTCCCATCTGGTGAGAAGATTGCTGAGCTCATCGGACACAGCATTAATTAACAATGAGACAGTTACAGGCAAACTGTTCTGGAGCAGTAAGCACCCCTTCACATTTGCCTTGCTTTCTGACTTACTCTTTTCCTGATGAAAAGGCACTAGGACAGCACATTATTAGCATTCTCTATTTTATTAGTATGACGGTCCTCATGTACGTCACAAGAGACTTACATGGCAGGCCAGCATGACACTGACGTTCTAAATCTCCAGCAACCCCATCTGGTTTCTGCAGGGTCTCATAAAACCAGCATGTGTGCTCATAAACTCAGAAATGCCATCAGCGCCATGGAGGAAGTTGTCACTCAGGCAGAGTTACCTTCATGTGATCGTCAGGGTTGGAGAGCTGAATGTAATTTTCATCAGACCAGGCTCAAAAATTCTGACCATGCAACCTGTGAACAAACCAGAGGAAGGGAACCTAGAGGAGGAGCCATCAATAATCATAAAATGCAAGATTAAGTGACCAAGCAGCAACTAATTTAACCAAGTTTAGGAAATTAAAGTCACCCACTTTGATCTTGCATTCAAATATCTCCTAACATTCTCTATAGTTCTGTTTAAGCTCCCATGATGCTTTTCAGCAAATAGTCCACAGGTGCCTCACTGTTCTCCATCCCTGAGCTTGACACTGTGCTCCATGGTGAATTAAGGTGGCATCCCTGCTGGGCATGCTAGGCCTTCGACTCCAATTAGGAAACAAGGAGATGAGATAATGGAGCCATCAAACCTAGCAGAAATCTGGCTGAAATGATTCTGAAATGCTCCTACCATCTACACTGCTCCCTGCCAAGTCTCCCCACCCTCCGCTGTTATTTTCTCCTCTCTTTTATAAGAGGAAATGGATGCTAAATAAGCAAGTTGGGTTAGCTCCTTAACATAACAATTACTAACAATACACCTTTTCCCCTGTGTTATAAATGACTTTAGGGTGTAATTCGGCCAAATGAGAAGACAGGCACCACTTACACGCACTGTCTCCATCCCTTTGTGCAAGCCCAGAACTAGCTTCATTCACCAGCTTAGAGAGCTGCAAAAGAACAACTTTTTTCCTTCTACTCTGGCAGCATGCTTAGCTCTCCTTCTGCTACTACCTCTCTTTATCCCCAGAAAACCAGGACCGCAGGAAATGAACTGTTGCAGGCAGAGGAAGGATGAGACTTCAGTCATTCAAGATACTGAAGACTAGATCTTAAGCTCCAGTTATTCCACAGACTTTTTTTTTCTCTGAGGTTGGCCAAAAAAACACATTTAGCACTATTTCCTACTTATACCCCAAACTGAAATAGAGTTAATACCTTTGTAGACAGTCCTTAGTTTCTTCAGCCATATAAAACATGCCCTGTGAGGTCACTCCAACAATGGTAGAGTGTGCCATTGCACATCACCTACAGCACCTTTAGGCATAATATCAGTCCCACAAAACCCAGTGACATCCCCAATAAGCCCTTTCTAGTGCTTTGCACTATACCCATACCCATCCCATCTGCACCTTCACAACCATAACACATGGCACTACCTGACTCACATCACTATTTGCTAGCCCTGTAGCACAGGGGGACCCAGGGACCATGAAGGGAAAATGTGAGCCAAGGGAAAGTGTGGGGCAGTTACCTCCCAGACTCCCACCCAGCCTAATGATATTCCCACCAGGCAGCTCACATAGGAGAGAGGAGGCAATACCTGCCTCCATAGGCTTCATGTGCCTTAATGTCTGCATGGAAAAGGGCTGTCCTTTCACAAAGACCCTATACTGGGTTCCACAAGCAGGACCTGTAGGTATTTACCTTGTTTCCTTAATGTATTCTCAAAGGCCCAGATACCCTCTCTCTGTAGTGAGCCTACAAAGCTAAGTGGGAACAGGAGGACTTACCAACACCCATGCACGTGGCAAAGCCCAGATGGGGAGGGAGAGCAATGGAGAACTTCCTCAAAGTATTATATGTGCATACACACAGGGGATTGGGAGTGAAGACCTTGTCTCTGGAAGTCACACAAAGCACTGGACAAGGAGACAGCCTTCCAGCCCACCCTGACCTGCTTTGCAGCCAGGCAGCTCACAGGGAGTCTAGCGTACACTACCAAAGTCCTGACATGTCGATTTTTCATAAAATATGAAACATTAAGAGAAGACTCTTTAGCCATGGCTCTGCACAGATGTCTTGTCAAATGTCTGTGCCAACAGCATTTGGCTCTAAGTCTTGCACAATCCACTCAAGAAGGACACGTGCTCCCCGTTCTTCCTGGGCAACCTCGAAAAGCAAGGAGTGACTGTCCAAGCTTTTGGGCAGACGACCCGGAGGGATCTTCAGCTCCTGCCAGTCCTCACAGCTGTTTCACTCCAAATCTGATTGCTTCAAACTTGTCAGCAGGCTCAAGAGGAGAATTTCACACAGCCTAGGGATACCAAGTGATGTGGATGTGCCAGTGTGCACATAGTTTGGGACCTAACTGACACCATGATAATTACCTATAAGATCTGAATAACTATCCATACAAATTAGGAACATTTGGGGAATAATTTCCCACTTGGAACAGATCATGAGAGCATGCTTTTCTGAGGACCCAACTCTCAAGTGAATACAGATGCTGTGGACACTGGTGTGTCCCTCAGTTGTTCAGATTTCAGGTCCTATGCTTCCAATTAATTTCAGAATTTGGTCAAATGAAAAGGCCACGGTTATTTCCAGTTCATTTGGGAGCACAAGTCTGAGGTTCACAGCTGACCACATTTTCTTTACACACATACTGTGTAATTTTAACTCCCTCTTGACTTCCTCTGTCGTAGATTCTATTACAAAAAATGAATGTTCATTAAGTGATTAATTACAATCTTAAACATTAAAGGCCAATTCCCAAATTGATGTGATCAGTGTAGCTGCGCTGAAGTCCTTGAATGATCGCTAATTTACACCAGTGAGTAGCCTTGTACTTATAGTACCAAGATTTTTATTTATGCTGGCTGAACAGATGCAGGGAGAGAGCAGTGTCATTGCTCTTCGGCACGACTCTCTCAGCTTTGTATCTGTTCTCATGAAGCTTCCAGTCAAGTTTTTGCAAACTCAGACATTTACACACCTCAGCCTGTAGATGCTCAGCTGAAGAAACCACCAATTCCAGTCCTCTGGTAGCTCACCTATCATCATTAATGTAAACCAACCAGTCTTTCCTCCACCATCAGCCTAAATTCCCTGAAGTGCTGCTTGCAGATGGAGAAACTGCCTTCACAGACACCTGTTACATCTCATAATATCAGATAGCACAACGTCTGTACTTCTGCCTCAGACTCTTTCTACAACTTTGTGAGTCATCCTACATGTTTCATGTACCTAGTGAACTAAAGCAAACAAACAGGAACTATTTGTATTCTTATTTATGCCAGGGCTTATAATAAACCCCTTTGGAGACACTTCCGAACAGGTAGCAGCCGGCACATAAGCTTTGCCAAGGATTTAAACTAGTCTTTACCTGCTGCAGCTGTTGGGAAATTTTTAGCTGTTGCTAGAAGTGCACTTGTACCTGCATGCTGGGATTGGGAGTGTGAGCAGGTGTTTGCAAACCACAGTTATACTGCTAACCATGCTTACTGTCTCAGACTCAATACTAATCACACTAGCAACATCTGGTACCTGCAATATCTTGCTGCAAAGATTCTCATTCAATTTGTCTTACAATAGTGATCAGAACCGCTCTAAGCTATAAAAGCCTCTCCAGCTAATTTCTGTGTGCAGCGTGATGCTCCTTACCCTGAAGGCCCTTTAAGATTTGACCCCTTTCACTGTTTTTCCTGCTGTCAGCCAGGACAGCAAAAGAAGAGGTGGCATGTGAGCTGAAAAGCCTAGCAGTCCTCAATCAGCCCTTTGTCTTTCATGACCAGCTTTTTATCCAGGGGCAACAGTCTTTTTCCATTACCAGTAAAAATGAACCCCCCAGTAGGGGTGATGAAGAAACAATAAAACTAATCATTAAGCAGGCCTGCTGAGAAGTGAATTCCAGTCCCAGGTCAGATCTAATTGCATTCTGACACTGAAGCAATGGCCTGGTCATTTATATTAGCAATGTCATGTTTCTTTTTATTTATTTGTCTCCATTCTGCCCTCCATCCCCATAAAGAAAGAAATATAAACGTGAAAAGACATATGCAGAGATCAAAATACACATACTGTCCTGTGGTGTACTTTGAAAGTTTTTAAAATACTCTTTTTTTAGCCAAGATCAATTGTGGAAAAACTAGAAACAAATATAGCATTTTGGAAAATGATGAGCAACTGTAAAAGGGAGATTTATTAAAAATTATGGTAGTGTTATGGCTTATTACCAAGGAAAACCACGTACACAGGGGAGGAAAGACAAATTTCATCATGCGTATAAGCACACAAGATATATATGTGTAGCTGTGATTTTTGAAACTAAGGAGACCTACATATCCAGCTTTGAGTAACTACAACAGAAATACGCTACTTTTGAGTTCAAGTACAGCACAGGCATGCACATGGCATACACACACACCCATTAATATACTCCTGAAACTATAACTATCTTTAGGTCCTTTTCCCCCCTTGCCACCTTCCTTTTACTGCTTTCACCATTAATGATGTTTTGCCCCGGTCTGCATCCTCAGCCTCCTCCCCCACTGTTTCTTGCCCAGACTCCCAGTCAGCCTCCCAGCCTGAGACTCTTCCTTCAAGAGTCTAAACAAGATGCCTTTGCATCTGACTGAACACAATGGGCCTCTCTTCAAAGCCAAGCAACATTTTTCCTATCATTGTTTGCAGGGGAAGAGTCACTCTGCACTCTGCTCAGATATTACGGTCCCACAAGCCTTATTAGCTTATGGGTAGATTTGCTGTCATAAGAGGGTTTGTAAAGCTAACAAGATTGCTTAATCCCTTCCTAGGTCCCTCAGCATTTGTAACAAGTTTTGTAATTGTTTTTTAAATAAAATGCCTTGACTTTGGAAACTCACTTTCAAGCCAGCTCAATCCTCTGGCTTTTTTCCCTTCATATAGCTTTTATGACCTCTCCTATCTGGATATCAAGCCCTTTCTCAGAAATATCTTAGTCCAATTGTCTTGATTCTATCCAGAGCTAAAAGCCCTCAGCATGTGCTTTGGATCGGATCCCTACCTGGCTGCTGCGCTCAGAGGGGCGTTGATCAAATCTGGTAACAACAAATCAGGGCCCAGGAAATGTATTTGTAGAACCTGGAGTTGTTCCATCTAATTGCAAGCAGGCTTTCACAACTCATTTACTGAAAAAAAACTTCCTTATCAGGTGAGGATGTGACTTCATGTTGTGGTTCTTATCAAAAACACTTGAAAAGTTTTTTACTTAATCCATGGAATCAGCTTTCAAAACTTGCTTTATTGAAAGCCACATGGCACCATGACAATTTTGGCTAGTATTTGCCATGCGCTTCATGTTCTAGGGTTAGCTGAGCTATGCCCGCCCTGGTGGCACAGGAGAGAAGCAGGCTAGCATAGGTATGCCACAGTTAGCTTTTTGTATTAAGCTCCACACCACAATGAATACAGTGCTACCAGTATCCAAGGTAGCTAGTTTAACTACTCATTTATTCCAAATAGTTTCCAACCTTATGAACATTAATCATTGTCAGGGCAGGCACACATTCCCTGTTACATTTGTGTGCCCATGCTGGCTTTTTTTAGTTACCTGTGGTGAATCTTTTAAAAGTCACCCATGGATGCCAGGCCCAAAACCTCTGTGATGCTCTGGGACACTCCAGCCCTCTCTGTGCAGACACGCCATAAGAGCCAGGCTGTAACGCCTGGGTTCTGCTTCCACCTCTGCCACTGAACTGCTTGACAAATCTGTTCAAATCAAATAACTTGTGCCTACATTTCACCCTTTCATCTAATGTATATAGGGGAGTTCTCTACTTCTCTAGGGTAATAAACACTTAGAGGGTGGGCTGGATCAATGTGTAACAAGGTGGAAAGGACTGGGACTTGCATCTAGATCTATTAACCTTCTGAGGATCTAAATCACATTAAAAGCTACAGGGATTTCATTCCCAAGGTGAGCGTCTAAAACATACCCAAAACATTATATACATTACTGAAATGTAATTAGATAGTAAATATTATTATAGTAATAACTTAGCACTTTCTTTTCCAAGACTGAAAAAAACATTTTGGGAAACTCTAATTAAGACTCAACTCATGAAACATAACCTCTTTGCAGTGGATAGCAATATATGTGTAATGGTGCACAGCAACATGACCCAACAGATTAGAGCAGGAAAGCAAGGAAAATACCACATCCAACCTGCAAGTTCAGAGGGAATTAAGTAAACAGAAGGATCCCAGGTGGAACTGGGATTAGGGCAACTTGAAATAAATTAACTCTACTGCCAGAGAAACGATTACAGAACACTTAAGACCAGTAATTGTGAAGCTTTTTAATAACCTTTCCAAAAAATACTACGTGCATCAGCAGTGTTCCCTATGTCCTACTGAGGCACAAGTACTGACTCGGGTAAGGATGTGCCATCTACAGAGGAGCTACTGCTGACTGCAGCGCTTGAGGGCTGCAAGAACTACTGCAGCCCTGCCGAGACATCAGAATGGTGCTAGGCAGAGAGAGCCTCTTGCACAAGACACTTCACAGGGTCCTCTCTCTTCTCAATATCAAGCTGCCCAGGACATTTTTCTCCCATAGTCCCACATATCCCAAAACATGAGCAGAGGAATATAACTGCAAACAGGCTCCATTCCTCTTACATCAATAACTATAAAGCTGCTATTATATTTTATACGTTGCATAAGTAAACTACATTCATTTTCACCAATTCTTTTCCCTCTATCTCTATGCCCTTACCTAATTTTGATAAAAATATTTGAAACTTTAAATCCATTAGGTTTCCCAGTAAAATTGCAAACTATATCTTAAAATGCTTTTCCTTTATACTTTTTGGTTTTATTTTTCTAAATTATAGTTGTGCATCAGAAATTACTTGTTTTTATACAAAACACACCAGTTAAAACTACAACATATTATTTATCAGAAATAAATTAAAAATTGCCATTTCATTATTTTTATCAAGCATATAACACATCACAAGAATATATCTTCACAGATGTGCCCTTGTACTAAAATATCAAACACCCCCAACTCAAGACTACTTAGATACTCCAAGCTAAGTCTGTCAGGTCTTGATTCAAAGCTCTTTGAACCCAGAGAGAGTAAATTCATTGACTTTTATTGCTTTTGTTCCATGCTCTTAAAGGTAGCATCAGAGTATTTGGAGATAGAGCTGAATTTTTACAAACAGCTAACCTCCAAAGTCTGGGATAAGCCTGAACTTGGGACTGAGAACCCAAAAATTATCGACAGAAATGGTCCAATGTAGCCAGAAAAAGTTGGCAACTTCTTACACTCTCTTTCTCCAGGTCATCTTACCCCAAAGAAAGAAAAGACTATTGGGAAGAGTTTCCATGTGCCATATAAAATCTGTTTCATTTTGTGGACATCTCACCAGCATCTCCTTTATAGAAATGCAGGACAGGGTCACAGTGCTAAGTTTCAGGTGGACACCAAGCAGTGCAACAAGCCTGGTACAATGTCAAAGCACTCACCGCATTTCACTTGCAGGCTACTCAGTGGTAGCTCAGTGGAGTCATCTGAACTTCAAGATACATCACGTAATGGATTATCATCGCTCACACAAGTCACTGAAAACCTCTCCTATGACACCTGTGCTTTTAAATAAAATCACTGGACAAATGGAGGTTGGTAGACCATATCTATGCCTCTTTAGTCATACCCTCTTCTCTGCTGCTGAAGTTAGAAATGTCACCACTAAGATTAATCTCATCACACAGTAGTATTACACGTTGTCTCCTAAGCTCCCCTGAAGCCCTTGAAAATTCGTATGAACATTACTGAGGGAAAAAAAACAAAAAAACAACTAACATGTGAGAGCATTGTCCAACACCTATCAGCCCTGAATTTAGGAAAAATGCCATTAAATGTACCAGCAGACGATCAGGAACTTTCTAAGAGCTCTGAGAACAAACCTTTACTTACAAAAGCTTGATTACAACCTTCACAATACTCAAAAAATCTGTTTTGTAGGACAGCAACTCTGATGTTTTCCTGCCATTTATGATTTTTATTAACATCCATATCAGTTTCATCTCCCTGTCATGGACTGAATTTCCAGAAGCTCCACTTCATAAGGCTTGTTGAAGCCTATTGTACACAAGAAATGACTTGGATAAAAATTCTGGAGTCAAAACAGAAGGAAAAAAACTCCTTTCCTCTTCCATCCTCCAGAAGATTTACAGAGACTCAGTATAAGACCATACTTTACCAGTAATTTTCTTACTCAGGAGGAAAACTAATTTAGTGATCCTATTGAACAAATGAGAAGTCTGATTGTCTCTGGGAAAGAAGTGAGGGAACAAAGAAACCTTGTCACACCATGTTTTTTAGGATGATGTTATTCAAGCCCCACAACCTTACCAGC
Source organism: Phalacrocorax carbo (assembly GCF_963921805.1). Lineage (NCBI taxonomy): Eukaryota > Metazoa > Chordata > Aves > Suliformes > Phalacrocoracidae > Phalacrocorax > Phalacrocorax carbo. The sequence continues at coordinate 46,271,207 of NC_087514.1, forward strand.
AATTCCTCATGACTCATTCTCCTCTGAAAATGCTGTTATCGATCTTATATTGAGACAATGACATTTTACTTATTTGGTGTCTGTTTCTGTTCAGTTGGCCTTTCACAGAAGCCAGAAAACAGTATCTAGATGCATTCATAAAAACTGGAATGTAGTAAGAAGATTCGGGGAGGACCTATTATGGATAAGTATAATGAATAAACAGAGGACAAAATTTACTGAGGAACTGAGGTTTCTTCCAATTCTATCTCTTCTGAGGAATTCTACCTCTTCAGAGAAAATGCCGGTTTCAGTCTCAGTTATCTGTTAGGATCCACAAGCCCAAGTTCACTATACCAAATACTCTGTCCCCAGCAGCTATGTATTATGCCACTGGAGATATCAACACGGAAAAGACAAAGCCTTTTTCACTCTCCTTACACCAGCTAAGTACTCCTGACCACTTGAATCTGCTATTGCAGGTTTACAGTAATACCAGAATGGGCAATTTTAGAACATGATCGTGCTTGTACTGAAGGCAACAGTAACCAGATTTTGGTGTGAAGACCCTTTGGGGACCGCATTTGCTCAAAGAAAAGCCAGAAGGTAAATGTAACTGGAAGCATACTCCAAAATTGACTTCAACGGGGGTGATGAATAGTGAAAAGATGAGGTCTTCAAGCCTAGGTGCTCTACCAAAATTTACTGGGAAGCAGACAATCTGCCGAGCATTCTTGTACTCTTTGCCCAGCTCCAAGTCTTCAGCCCCACTCCAAAAAAGCCAGGTTCCCTCAAGTCCTTTCCGCTGCCAGAGAGAGCTCTTGAAACCTCATTGGAGCTTGCTCCCTCTTCTGCAGCACCAGCTTATTAAAGGGCCTGTATTCCTCTGCCTGCTGCCACAAACATAAATCCTCATTTTACATTGCCTTTCCTTTAACACTAAACATAAAAGAATGGACTTTTTATTGGAGTTTTATCTTTGCCTGGGCTTCTAACAACCCATACCGAACACTCTGTTATTAAGGCCCCTTCTGGATTTAGAGGCATATAAACTGTTTGTGCTTGGCTACATACATTGGTATTTTTATGTTCTTACGTATCTTTATCTGTACAGTATCTCTGAATACACTTATAACTGTTTCAAAAAACCACCCTAAGACTTCATTCAAATAAAACTGTAGAAAAGTGACCTGCTACATGCATATTTCCTCATCACTTCAATTTTCATGTTCAGCAAGGGCCAGAATGTTTAATTTTGACTGTTTTAATTTGGCCACTACAGTTAAAAGGCCATGCCCCAGATTTGGCCCTGTGAAGAGGTAGTTTTCTCCAGTTTAAATGGGTATGAGGCACAGCATTTTCACATCCTAGAAACAGTTCTCTCGTCTTCTTTTTTTTTCCTAATGTAAATTTTGCAATGCTAATTCCTTTCATAAGAGACGTAGGGATAACTGGTGGTTTACAGTTCAACCTTCCCCTGGTACCCATAAATATTTATTGTTTCTTGCCCCATTTCAAGGCGCAGATGAAATTCATCTTCGGGGGGGGGGGGGGGGGGAGTTGAGAAGGAAGGGATGTGGAGGGGCGACCGTCATCTTTAAAATATAAACGTGAAGAAAACTAAAACAGATGCGTGGAGAGGAAAAGAGAAGCTGGTGGGAACACGGTGGGGCTGGAGCACATTTTCCCTGGGAGACGGCTGCGCTTCGAGCTTCCCCGGGACACCCCGCGGGCGGACGGCTCCCTGTGGAGAGCTTCCCGGGAGGAGGTGGGAGGCTGCTGTGGGCCAGAGAGGCAAGAGGTGGGCTGGGAACGGCCCCGCTCCCCAGCCAGGCCCCCAGTGCCGTGTGTACACTGTCCCCTTTTTAGTTAAACCTCAGTCCCTTCCAACCAGGGAGGAAAATGTCTCCCGGTCAGAAAGCAGGATAGCCTAGCGCTGCTCCCTCACCCAGGGCCTTGGTGGGGCTCTGAGGCGGGGCGATGGCAGCCCACGCCAGCAGGCACCGCTGCGCAAGGACAGGGCTTTGCAGGCCGAGCGGCGGGCGGCAGTGGGGAGGAAGGGAGGGAGGAGGTGCCGGGAGGGAGACCGGGAAACTGTAACTCATTGTGGATGGGATGGAGTGGCCGGGGTGGCGAACGCTCGCAGCCCAGCACATCCATCAACCTGCCGAGCGGCCCGACAGGCTGGAGCCGTGGCTGCTCCCTCTCTCCCCGTGTCAGGCATGATCCAGCCCAACTGCGCCGAGGCGGCGCAGCCCGGCCAGGCAAGCTCCGGTCAGCACAAGCCATCGCAGCCTGCCAGCCGCCTGGCAAGCTCTGCCGCAGCCGGCTGTGCACCCTGGGCTGCCTGCAGGGCTCAGCCCCCAGCATCCCAGCTCTCACATGGCCTACGCCATCCAGAGCCTAATCCCCTTTCAATCCCTGCAGTTGCACCCGAGGTTAATTTAACCTAGTCATGTCCACTCACATTAAAAGCCCTGTTTGGTCTCACATCACGTTTAAATTGGCCTAACATCACCATCTCCAACAGCCCCTGAGTGTGTGAGGGAAGAGCCAGGCCCTCGGTCTTCCTCCAGTACTTCAAACGGGGCAAATCAAGTGCTCTGTTTTCTTCCATTTTATGAGGTAATTTGGGTTAAGCCCTGGTATTTATTTTTTCAACCCTGCTGTAACGATGTTGCTCTCTAGCACAGGGCTATTAAATGCTCTCAGTTCTCTATCAATGACTTGCTTGGCAGGAGTGCCGCAGCCCGCCCCAGGAGCCACCGCCGTGGTATGGTGCAGGGGGGCTTCTGCTGCAGTGCTCCCACGGCCGCTGCCTGCTCCTCCACTCTGGGGCACTGCCCTGTCAGCTCACTGGCGAGGCTGTGAGCTGCATAAAAGCTGCAGAAAGCCAGAACGCCCAGGCAGGAGGCAAATCATCATTTGCAGCTTGCCCTCCCAACCTCTACCCAGCTAATGAAATGCTGGCGCAGGACATGAAGGCACTGGCCTTGCTGCGGTGCCTGATATGGATCAGCTGCAACACCTCACCATGTCACAGGGCCTTAGCTCACAGCTTGTGCTCTAAACTTCCTGCACTTTGTCTGCTTAAAGCAGAGCCAGAACACTGCTTTATTGATAGGGGTGGCAAGAACGATTTGTCCAATTTTGAGGCTTTTGCTTGAAGGATTTCAGGACTTTTTAAAATTATTTTTTTTCTTTTGTAGCAGCTGATTTAAATAAACATTTTGAAAATATATATAATAGCACTTCCTAAATGTATGCAGTTTTCCCAGCATGGTAGGCCAGCTATATATGATAGAAACCAATCTCTGATATATTTTCCACTTAATTTTCAAATTTTCATTCATCTTTTTGTTTTGTTGGAGCTCATATGTTCTAACATGCCCAAATAAATTAATGGATTTCTATATTATTATTACTCATTATTCCATAGTGTGGCTTTTATCTTAAAGGAGAAGACACAATGAAACATGAACAACATGTCTTTCATCTCTAAGAATCCCACTGCAATTTATAAGCTTAGGTCCTGCACTAGGAACACATCAATACTCAGGAGAACAGTTAACATATTTTAGCCTCAGATATGTGCCCACATCCTCCTGAAGTCAAAGGTACTTAAGCACATGATCAAAACAGGGGAGGGGAGCTTTTATAAGAATAAACCTCAAAATACCCAAAGTGCTTTCCTGCAAGTATCTCTTAAAGGTCATTTCCGTCTTAGAATTATTCCACCATCACCAAAATGCAAAGAAGGAACAAAGGAGGTAGTGTATTGGGAAGAAAGTGAAATGGGATCCTTTTTTCAAATGAAATCATAGAATCACAGAATCATAGAATTGTTAAGGCTGGAAAAGACCCTTAAGACCATTGAGTCCAACTGCTAACCTATCACTGCTAAGTCTACCACTAAACCATATCCTCAAGCACCATGTCTACCCTTCTTTTAAATATCTCCAGGGATGAAGACTCAACCACCTCCCTGGGCAGCCTGTTCCAATGCCTGACAACCCTTTCAGTGAAGAAGTTTTTTCTAATATCCAACCTAAACTTCCCCTGGTGCAGCTTGAGGCCATTTCCTCTAGTCCTATTGCTTATTACAAGAGAGAAGGGACCACCCCCACCTCACTACAACCTCCATTCAGGTAGTTGTAGAGAGCGATAAGGTCTCCCCCTCAGCCTCCTCCTCTCCACACTAAACAACCCCAGTTCCCTCAGCCACTCCTCATAAGACTTGTTCTGTAGACCCTTCACCAACTTCGTTGCCCTTCCCTGGACACACTTCAGCCACTCAATGTCCTTCTTGTACTGAGGGGCCCAAAACTGCACACAGTACTCGAGGTACGGCCTCACCAGTGCCGAGTACAGGGGCACTATCACCTCCCTGCTCCTGCTGGCCACAAATGACAGGGGGAATTTTAGACAGGCAAATAGAATCATTCAAGGAGCAGTTCTGCCAGGAAAAAAGAAGATTAATACTCCTATACTTAAAAAAATACACAGTCAAGAGCTCAGTAAAATATTCATCCAGAATCCAGAAGCTATATGGCACCACTATAAGCTCTTTCATCCATACAATATCAGCTCAAGAGGGCTGGTACAGGCATAAAAATTATTTTATCATGATGTCTATATTTTGATATAACATGACAGTAATATATATTACCAGGATAGGAGAAAAGGAGGAAGTAAAGGAAATCTAATAAATTTACCTATCAAAACTGAGAGATTTGTACTTATTTGCAAAATTTTAAGTGTTTTCCAGAACCCTCAGCCTCTGATACCAAGCCATTCCTGCCCCGTTCAGTGTGCTAGATCTGAGAGGACAACACAACAGACTGACTCCCATTGCCTCCAATATGAAATACTATATGCACGATGCGAAAGGTGGCTCTCATGTTTATGAATTGAGCACACCTCTACAGAGTCAGGCTCACCTCCAGCAGTCTGACCTTTCTGTATTTAGCACTATCAGTCTAAATCTTCCTAAATCATCCCTCTGCATTCTGAGGACTGCATTTGCTATTCTCAGTATTCATACAAGTGGAGAAGCTACAGCTATTAGTAGCCAATTTTAAAAGTATCTTCATTGCAGTCAGCAAGGGCAACTGTTTCTGCAGCACGGCAGGTGGGACACCAATGGAAAAATTAGATTTAGAGTGGTAGCATTCCATTTTGTAGTGTAGCTGCTGCATTCTTAAGAAATAACATCAGGCTTTCACTGGTGTCTGGAAAATATCATCTGCTATGCAGGTACTCTCTCTGTCAGCTGTTGCAGGACAAAGGACAACAGTGAAAGATTACATATGATGTGTCATGCTGAAAGACTACTGTTCCATCAAACCTTTCCACTTCCAGCAAATAATGTCAGAAAAGGGGGGTGGGGGGTGGGGGCAACAACAAAAAACCCAGATAACACCTAAAAAATCCTTAAAAATGTGAAAGCATAAAGTCATACTCTCACCAGTTTGGCAATCTCACCAATGCAGCAAATCTGCTAAAATTTGTGGAGATACTGAATACATAAACATCAGAGAAATTATTCCTGCATTACCTCTCAGAGGTGACCATATATGTGACAACTTTGTTAAATCATACATTGTTGATTAAAAATAAATACAAAAACTGTTAAAAGAGAAACATGTTTTCCTCAGAGAACCTCTTTGAAAACTTTGGTGAAATTGCTGGCTTAAAGTGAACCTATTAAAGGATGGGTATAGGCAAGTCTTGAAAAACATTTAGGGATTAAAAACTCATTACCAAAATGCCAGCAGTCACACAGCACTATTTATGCTATGTGGCTGCCCTGTATTAAGTGATACAGATTTAAAGGCTAGTCAGATAACATCCAAATTATAATTGAATCCACGCCAAAATCCTAGATCCAGATACCCACGCTTAGATATTTATGAAAACCAAATCCAAATGTAACATGATTTCATAGCTAACAAAAGAATAACAAGTAGCTGTTGCTAGTTACTGGACCTGTCATACATTATTAATTGTGAAGGAGCCTTGCCAACTCTCATGGTTGTCCTGTGCTCGGGTCTTGCAATAATCAGTATTTTTCTTGAAGTACTAGTTGCTAGAGTCATATGAATAGATACAAATCTCACCTTTCTCTATATATTCTTTTAGCATGTCTTAATGTATTCTGACACTAAAGTGATATGTCTTTTCTATACAGAAAGGGAAATTTAGGGCCTTGCCTTACTTCCTTTAAAGTCTACAGAGGAACTCCACGTTTATTTTCATTAACCTTTTGGCACAATACCTGGGCCTGCAACTCAGTGTGTCTTATGTAAGGACATACAACACAAACTGACTGAGATACTGTATCTTAATAAGCTATTTATCGAGTAAGTAGTAGTAGCTGGCTGGGGGAGTGCTCCTACCATGTCCAAACTGTCAGGTACTTTCGAATTAAAATGTTTATTCTGCAGCTGACATCGAAAGAGCCCCTGACCCAGGAGCTAGAGGAGATCACAAGCAGGAGCAGAATTAACAGCAGAATCAGAATCCACTCTGAACCTACAATTTTTTTCTTTAATTTAGTAGATAAATGCTCCTCCACCTAAATGAAGTACATAATGAAGTACACCTGGCTTCTGGCCACACAGGAAAAAAAGTTGCAAATATTGGTCTACTGCTTCCACATCCATTTAGTAACGCAGAAATAAGCCCATTGTAACAGGAGATTGCCATAGGATCTGTACCTCCAGCTTTGCAAATGAACATGCCTTGATGTTTAATTTTCCGTGAGTTCCTCTGCATTTAGGTACCAGCAGGAGACCATTATACTGTGACAGCACTCAGTTCTGATGACATTATCTTAAACTTTTCTCAGTTGTCCATCCTCACCCCTGTTGTGCTGCCGCCATCTATTAACATTCCACTGACAACAATGAAAGATGTTAGAGCAGAGCACATTAACACGGTAGCCAAGATGGGGTGCTTTCACCTGGATGTACACAAATGTTTGGCAGTAACTATATAGTTAATTAGCTGGATCACATCATGCCTATTCCTCACAAGGCTTGTCTGAGGTGCTTTGCATTTATAATTCATGGATTCATAGATTTTTATGGCCAGAAGAAATCATTAGATCATCTGGCCTCCCCTTCTCTATTATAAAGGCCATACAATTGCATTCACTTACTCCTGTTGTTAACCCAATTACTTGTGTTTCACTGTCTTCCAAAAAAGACATCCAAAGACTTCAAAAGATGGCAATCCCACTTCTCCCTTGGAAGTTTATCCCAACAGCTAATCACGCTAAGTATTACACAACTAGTGTAGACTTGGGACTAATAAAGCTTAGTCTCCTATGGATTTGTGTTTCATGGCTGATTGACTTCGATGCCTAACAAGCTGTGAGCTCTGATTAAAGTTTCTTCCCATATACAGAACATTTTTAAGGTCTTTTCCTCAACTCCTTGTAGATCCTCTGCATCTTACTAATGTGACAACTCAAGTTATAGCCCTGACGGTACCTCAGATCATTATAGGTCTCTGTCAGAATTCTTCTAAGTGAGATTTCATCTATTCTTGACCACATACTTTCATGAAACCTGTAGAAACATAATTGCTTTTCAGACCTTCCCCCCTCTTCCAAGAGTGGCTGCAGAGAAACAAGGTCAAAAGTTATTGGAGGCACCTGTGCATGTACATGCACGCACACATACACTCAGCATGGTTACTTGCAACTTTTTTTTCCAAACAATTGTGCCTTATTTCTTATTTATTTGCACTTGTTGCTCTCTTCCTCACTATGTCTCTTTTATTCCTCAGTATGACTTTCATCAGTGCCCACTAGCACCCAGAATTTGCTCTGTACTGAAGACATTAATGCACTCAGTATTCTTTTTAATATGAACACCTTGAGTTACTTCTCCTCCTTAACCCTGTTGAATTTTTTTTCCCAGGTTGGAATAATTCTTATTTCTCTTTTCTGTACTATTATCAAATTTTTCTAATGCAGATGTCATGATGTGAAGAAAAGCCCATATGCCCAATATTTTTCCATATTTTTCCAAATATGTTGGCTGGTCCAATTAAAAAAAAAAAATGCATCCCTTTCTACAGATCTTACTTGTATCCTTAGACCACCATAGTTACAACAACATTGCTAAGAGACAGGAACAGTATGCACTATTTTCAGTGTTAACCTCCCCAGTGTCAGATAGAGGTAAAAACACCTCCTTATGCTACTCACAACTCCCCTTCTTATATATCAAAGGACCACATCAGTCTTTTCCCAGAACATCTCACTGGGAACTCATGTTGAGTGACTTGTCTTCTTTGACCTCTAAATCCTTTCCAGAGCTTTCTAAGACACAGTCTTCCTATTGTTCAGAGAGAAACTGCTAACGTTCCCAAATATACTATACCTATTACACTAGAAGAAAAGTTTTTGCAATTATTTTGGATGGAAAAAGAGTCCATAACCAAGTTTCCCAAAATCAGTGTAAGAAATATCCACCAGAAAAAAATTTAAAAATTAGGGAGGCTGAACATACTATACTAATCTTAATACATTAACATTTTGCTTTGATATTGTTGGAGAGATGGAAAGAGTAGAAATGGGACTTCACATGCCAATTTTAATGATTTATTTTTTGGAGTGCAGGACAGCAAAAATATATGTTGCAAAGTTCTGTAATTTCCCCTCTTCTTTCCCATATTTTAGGCAGGCTTCATTCAGTAGTACTGATAAGCAAGTCTTATATGTCTGAAGACAGTGAACTGAAATTATGTGAACCAAAATAAAAAGCCAGATTGAAAATAGGAGGCTTGGCTTCCCTTTCAGTAATCGTGGTAGTAAAAATGAATTCATATCTCTTAGAGAAGCTGAAAGACACTCAGATTAACAACTTTGATGGTCTCAGAGAAAATCAGATCTGTAACCACTGAAAACATGTTTTAATATTTTTTCATTGCATTGCATATTGCTCTTAACTAAATTATCTCTTCCAGAGTTCTTTTTATTAATCAATTCCAACTCACCTAACCACTGTCAGTTTTGCTAATTAAAAATTCAGCTGTGTGACACTACACTCTTTTGCATCTATAATGAAATCTAATAAAGACTGAGGAGAAAACTAGTAATTTTCTTGTGGGAAAACTATGGCTAACTTTCACTGGGTCATTTGACAAAAAATTAAAACTAAGTGATGCTCATTTTGGCGATCACATACCAGGTCCTGGGACAACTATTCTGCCTGCAGAGGAGCTCCTTGAAGAGCTGTCTGTCTCCAGGAAAGGACTTAGAACGCTCAGCTCCCATCAGATGAGAAGGAACTTGCTATGCCAAATCCTAACTTTGAGGAAAATTTTCAGGGAAAAACCTCTGAGCAGCAAATACAGAGGCTTTTAGAGACAGTCCTGTTTGTCTCTTGCACCGCATCATTTATCAGACATAGCTAGGTTTAAAAACAAACAAACAAACAAACAAACAAACAAACAAAGAATAAGATGACGGTGAAGAAAAGTTGCTGTAGAAAGGGAATGCTGATCAAATTGCTGTTGAGTGAAGCATGCAGACAGAATAAATTTTAAATTTAATCTTTGTTACGGTAGTAGTAATAAGCAGTAGTACGATGCATTAAAGATTTGATTTTCCTTTATAGCTTGTCTAAGAATATGCAAATTACCCTCAAGGAAAATGAGAATCAAGCCATTTAATAGAGAGAAACTAATGGGTATTCTCTGTCCTGATGGTTCTAGCTGAGTTTAAGGGTTGCAGAGATCTGACTCTGCAAACGCTAACACATAGAAATTAATTACCTGGATCAAGTTATTTTCATGATCAGAACCCAATAATGGCTCATTTGTACAGCTGTTAATATTAAACAACAAACCCAATAAAAAAATGAAGTTAGAAAAAGTCTAAGCTGAACCTGAGGCAGTACATAAATCTGCTGAGACTGCAAAACCAGCACTTATGGAGGAAGAAAGCCAAGGGAGGCAAGCTAGGCTTCTAACTATGGAAGTTAATTAGCTCTATTTTTAGCTAGAAGGGGATTTCTGTTTAATATTCAGCCAGGTTTTAGGTTACAATGATTTAAGATTACAGGCAAAAAAAATGTACCTGGTAAATTTAGTTTAAGGCCTTAAACAAAACAAAACAAAAAAGTCTAGATAAAATACTAAGGCAGCCTTGAGGATGTAAGCATGCACCCATATGCTCCTTCCAGCCATACTTGAAAAAATATTTCTCATGAGATTACAGACAAAGAGGGATTTATTAGTAAGAGATAATTCTCATGCATTGCACAATGCATTCATCTTCCTCAGCTCAGCACTTTTTACTGAATGATAATGTCAATAGCGTAGGTTCTTACTGGTGAAAATTACATATGCATGATGCCTCTCAATTTTAAGACTATAATCTTAAAGGGTTTGACTCTGTATCAAGTCATAGTACAGTACTGTATTGCATCAGTAATGCAACACAGTTTCTAACGTGGGTTCATTCCTGCTCTGAACGGTTTTTAGTTCAAACTATTGATAATGAATATGAGAGGGATTTGCTTTTGATTTTTACAGTTTTGGGAACAAGCCCATTGGAAAAGTCATCAGTTAAAGCTGCAGGTGCACATCACCTCTGAAGATGATAACCTAGAAGAAAAGCTATGGTCCCTCTGAAGTCAATATGATCTCAGAATTACAGGAGGAATGTTCAGGTACAATCTTTGAATATGAAAAGCAAAACTTTTATCATAACTTTTAGATGGAGCTAGATTGGTTCATGAAAATGCTCTGTGGTGTGGTTGCCTGTGACAGCAGAGGACTCTTGCCCTACAGGTCTCGTCCAGTCTTATATTCCTGCATTCACTGGAAAACACCCATTGATGTCCCTGTACCTGGGAGCTCTCCATGGGTCCTGAATTTGACTGGGAATCTAGCTCTTCAGAATTGAGGTCACATTCGATAATACAGCTTTTAAATCTTCTGCTTCTTTAGTCATGAAATAGGTACACCAATTATGTACTACACTAGGCAATAGATTTATACATACATTTGCAAAAAAAATCAGTGATAGGGACAGAAAAAATGCCATATCACTTCACTGTGTCGAGACACAGTGACATTTGAACACAAAACAAAACATATAGCAAAGGAGGGTTGAGAAAGAGGAGCCAGTCCTAGTAGTCATTGACTGAACAGAAATCTCTGGCAATCTTTAGCTGGGATTGTCAGACAGCTCTAAGGAAATCAAGGATAGGTATCTTTATCATTGAGCAATTAAGCTCGAAGGCAGAAGAATATACTTGTGAATGCCATCTCTTTAACCATGCGTGATAAATTGTCTTCACCCTTTTTCCCACTCCTGTTCTCCACCCATCCCATCTTTTTTTTAAGTGACTACACCCTTTCACCTGCTTCACCCTCACCCCTTGCCAGCTTCAGTGCTTAGAGCAATTCAGAGAGCCCTGCCAGCGAACCTCCAGCTCCGCTCACTGCTGTGCTGCTCCACCTCCTATCTGCTGCTCCGCGACCTGTCTGAAGAGCCAGGGTTTGGCAAGGGGGCAGGTGAAACAAGCTGAGAAGGCAGATGGAGGGAAGCAGCAGGTTCCCAGCTTGTAGCACACAGAATAGGACTTAACTTTTCTCCCACGAGACCTGAGTAACCCATAGGTAGCTGGAGTTGCCCTCCAGTCACTATTCATTTTCCAGAGAACATCAAAGGTCTAGCATACTACATTATGCACTGCTTCTTCAAAAAAAGTGAGATGCTATTGAAGAATCTGGTAAATGCACAGCATTTTCGTGATAAAAAAATTATAATTGCCAATGAAGTAGCATTTAATAATAATAATAATAAAAAGCTCTGAGGCATTCTAAGAAAAGAAATATAGGACTAAGAATCCTTTTGTAATATAATGCACACCCCTCACTCAATAATATGTTAATGAAATTTATTTAATTAATTAATGGATGTTAAAGAACATTTAAACATACTGTGCCTTTGGCTATCACAGGGAAATATTCTGGTCAATGAATGCAATCAAATTACTTGAGGTACTGCAAAGAATTTTTTTTAAAGCAAGCATTAAAAGTTATCTATTAAAAAAATAATGCTTCAAATATGAAGAATAAGTACCTTGTATGTGGAATGTTTGTGTCTGAGGTCACTCTTATTTAGAAGCTCACTAGTTAATTGCAATTACAGATGAAAAGCTTTTCATTAACACTCATCTTTGGGGACATAAATAATTGCATTTTAAAGCCACAGAAAGTGCTGGCTCCAAACCAAACCAGGGTACAGGCAAGTGGTCCCTCAGATCACAGCAACTAAGCACAATACTGTATGCTATATATATATGATGATAGCAACAACCGTACAAAGCGTTTCACAGAAAGTCACATTCGCCTAAATTTGCTAGTGCACTAAGACACAGCAAGAATTTTCCCCATGATCTTGAATGAGAAATGTACAGATCTTTTTCCAAATTTTATTTTCCAGTTGAATTCTTAGAAAACAACAATAAAAAGTTACAATATCAGAAGGAAAACATACTGTCTATGGGTCTCATAGGAAAAGTATCAATAGCATCAGTTTTGCTGGAAATTTCAGATAGGACAAACCTCCTGGTCTTTTGCTTGCAGCAAATAATCATCTCTTCCAAAATCATAAAACTTTCTGGAATGCCAAGTTACATGAAGAAAAATTAGATAGGAATCATGTTTATTTAACTTTTATTTAAAGATAGCAATAACTCCTTTGCACTCCTTGGCAGCCTACGGCTGCTTACAAGTTACACCTGTAACTTCCATTAGGTTAATAAGATTATACGTGCTCATTAACCCTCACCGTATTAATGGCTAATTATGTGCTGTCTTATTTAAAAGTGGATGCCCCCATGCAGGTTGGAGGGGGTGGTATAGGAGGGGAGAGAGGATGAGCTAATTAGAGAAAAAAAGTTTATGTGTCTGAAATGAAAAGGTTAAGCTGTATCTACAAAGGGTTCTTAGAGGTTAAATATTTCAGGTTAGGAGGATATTCATCATAGTATATTTAGAATAAATGAATGTGCAGGTGGAATAAGGACAAAGCACTTATACTGCAACTTGCAGCAGCCATTCACTTTAAAGATGCTCCTGATATCACAGTGAATTTCTTTAGTGCCAGTTTAATCTTCTCTCTAGAGCACTCATATATGCCCTGTAGCATGTAAAAGCACAAAATGTACAACAAATCTATTCCCAGCTTGCACTCTGACTCAGTATTAAATTCAGGTCATTCTAACTGGAGTTAGACAAAATTTGCAGCTACAGTCCCTTTTCAGAATAGAGGTGTTGAAATATGTTGTGTAATGTGCAGCCATTTTACACAGTTATTTTGTGTAGAGGGAAAGTAAGTATATTTTAAAGCATCTTAAGTATCAATATTATTTAACCATTTAAGCACTTTAATAATCTTTCAGTGTGAAGCATTTTGGTCCCTGGATTAAAGAAAACTTTTTTTCAAAACTCTCCTGAAGTTATTTCTCAAACAGTAAAAAAAATGCCTCAAAATCTTGTCCAATGCCTTTTTATTTGGTTTTTTTTTAAACTGCTAGTGAGCCAAATAACCCATCCTTCACAAAGTCCTTTCTCTTAAGTAGAGAACTACTCAGACAGGACTTAGCCCACTGAACCCCATTTAATCACCACCAGCAAAGCACAGTTATGGTGTCATGCAAAAGATAATGTCACTGAGTCTCTAGGCATGAGAAAGATGATTTGTTTGACTTGATTTTTTTTCCTCATAGCACTGAGAAATCCCTTTAGGCAAGAACTTTTTTTTTTTTTTTTTTTGCTTTGTTTTAATTTTTCCTTAAGCAAAAAGGAGTGGGACTCATTTGTTAGGTGTGTGAGACTTTGCAGGTCTGGTTTTACAATACACCATTTAGTCTTTGGTGAGGCTTGTTAAACCCTGAAAGAAAAAAGTCATGCATTGACTGAGTGACGCCACCCTGAGGTTGATTCCCAAGGGAAAATAAAGACTTGGTCCTGCCTTAGAATCGTTAGGGTGACCGAGAACACCTTCTAGCAAGTGATAGCGTACCAAACCTTGGCAAGCTGCATAATAACAGTAAACCCAGTGATCTAATTATTCACCTCTAATAAAAAGGGCAGGGTTCCATGGGAAATCAGGAGAAGGCCTGAGAATTACACCCAGCAAATACATTTCACAATACAAACGGAGGCAGTTTTCAAGACTCTAACCTGGGAAAATTAACTTATGAAGCTGTCCTATGCATCCACTGTGCCCAGTTCAGAACAATTTCACATTTATGCAGGGAGGCTCTTCAAAGCACCAAATTATCAGCCTTGAACGCCGGGTTTAAAATATCACTTTAACCCATTGTGGCTCAGAGATCTTTAATTTTTTATTAAACATGGAAATACATAATATAAATATATGGATAGATATAGCATAGGAATTTAAACTAACCCCTACTGACCTGTGAACATAACAGAAAGTCACAGGTAGAAAAGTAGTATCTTTTATGTATGCCAGTGAGACAGTCAGCAGCACTCATGATGGCATATAAAGCCTTTCCCCAATATTATACTTCTTTTTCATGACCACTTATTCATTTTTTATTCTGTATAATCTAGTGTGATGCCATGTACCAAGTTTTTGCTGTGTAAAGGTATGAATTTCCAAATATATCCCTAAATACACACTGAAAATATTTGCATGTTCATTCATTTGTACACCTAAAACCTTGGATTTGTTTGCAAAGCAATAGCTACACATGCCAAAGAAGTGACTGTTCTATACCCGCTGTACACAGAAAAATAGAATTTTCTGCAAGTATATTTCAAACTGTGGAATATTTGAACTGCAGCCCAAGTAATTACCTGAGCAGTCTACTGGGAATGTACATACTAGAACAAGTTGTAAAATAATCTCTTCCAAATAGCTATTAAAAACAAAATTACAGATCCTGGGCCAGATCCTCAGCTGTTACAAATTGGTAGCTGTTACAAGTCTCTTTGACTACATGTGTGCAAAGTTTGAACTCCAAGAGAAATTTTACAGTAAAACTACAAATTACTGAAAAATGAGGTTCAGAGTAGAAACACAGGTGGTATTCTCACCACCTCCTTCAAACTCCTTTAGGCATTTAGCTTGGCTTCTCTGAATCATGCCTGCCTCCTCTACATCAGCAGTATGAGGAATCTGGGTTCCTCCAAACTGCACCTTAACAGATGAGTAAAGTAGCCTCAGCCAGACAACGTAAATGCCCTGAATACCACAAAAAAAAGGTCATGTCTTCTGTCAGTATAACTGAATTGCTAGAGAGACCCTGCTTTCAATTAAAAAAAAAAGTATCGAGCCATTTCATTATAGAAGTTGTGGTTATTTGCAAAAGCAAATCAGTTGTTGCACCAATTTCTGCATCACTTTCTAATTTCTCTGGGATTCTCTTAATTAAAAAGTGTTCTGAATGATGTCTTGCTGTCTATAATAAGAAAGATTTTTATTTTCTTCTAATGATGGTCTAAAGCCTGTATAGTAACCAACTGACTAACACAGGGAAATCCCAATCTTTCAGCTCCATTGTATAATTTATACAATATGTTCAACACTTTCCCACATAATAAACGTGGGAATCCCTTACAACCAGTCCAAGGTCTGAGGTTTTTTGTATGAATCATGTTTGCTGCATCCTGGCTTTACCACACCCCCAACTACTACTGCTGGGAGCCAAAGAGTTACTGCAATCACCACTGGTAGGAGATACCGTGTGCAAAGGCGTTATTTACAGGAGGATGCAGTGAAGATGAGAGCCAGAGCCTGATAACTTTATCTCAGGGGTTACCTGGGAAAGAGTCCTCTAGGTCTATTTAGGAGAGAAACATTAAATAATGAATAAATTAAGAGATATTATCATTCAATTATTACTTCTTGCTATTACAAATCTTTCATGTAACCCTTAGCCAGGTTCTGTTTATTTAAGGTGATGCTCATTTGAATAGTTTGGGAAAGAAGTGCTTTCACTGTACCTGTTATTCAATTTGACAGTTCTTTGCAACACAGGAAAGAATCATGTTTGAACTTGCGCAGATAAATGTCATTGTCTTGTCTTTAGAAAAGATATTCAAGATACCTCTGATAATGTTCGCAAACATTTAGCTTCCCTGACTGGCAAATTTACTGTCTGGCAGCAACTTTAATGTAAGGGGCCGGGGGGCGGGCAATCAACAACAGGTTGCTCATTATTAATGCAAAACTGACAATTTTTATCAGCCCTCAGAAACTAATGTATTCTTTCTGAACTGTGCTCAGTGCAGGGAATTGAACCAGAAGGTTGCCTGTAGCATAGACATCTCCACTATACATTTATTCCTACTGCTTAGAGCCCTCATAGATGTACAAGCATATCATAGGGATAATCAGCTCTTGGTCTTTTCTCTGTCATATGTATTTCACTCCTTTTATACTGTATTGTCAGATGAATCCCAGCTCCACCTATTGCAATCAGGGAACAAGAGCTTGTCAAGGCTTTAGGCACTCAGCCAGATCAAATCTGAGCACCTGACCTGCTCTGAATCATCCTCTGGAAGAACCTCTTAGATACACACCTGTCTGTTGACTCCAGACAGAATAAAATCTAAAGACTTGTCAGCTAACCTAGCCACCTAAGTCAGAATCCGGATTCTGAATGTTAAATAAAGCCACTCACTCTTACGGGGAAAAAAAAATAAGGCAGAAAAGGTCTGTGCTACATTCATAAGAGCAAGTTTTTACAGCATTTCCCCCTCATTAAAGCTATTTTTTGAAAGGGTAGGACAAATTCATAAAAGGAATTGCTTTTGCACTATTATGCAAAGGTGCACTAGCCACAGTCCAAACACTTGTTCTGTTAAGTACTGGGAGTTTGCCTTGTCTGCATTTACTGTACAAAACAAGGGGGTCAGAAATAGGAATCCTGAGTTTGGTTCTTATCTGCATCACTGATTCAGTTTGTAATATTAAGCAAGTCAAGTAAGTGGTGCCAGCTAGGCATCACAGATTTTCCCACATCACAGAAATGCTGTTTGGCTGAATTAATTTATGCTTATGAAGCACTCAAACTTTTTATGAGAAGACAATGTAGTAGTATGAAAAGGAGTTTCTCATGGGTTCCAGACTAGCTGGGATCCATAACACTGTGGCAATCAATCAGCAGTATTACAGAGTGAGAGCACTGTGCCTCCCTGAAAGACAAGCGTACACAAAAGTTAAGAAATTGTTTATTCCAGCCGTAATAGGAAACTTTTGTATATAATTTCCCTGCTTACTCAGAGGCACTGTAACATCTGTCAGGCCAGTCCTAGCACTTAGCATGCAGATCTGAGCAGAGGAACACATGCCCCATTTCCTGATAGCAGCTCACCCGCCAGTGCTGCCAGCTCAGTGACCACGCATGAGACACCAACCTCAGTTCCACCAGTGTACAGTTAGACTTCATGGACCAAATCCAAATTTGCACAGGTGTAAATGAGAGCCACCCAATCTGTTCAATGCCTTTAATGAAATTTCAGCACTGACTGCGTGGCACTCCCTCTCTTTAACCATTCAAGAAGTGATAAGGACTGAAGCCAAAATCTCATTACCTTCCATGCACTGCTTGAGACACACAGTGGTTTGATCAGCATCCTTCCCTAATGTATAAGCAGCTCTGAACTTCATTCCCCCTGCCTCCCTGCCCATTCAGACAGTGTCAGTCAGCTCAAATGGCAGTCACCGCAACATTTAGAGTTGTTTAGGGGAATGATGTTTAAGGGGATGAACACTTTTCTTTCAGATTCCTGATTTCAGTCAAAATCTATTCAAGCTCTGCAATAGAAAAACGGCAGCTCCAACTGCAACACCACCAAACCACTCTTCTTTCTTGTATTTGTTCCTAAATCCTGTTCATTGAGTTGTTCTCTTCTCCTGGGTTTATACAACTGTGCTCCTCTCCACTTTTGCCCATAAATTTGTAAGCTTTGGGCATCTGGTAATGTCCAGTGCTGCCAAGTTTTCGTATGAGACCAAGCGAGCTCAGAGTGCCACAGTGACAGAAATCACTGTAACAGACATTTAAAATATTATACCTCCCTCTTACACAATAGGGACACTTCTCCCAGCATAATTAAAAAAAAAAAAAAAAACCAAACTGAAAAAGCTTAGAACTATCTAAAATTATGTATTTTAAGCCAGTTAGGAAAGCTATGCAGTGGTTTTAACTTTTATTCTTTACACACCTACCTGTGTTCACATATCTATACTTCAGAGTGTTTTATCACCTCAGTCATAATTTAGAATTTTTAAAAGGCATGCAGTGCAAGATACTGCAAGTGATTGCAGTCTCTTTCTATCATCCAAAGACTTTGGAAACATAAGCAATGATGTATTCCTTATCTGCTGTGTTTCCTTCTCTTTCTATATTATAATACATTTTGCACCCTGACAGAGGATTAATCACCTGATGGGAATACCACAGGCTGCAGAGATCTGCTGGGAAATATATTTCTGAATGACTTCACACTAGTCAGAAGTTCATGATGTCTATGATTTATTGTCTCTGGTGAATTTCTCATTGCTGTTGAGAATTTAAACTAGTTCAGATGCTCCTAGTGATGAGGCACAGAAGGCAAATAACAAGGCCACAGTAATGTCTGTGAAGCTCAAATTTGGAAAACAGCTTTTCCAAAACATGCAGAGAAATTATTAATTTAGACCTAAGGAGGAGAAGAGCAGCTTTCTTTTCAGGTGTTTCCACATTCCTATTTGGCTGTGCCATAAAGCCTTATACGTAGCAAAAAGAGAGAACTGTAGCCAAAACCTGAAATTCGCCCTCAGTTTTCATCACATTTTTACACAACAAACTACCTCTCAGCATACTTCCATGTAATAAGATACACACATGGAAGAGAAGGAAAAAACCAAGCCCAAGATGTCAGGACTGCTCTTTGGCATGTTCAGGTACCAACTGGTGTCAGAAAAAGAGAGCAGCTTGGGTAACCGACACTGTTGGACAGATGGGGTTTATACACCCAGGAGGGTAGAAAGGCTCAGTTGGATCAGTCAAAAGCAAAGGCAGATGGCAACATGATACAGATTTTACCTTGAATAAGGATTTCAGGTACAGACCCCTGATTAAAAGGAGTGAATATAGCTTGGCTGACGTCGCTCAATGTTTCAACTCATTTTTAAAGCAATTTGTATTTCTTAATATCCTCCTCATTGCTCAGTTTTGATATTCAGTGCAATGCCTTCTCTTCAGCCTTGCATATGGTTGGGATCGTGATTCATTAGAAGAAGAGTTTACTCACACAAAATAAGCACTTAACATTTTGCAACCTCTAAACATACTTCAGTGAAATACACAAAATCTTTTTTGGCCCAAAAAGACTTTAAAGGTTGTCTTCACTCAGCAATGGTATAAAAGGACTAAAAATATTCAAGATACTTGCAGTGTTTTAGGTGTTATAAAGTAAACCACATTTGATCATTTGCAAACGAGCAAGGGTCTGACTCCTGATTTGCCCCTGTGTAAAGGGGCATAAACCCCTACTGTTCTGATGTGAACAACTGCAAATAACAATGCTAAGCAAAAGTACTGGAAAACTATGGTTATCAAGCAATCAACCAAGCTAATGAGTCAAGCAGCTATTTCTCCGTAGTCATATTTATATAAACGTGAGAGAGATTTGCGGGCACGACAAAAGCAGAGAATCGACCTAAGGCCTGACCTAGGAGAAAAGAAACAGGAAAGGGAAGCACACTGGAGATGACTAGGTTAGGCTTTCTTCCCTCTGTCATTCCCCTATATTCTGGATGTGCCTGTCCTCCATTTTGAGAATTTATGTGTTCCCCTGCAATGAAGAGAGGTTTCATCTCCTTTCAGCAATCACATTCACCTCTTTCAGAAGGTTTGCTTTGCCCGAATTCTTTGACAAGGAGTAAGTGAAATCACAATCCCACTGAAGTCAGTGGGAAATTTGCCATTCACTGTAACAGAGCCAGGATTTCACACAAAGTTTATATCCATAGAAGACCAGACTGAATCTAGTCCAGTGTTTGTGAAGTGCTTTGAACTAGAGAGTGTTGCAGCACTGAAAGTATGGCTATTATTACTATTGCTATTGAGTGCATGACAGAGAAGAAAGGTAGAAACCTCAGAGTGAACTGGAAGGAAATACTGATTCTGCAGATCTTTCTCAGAGGTCAGTACATGACATTTTTCTAAACAGTTTCCTTTAAAAGTGTCTAGTAAAATTCTCTTTCAACCTAAGTACTTTCTTGGCATGTTAATCAGAAGCAGATCTTCCTACCAAGTACAACCATCCCAACTGAAAACATCCTATCTTTTCCTTCGCCTGCTTTTCCTAGAGCTTTATTGTTGCTCTCTAAGGATTAACTGAAATACTCTACAGAGAGCTTAAAATGTTTTCAGAAACACTGCAAAAGCCCAAGCGGGAAGGGAGAAACAATGGTTTCCTTTCAGCCTGTCTATTCTTCCTCTGAACTACAGTGTGGCCTTTGCACTTCACTGGCCCATGGAAACAAGAGCCTGGGACTCAGTAAACATTGGCAATGATAAGCTATTTCACTACTTGTGGCTGTAGTGTATGTATTACCACCAGACAAGACAACGGTTGATCATCAAGGAAATAAAGCACTCTCCCATGATCTCATTAACTAGTTTATTCTGCCACAGATTCATTCAAAATTCTTTTCAAGTTACATGGACAACACGGCAGTCAGGAAATGTGTTAACTGCTACCAAAGGAACTAGCATTTGGGTCTTGGCTGTCATTTTCCATGAGGCTGCGGCAGAGATCTCACCCCAGTATCCTCAGATCACAGTCCCTGCTGTTCCCCTGAACAACTTGCTCATTAGAAAAGAACGCTCCCTGTAGGGTTCAGACACCCAGGGACAGATCTTCAACTGGTCCAAACTGTCAGTGCTCTGTTAACCTCAGGCAACCCAAGGTTTTAGGCTGTAGAGGATTTATCAGCAGCTCGTCAGCTGTGAGAAGAGCACAGCGTTAGGTCAGAGAGTGAACAGGCCAGCAACTGTGATTCAGCCATTGGCACACTCAGCTCAGCTGAGAATTCCCAACCACAGCCTACAAAAGGGAGTTGTTACATCTTGATTAATTTCAAATTACACTGTCTTCTTTCAGTCTCTACCTTTTTTGGTTATCTCAGTGTACAGCAGTGGTCCCAGTGGTTGAGATCTGGACAGTCGAGTTCTTGACTCTGATCTTAATCATGTGGCCTGTGATGGAAACAGTGACAAATTACTATCAGTCAACTACAAAGAAAGGACAAGCTTATATCTTCTCCTAAGTTTTATCCTTGACACTATAATCCAAATGAAGGCAGTGATAGAAAATATGTTATTAAATACTTCACTAAATGTTTAGTAGGTATAATTGCAGCTAGAAAGAAACTTTAAATATCATAAGCTAAAAATTTCTGGAAACAGTTTCTACATCTTCTGTTCTTGACCCAGGTGCCACTCAGCAACAAGCTATTGCTGCTGAGCCACAGCACGTTAGGCACCAGCTGTGCTTGCGTGACTTGCTTGCATTTTACTTCTCTGGGCACCACACTTAATTCAGGACTGAGATTCCTATTTTCAAATGTGCGAGACAAAGCTGATTCTCCAGTGCAGATATCTCAATGTAGGTAGGCCTCGATGTTATATGAAGACAATTCTATAAAGACGTATCTGTGTAGGCAAAAATCGTGTCTTAATAGCTTCAACTCAGCACTGCATCCATGCACCTATACAGTTTCTGGAATGGAGCTGGTTTCTATATGGACAACTTCTGCAGCAGAGGAGATCACATCTATCTGCATTCAAGCATGTCAACACCTCACTTGAGGCTCATACAATTATTTTTCAAGAAGTCTCTTAGTCTCTCAGTACTTTGGAAAAAGAGACCACTTCTTTGTAATTTGAAAATGGATGTAAATTATCAACTTTAGAAAAATAGATTTTAAAACATTGGCAACAGTGACTAAGCATACTAACGAGAGCAAAAGCTAAAATAACCACCTATTTAAGTATTTGCTATAAATATATATATATTCCCTATTTAAGTTTACCGGTATAAAATGCTAGGTTCAGATGTAGCATTTCAACCAATAAACACATTCTTAAGGGAAGATACGACATGCTTTTCTACCATTCATCACAATCAAACGTAACAGCTGCATGTGTTCAGGACAGTTCATATCACACTTAGTTCTTAGCGCTACTTTTCATGGCCAGTGACATAAAAAAGAAGGTAACTGGGCCCACTGTCCTTAGCAAGAGACACAACACTGTACAAATCAGTACTTCCTTCACACAGCACTGCTCTTAAGCATCTGTGTGTGACTTCAAGAACACAAATAGGTTTTTCCCTCCAACAGAACAAGGAAGGGGAGAACTTAGAAAAGCAGAAAGGCAGGCAGAGAGTTATCCATCCCTCTCTGTGCCCTCACAAACCAGGAAAGCTGCTTGAGCTAGAGAGACTTAGCAAAAAGAATGGGTAGTTTGCAGTCAATAATCTAGTACTTTGTCATTCTCTGAAATCAACTGTATCAGCCTTATGGATTTTAGTGGGGTCAGGATTTCACTTGCTCTGTTTTTACCTGACGGAGAAAGCCTAATCTTTTGCTAAATTAACTTCTTAATGAGGCCACTTCTCCCTTTTCTCACATATGGGGCAGTGAAAAACCTAGTACTGCTAACAGCCTTTTGATGTGCCAGCCCTCTACAGCTTCCAGGTCCGTCCTGCCTTTGGGGGTCACACCTGTTTGCAGGCCCATGACTGAACATTACCTTGCAACACATCTTCCCTGCCTTCCCTACTGCTGGGAACATGCAGGCATCCACTAGAAATGCATCTCGCCGCCTCAGCAGCTCTGAAGGCCTGTGGTAGGTCGGCTCCACTGATCAGCTGGAGATTTTATTTAGAAGGCTTCTTTATGCTGTTTATGTTGCTGTCAAGTCTAGCTCACCACAGACCTAACACTGCCACCTCTTTGTTTACATACCTCCACTCCAGGACATTATAACCCTCCTCTACTAACACTGCCCAGTGTGTGAGGGAGCAGCTTCATTTTTATTTTTATAAGGTTTGTTAGCCACACTGCTATAAGATATTCATTCAAATTCCACCCAAATAGACCTCTTGCTGTCAGCATTTAATTATGCTTGCATTCCTATGTAAATAGAGCGTTAGCCAAAATAGAGCCTATTATAGAAGATAAGGTCAGGCACATCTTTACAAGAAAAGGAAGCCTTGGAAGCTTCTGTACTTTTGACAAGAATAACTTTCTGCATGCAAGAAAAATGGAGAGGACCGAGCATGTTCTGCTGGGGATAAATCATGCTATTGAAAGTAGTACTCTGTCTTTATGCATCTTTCTTAGGAAGTTTAAGAAGACATATTTAATATGCATATATAAAGTATGTCCTTGTAAGACTACAAGGTCTTTTCAGACTTACTCTGAAAAATAATACACACTTAAGATCACTCCTTTTAAAGATTCACAGCTCAGGAAAGATT
Organism: Phalacrocorax carbo; assembly: GCF_963921805.1. NCBI lineage: Eukaryota > Metazoa > Chordata > Aves > Suliformes > Phalacrocoracidae > Phalacrocorax > Phalacrocorax carbo. The sequence continues at coordinate 46,294,730 of NC_087514.1, forward strand.
TCAACCAAGGTTTTCTCCCAAGCTGGGTATCAAATTATTTGACAGTTTGGCTCATGTATGTAAACACCTGGAGAAACATTATGTTCTAAGTTCAACCACAGATTTCATATCACAAGATAAGCATACACTTTAAATCCTCATTTAAATCTTAAAATACTGAAATCTCATCCATTCAAACAGGCTCCTGATCTTTCAAGAATAAATGTCCATTTCCCTTTCAAATAGGACTAGAAAAATTACATAGTCCTTCAAACAAGAATATCAGACCCCACTGTATTTAGACTGACAGGAATTGCAGAAAGCCTAATATGATTATTCCTCACCAACATGAGTCTTAACTCAGCTGTCAGGTTTTCTGTCACCTCCAATATAGATTACTGTAAAAGGTCATACAGATCTAATGCAGTGGCTCAACTTTCATTGTACTGGGACACTGTAGTTAACTTCAGATTCCCAGCTAGCATTCTCAGCAGCCACACTGATAGGTGTAACTGAAATCACACTGAACAGCTACACAGCTATTTCCATGATAGCAGCTTTTGAGGTTAAGCTTCTGCAGGTTTCGGAATGATGAGGAACTGCATCAGCTATTTCAGCACTTGTTTTGGTTAAATTGCATTCACCTTGAACAGGAATTAAATACCAGTTAACATGCTGCTGCTCCAGAAATCTATATAGAACACAATTGAGCGTAATCAAAATGAGATTTGACCCTAAGATCCTGTTTACACGTTATTTTCTTGTGGCACATTTGCCTTGACAATACAATCTCAATTTATCCAAAGGTTCCTATGTTTCTAGCAGTGTCAGAAGTAAGTATCAGAATAATTTTTGCTATTCATATGGATCAACCAAGTTCTTTTTTCTGACACACCAGTAGAAAATCAATGCAGAATTTGGCTCACTGTATTTTCACTTGTAGATCTCTAGACACCCTAAAAATGCTTCACAATGAAGATAATAATGAAGCGTTTGCAATTAGCTTATTTTGTTGCTGAGTACTACCCCAGTACTGTGTAATTCACCCGTGCTGTTTGACCTAAAGGTAACTTTAACAGCTGAAGCTGAGGTGTATTCTCACAGATCTGCCCTATTACCTAATGTTGCCTACTGCTGCATTAGAGAAGTGTAAAAATTATTTACCTATAATTATAAAATCAATTTTATACAAAGCACTCTGAACAAATACCTTCTACTACATGCTTTTAAAAAACCACATTTTACTTGGCTGGAAATACTCTGATAAACAGCAGGTCTCATTGACTGTAACAGTGAAATGCTCTAATGAATTTTTAATGTCTTTAGTTGTTTAACTGGATCTTATTACAAAGAAGCTGAAGACACAGAAGCATGATGTTTCCTCCACTGGCACATTTAAGAAATCAGCAGAGGCATGTCAAGAAAATATTCTGCTTTCAAAACAAGGCTCCAAAACTGAACTCAGGGGAAAAAATAAAAAGCATTTTGCGTGGTTTCTAGAATTAAACTATGGCTGTTGATTTGAAATCTATATATACCATTTCCTCAAAGTGCCTACACTTTTTTCTGTCCTTTATCTCACTGCTGGTACAATATTGCATCTGTGACTGGCTAGCAGGTAGTAGAAACTGATCACATTTGACAACAAATTAAAGGTCAGAGATCTCTGATTGCACCGACAGTAGAAGGGAAATTCTCCTATTATAATATATGTGCCATTTCCCTGTGAAGTTAAAACATGGTTTTCGAGATTATGCTTTGCTCCACTGATATCTATTATTGCACAGGCCTACCAACTGCAGAGATCCTTCCGCTCTTGTTCAGTAAACCCGCACTGATTAACAAGATTGAACTGAGAAAGTTCACCTCAAAAATTTTCCTCAGGTCCTCCATTCAGTGCTATTGCATTATCAACGTCCCCATGTCTGCTGCAGGTTTCAAATCTCACATGCAGTCCTGAGCAATAGAAACCCATGTGCATTAAGAAAATAAATCGTTATAGACTCCTCAAGTATTCTGCTCTTTGTCTGGCAACCAACCCGTTGTGCTTTGAGAAGCCTCCCAGCTTGCCTGGAGGCTTTCTTTGCTGGAAAAAACCTATGTATTATCATCACCAGCAAAACAATGGAGTTGGCTGCAGGCACAGTGGTAACACAGTGCACTAGCAGAGAGAATAGCCCCATGCAGAGCCTGCAGAGCAGTGATCGTGAGGAGTGTAATACAATGAGGCCCGCAGAGCGCTAATGCACATCGGGGTTGCTGTGCCAGTGCTCCACTCAACAGGCTGCATTTCCTGGCAAAGTGACAGGATACTATTAGTGCTGGTCAGAAAGCCAAGCTACTTGCTCAGCTTCCTCATGTAAGGAGGAGAGGAGTCATACAGCAGGGATAGAAAGAGCTTCAAAGTATGCAAGGGCACGAGAACTGCTTCCATACTAAAATTAAAAAAAAAAAGAGGTGCTCCTTCCTGCAATGCCTTTTCTGAGCACAGTGAAGAAGGTCCTAAAGTTCACCGGCCCATAGATTTCCTTGAATGAGAAATAACACATATTAAGTGGGTGTCTTCTTCCCAGAATACACTCCAGAGTGTTTGAGTATATACCTCACCCTCCCCCACATTTGTTTGTTTTATCCATCTGTTATTGCCCCATATTTGATTATGAATTGAAAGCATTCTCCTGGAGCTGCACTCTGAGCTTTTTAAACTGAAGTGTTTGAATAAGGCTTGTCACTACAGGAAGGATGTGGAGGGCATCACATTCCCCAGCTGCCTCCCATCACCCTTTCCCCCTCCCTGCACCTCAGAGCCTCGAGCAGCTCCGATGCAAACAGGGAGAGCTCTAAGCAGCTGCTACCTCTTCCCTGTTCCTCCTGCTGAGCAGCTTCCATGCAGGAGACAAAGAGAAGAGTGGCTCTGTTGCTGGCTTTCAAGTGAGCTGAAGGAGCCTGAGGGCAAACAGAATGGTTCACTGGGCTCTGTCTAAGCTGACAGTGGCACATTAGTAGAGGATGGATTCCCCCATCCTACACAGCCATGAAAGAGAGGCAGACAAATATGTGAAAAAGTGGTCGTGTGGCATCCTGATTCTCCCTGCCCCAGTCACAATGCCTGGTTAAAGAAATTATCCTAATTTTTCCCAGATGAATATCCCAAGGAACTGTGCACAGTCCTACAATGTATTTCTTCTGGAAGGGTTTGCAGAAGTAGGATGTTTTGGCAGTACCCTCAAGTTGGGAAGTCCCCTTTTTCAGAGGACTTTCCAGGAAGGAGCATTTGGGAGGTGATTTCCACTCCCTCTGCATTGGCTGAACTGATATATGAAATAACCTGTTGAAGTCTTGGGCTAAGAAGGAGCTACTCTGCTCCAACCAAGTGCCCTGCAGAGCAAGCTAAAACTCTTCTGCTTGGCCTAGAGCTTCTCTCTCCACCACTGCCAGAGCCTGACAAAAGCCATCAGGCTGCATGGCAACCAGCAGAGCTGGGAACATCCATATTTCTTGCACACTGTTCTCGAGGGAGCAGAATATAAATCTTTTAAATATATAGCCTGTTTCTTAACAAGCTGTTTGACTTTTTTTCCTGAATTACTCCAATAAGCCATTTGCATTTGATAATTTAACTGATATGGGGACTGTTTCAGGTAGCAAATTTGCTGCTTTGTTCTTCACAACATGAGGAAATTTAATTTTAAAAACAGGTTTTCAACTTCAAAGCCTTATAACCTGACACAAAACATAGCACGCAGAAACCACCCGTGCTTCACATTTGGCCATTTGCAGGGACCAAAAGTGGTGTGGAGCCAGCTGACAGTAAGGGGGACTGAAAAACAGATTCTGTGTGGGCTTCTGCTGCAGTCAGATTAGATGAGGGAATTAGAGACAGGGTGTGGTTCCCACCTAGAATGCCTCTCCTGCAGTTCACAGACCTTCACACTGTCTTATTAACATGCAGTTCCCTCTCTCCTTCCAAATATGCAAACTGTACCCTCTCTCAGGTCCCTCCTTAGCTTAAGGGTGCTGGCATGTTGTCTGCTGACTTTCTGGAACCCAGGGATTTCCAATTATTTCCACATCCTCCTCCTGTTTCTCTTCTGGCTGTGATGCCTCTGGGCTGCCTGCTCAACTTCCCACTCCACAGGTCTGCAAGGCAAGGGCAGAAAGGCCAAAAATTAAAAGCACAGAGTGATATTTGCACAAGGCAGAAGGGAAGAGGAACAAATAGAAATTGCCTGGGGCCAGATCTGCTTATTCTCTCTATCTTGCCCTGTCTCTAAAAAGGCAGCCTTCTTGTCTCCTCAGGTTCTTGCTAAGTTTCCCAGCTATCTTTTATTCAGCATCCAGCTCGCTCTCTCTCAGTTCTTAGGAAGAGAGGAGGAGTATCTTCTTTACCTTTAGGCACAAAAGGCTTCATCAAGGTGAGGTACAGGCAGCATGTTTTATTAGAGCATGTGGTATAACACAGTGCAACACATCTGAGAAGTCATGAACATAATATTGCAATGTTTGAAATTATTGCGTTAGGTGACATCCCCCAGATCAAAAGTTGATCCCAATCTAGATAAGCGATTACTGCAGAGCCTACACCTCAGGCCTGTCCATCACCCTAGTCTAGCAATTCCCTCACCCAGTTATCAGCTTGGCCGAACTACACAGCCCTAACTCGCTCCCTGGGCTTTCCAATGCCTGTTTAACTACTCTTCCATTTTGCAGTATCTCAGAGATAGTCCTCACTCCATATCTTCCAGACTAGAAAGCTGGTGACTATAGGCAGCCTCCGCCAAGCCCTTCCCTGGCCAAGGCTACAAAAGACCTCCACCCTCTTGCATGCTGTGGGTACTACTACAAACAACCCCCTTCACCCTGTTCCCAGGCCAAGTACTGCAGGGAGGGAAAGGGAAGGAAGGAAAAGGAGATAGCAAACTGACTTATTGTTCGTAAGAAGGGTGGGGGAAGGACAGAGAAAAGCTGACCTGAGCTGCAAAGCCCTTTTAGTTTCCTCTTTCTCCTGTAAGGATGATTTCTGCTGTTCCCACTCTTCCCCACCCCACTCCTCCTGCTGTAATTCAACTCCTGCCCCTAAAGGTAGGGGAAGAACTGTGCCTGACTTTTGCAGAGATCCTGGTTTGATGCTTTTCTGTAGGAAGTCAGTCAATCAAAGGAGCACTTCCCACTGGCAAAGCTGGGAATCTTGTGAAGGCCTAGGGTCAAGATATTGATAGCAGTGTAAGTCTTTATATGCCTGTCTGTTATATTGCCAGAATAAGAAAGGAGCCAAGCACTTATCTGGTTAATCGCTCCTTTCATTTTCTACATTACTCCCATTTCAAAATCTGTATGTATACATTTGCGGGTCCTAACAATAGCATGTTTGTGTGATTCCAGCTGACCAAACAACAGAAGTTATTTATAACTACAGATGACCGGACTCTGCTGTATTTTCATTTATGTAATTTTCCTTAGATCATTCATTGGAAAGTGGTCGTACTTTCATGTTTCTCACACGCAGAGGCCTGTAGGTTAACACTCAGGAGATTAACCTTGGCAGTCTCCACTGCCGGACTGCCTGAAGAGGAATTCTCGCTGCAGCTGTCTGAACCAACAACCCACAGGGGCTGGGGGATAGCTGTTCTCAGTGCCACACCAGGCAGCAGGTGGCTGCAATGGCAGCACTGGTGATTTTCAGATATAAAGCTTTGTATAAGTCATATTCGTTTGCAGTTTTTTTCTTTTGCCAAGGCACTGCAGTGGAATGGTCAATGCCAGAGGAATGCCAAAGTGAGTGAGTGGGATATTGAGAAGTGGCATTAGTTAAACAAGGGTGAATTACTGTAAGGTGAAGCATCTTCTTCTTAGACAGTAAACAGAGCCACAGCATGCCTATCCATGCTAACAGAGCAGCACTTCCCGTCCACATAAATGCACACTAAATTTAAAAACATTTTTAACATTTTCAGATGCTTCTCTCTGTACAAGCTTAAATGGGGACAGGCATGAAATTTACATGATGACAGCTGGGACATCAAAGGCTACCTCTTTGAAACCATTCTACCTACAACCTTTTCACATTGTATGGAAGGCTTACAGTAGGTAGAGCACTTTCTATAGACCCTTCACTAGCCAATAATGCTATCCAAGGCAAATTCATTCAAACAAGCATACTATAACCAAAACAGACAATTTGCAAAATCCCTTATTTCTAACTTACAAGTTCTAACTTACAAGCAAGGCAGTTCTCCCCAAGGCTCCTACGAAAGGACTGAAGTTCGGAAGAAACAAAGGGACAAAGGGAACTGCAGTGTCCAAGGACTCCTCTTACAGTTGCACATCAAGATTTGGAGCAGCCAGATAGAGACAGCAGCATATTTTACAGTATGCGCTGTATGAAATCAGCCTCACAACTAATCCAAGCAGACACACAACCAGCCAGAGCAGGTCTACTAAATAAAGCCACAAGATCTTTTCCTTAAAATAGAGACTATTAAGGAATTTGGTGATTTAAAATACTCAATAAAACTCATAGCTGGCAGTAAACAGGACAGAAACGAAGTCACGGAGGTTGCATTCCTTTATCTTAAAGCAGCATAGGCCTTCTTATTTAGTCCAGCCATGATACCAGAGAAAAATGTAATCAAACACTCAAAGGAAAAGCAGGGATCATCTCTGGGGCCTTTAAATATTAACCTGCACTGACTAGGCTGTGTCTATGCAGCTGAATAGCGGTGCTGTTCTCTAGAACAAAAACTTTTCCTACTTCCCATCTTTTGCTTTTTATTGTCTTTTTTGTTTATGGGAAATTTAGGCATCTTCTGAAGAGTTCAGAAAAGGAAAGCTGGCTGGCATTGGGAATTCTGATATCACAGCCGTGGAATGCCACACACTTATTAGCCAAGTGTTTCCATCCCTCAGTATACGTGACTCTTCCCTCAAGCTAATCATTTTCATAACCTTTTGCCCTTTCCATGGCATCACAGCTATTTAGTAATATTTACTTTTTTCCCATCTTGTAAAATGTGTGACCCTATTGCCTTGCCAGTTTGTGGCTGATCCCCACGTAGATCAACTCAAACTGAAAGAGTAGTTCCCAGAGTCTGTGTTCTCTGACATACTTTCTTCCAAGTATGTTAGTCAATACCCACTAATGCTCCCTAAGGAAAAAGACATCCAAATGACTGGGGAGGAAGAGGAGGTACCACAGCTTTTTAAAGCTGTTGTCTGGGGCCTTTAGTCTCAGGCACCAGTCTCACAACTGAATTTTCTGGAAAAGCTTTTCTCTTTTGAAAACCAGTGCCTTCTGGGCTAATACTGAGAACATGTACTTGGCACCGTATCCAACATAGGGTTGTAATTAGCAGCCAGTATAGCACTTCTGTTGACCAAACAACCAGCTGAGTTTATTGCTGAGGACCTATTCACAATATTACTGTCTACTAAAACTAGACGTTATTTTAACTGCTATATCGTCTAGGCCTGATAAAGTTCTATACTGTTCCTCATGTCCACTCACAAGAACCATGAACACTAGCTACAGTGCCAATATTCATCAACAAGTTAAAGACTTTCTTTAGAGAAGAGCAGAAAAGATCCAGCTGCAGTATTTACATCAGAATGACTGAAGGTACTTTTATCCTAATCCCAAATGTAGAATGGCAAGTGATTTTTTTTTTTTTTTACCATATATATTAAAATGGATGACCGTCCAGAAAAGTTGAATCAATCAACTAACATGGCTACACTTTCAGTAAAAGAAAACGCTGTTGCCTACTGACTGTTGAGAAATGATCTTGTAGAGAATAATGACGATTTAAGATTATAGTTTGTATTACTTTGCATCCTGGAAAGTCTGTACTGAAAGAAAAACTGATTTCAGATATGCACACCTAATTTTTACTGAGTCCAGAACTGTTTCTGTAATAGTACGTGCTATAAAACATTTATTTTGCCAGGAAACTCCAGGAGTATACACCTTCCATATTTCAGATCAGAACAGAAGTGTCACAAACCTGCCAAAGCTCCATGTGGTGCCATGTGGGAAGCTTTGTGCTTTGCATCCTTTCTTCTGTGTGGGGTCATCTGCAATCTCTGCCTCTGAGGAAGGTCCTTTGTGGCTCCTACTGCCTCTAGCAGATTCATGTAAGGGATCTGAAATACAGAACTGTAGCATGTGAATAGAATAAACCACAGTAAAACTCCTATTATCTTTCTAGTGCGCTCATTTTCAAAAGTGTGAAAACTTTCTTAGAAATCTTACAGACTAAAAAAAGTATAGAATGAAGTGTAATACTGACCCTTAGTCCTTCTTTTAACCTTGAACAGAAAAAGTAAAGAAACGGTCAGCTTGGGAAAGCTTACAGAAGGAATCACACAGAATCACAGAATCCATGGTTGGAAGGGACCTCAGGGATCATCTAGTCCAACCTTTCTAAGAAAAGCACAGCCTAGACAAGATGGCCCGGTGCCCTGTCCAGACGACTCTTGAAGGTGTCCAACGTGGCCGAGTCAAATGCATTTCTAAAATGTTTCCAAACAGTCTGGACTTTACAGAATTTCTGCACTCCTTGGTAACCTTCTCTTGGTGATGAGAGTCTCTTCTTTATTGATTAGAGATCAGTCCTGCCATGGCAACGAGATCATTGGATAGTCACTGAGTATGCAGTGAAACCAATGCAAATGAAGTAATTTTCAGGTGAACAAAAGAATAAGAACATAATAAATTAAGAAATGCTACATCTGGAAGTCATGTAAACATGGAAACACTGCAGAGAATATCAGCAGTAGCGAGACACCAGGAGGAGCACAAACTAATTACGCAGAATTTAACACACATACTTCCCTGATTGTATGGGAACTCAGGTGCTAAAAATGTAATTTTCATTCAGGGTGCTGGTGCTTCTGTTGGGATTTGAGGTTAGCAGTTCAGCTTTTAAAATTCAGCCCAGCGTTCACAGACTTCTGTCCTGGGAAGTTTTTCTAAGAGAGCTCTGGGGAGGAAGCTGTGGAGAACAGGACTTGCATTCTCCGGGATGCTCGCACTATATGACACACCGTCTGCAGCTTTCCTGCTAGAGACATTCCTGAGAAGCCTGAAAGAACGCAACAAGTGTCTGGCAAAATATGCAGGGATCTCTGCAAGATTCAGGCCAAGAACTTGCTTGTTTGCCAAGAACTTCCCTGTTCCTGCAACATTGCTGCCCTTTTGTTAGTTTGCTTGACAAACACTGTAGTCATTCTTCTCTGGAGGGTTACAGCAACATAAATGCTGTTTAGGCTGCACATCAGTTATGGGAAGTGGTGGGTAGATCTGCCATACAGGTTTGTGTAGCACCTCTCCCCCAGCTCCAAAAGTTGGAGAGGAAACCATACAAGACAGTGTTACAAACCTCTTTAGTATGCTTGGTCTTGTCTACCCCTCATCCACCACCAACACTAACACCGCAGATCTGTCCAATTTGGAAATACAAGTTCAAAAGCCTTACCACTCTTTCTGCTGACTTCTATGCAGCTGCTAAGCTTGCGCTTGATATGTTTATGTTAAGGGTTTGGTGTAAACGGCGCTTATTTTGCATAGCTGTCTGAAAATGTCTCCCCCCACCCACTTTTCAAAAATGGGCAAAAGACCAAGTATTTCTGTAAAGCTTTTAAAATCCTACAGTCTACAGAAGACCTTAAATCTTCTAAACCAAAACTGAACATTTTCAGGGAAAGCAGACATTTTTCTGGGAAAATGTTACGTTGTTAAAAATGCTGAGTTTAAAAGCATTCAGATAATCCTTATCACTAAACTCGACTCAAAACTGAAGAGGGCAATTCTGCATGAATTCTGCAGCTTCCAAATGCTTAGAAGTTCCTTTAAAGATTTGCCTAACACAGGAAGTATAGACTAAATTCTAGTAGAGATGAGGATTAGTAACAGCGTTGCACACATTGATGAGTTTGTAATGTACCTCAAATTTATTTTGGTCTCAGATCCAGCATGAGAAGAGAAAGAGCTTGTAATTTCTTGATGAAGTAATTTAGTGAATGGGGGGCAAAGAATTTAATGACTAGCCCAAAGAATTTATGTGCCAGCCATGCAGTTCTTTTATCCTCTGTTGCACAATGTGTTCATTTTTTAATGTCTGATGCTTTAACACAGTGTGTCACAAACCCAAGATGTGCAGAAGACCCAGGGTCTCTGTGACAGAGAATCAGGCTGCAAATGAATGAATTCCTCCTTTGCTCTTTGGGATTGGGACTGGTAGGCACAGCTTTTGCCAAGTTTTTTTCACCCTGAACCAAAGAAATGTACTTAGGCATTTTTCAGCAGCCAATACAGTATCGCAGCAACACTTGCGCTAGACAGTACTGAAGGACTCCAGAGACAAGGTGGGGAATGGTTTGAGCTGGGCTCAGCACAACACTGACATGCTTTTCTCTAGGCACTCAAAAAATCTGATGATGAGGGCCACATGCAGAGCTCCATCGGACCACCTACAAGGGTGCTAGATCACCTTAAGAAAATGCCACAGGATAATCCAAGACTACAGGTGGCTGGAATCTCAGTTTGAATCTACCCACTGACATCATTAGGAATATTCATCTCCAGCATTGGTTAATCTGGCTTTCTTTAGCTCCAAGACCTGCAGAACCCTCTGCAGAAGCGTTTAATTGCCTTTTTGAGACTTCTGGCCCATGGTTACAGTACTGATTCTGAAAGAAAACTGATCTTTTCTTCATACAGATTACATTTAGAAGCACTTGTTTTTCAGGTATTGAAAATCACAGAAGCTGAAAATCATGGGCAAGAAGTAATCCAGTGTTATTACCGCTCTTCAACCACTGTATTTACCTCTTAGGCAGGAAAATAATGAAGCATGAGACATCAGTGAACCAAGCCCCTTTACCTCTCAGAGAAGATTACATGGGAATTCAAGTGTCCTGGTATAGTTCACAGATTCCTGAGTTCACATGAACAGCAGCAAAAGAGGAAAATTGCTCCATATCCTGTAGAGAGGAAATGAAAGGTATCAGGAAGAGAAGAATGTGCTGTGTGGTGCGAAAATGCTGTTTTGATTCCTGATGCTAAACATCTGCCATATTTTTGTGTGGAATCACTTGACTTAGTGAGAGAATAGCATCTTCAGGATTGTGCAAAGCCTATTCCAGACTCGAGCTGTCTGAATTGGCAGCTGTGGGAACACCCACAGGAAGCATGGGATCCTGGAAGAAAAAGTGTAGGAGTACATCCTGTGGGGATAGATAAAAGTCAGAGCCGGGCTATGGGAACCTCTTCAGAACAAACATGCAAATACAGTTTCGCAAGTCAAAGTCCCAACTGTTTTGTTATTTGTTGCTTTTATTTGGCTTTCACAGAACAGAAACAGAAAAAGGATCTCAGAAAAAAAAAAAAGATGAATGAAATCAAAACCTTACATGTTTTCTTTATTGTTTGGTGTGAGTTCATGTGCTTCATGCGCAGCACCACAGCTTGCTTCTTTTGCTTTGCAATAGAAGAATGCCATAACATACCTATTTCTGGCCCACCAAGTTTCATAGTCCATCTCCACACACAACTGATAAGAGCAGTGCTAGAGCAGAGCTGTCCACAACTTCTTCACTGTCACTGCTTCATGGACAAACGCCTCCTCTCATCCATATAAAATCTGTAATTACCTGCTACAAAACCGTTGGTGAAGAAGAGTAACAATGGGAAAGAATTTCAACCATTTATTAACTATTAAGCGCTCCCAGTCACTGAAATTAAGTAGAAATTGGTGTCATGCAAACAGATGGCTTCCCATGAATACCGACAGGTAACAAAGAAACCCTCTACCATCAGAACAGGATCCCTTCTACTCCCATCATCACAGTAATGTGTTCATCTTTCTTCTTACCTTTATATGCCCTGCTGAATAAAGCTAGATGGATTTATTTTTATCTTACCTGGGTGACATTTTCTCTTAATATTTGTGCCCAATATTTTCGTCAGTCTTTAAGCCAACTTTCTGTCATTTGTACAAATTATATCCTGCAAAATCGATACCCACAGATTGATTACACATTATGTCAATTATTATTTCCTTTTGTGCCTGAACGTTCCTAATTCCTATATCACTGGGAAGGCTGGAAAGGAGTTTTTAAGTTGGCTTCCTGCCTATTATCTGTTATTTCTTGTGTAATACACGCTATATGTTCTGTTGTTCTTTTTACTTTCCTGAGCTAATAATCCTAATCTTTTCAATTTCTTCCTACAAGAAATATGTTCTCTGTAGTTCTCTGATCTTTTCACTACCTGTCTGGTGTTTGTTTTTAGTTCTGTGCCTGTCTTTTTTCAGATGAGTTTACTAAAACAAAATGCAATAACCAAATTGAGGACATGGCATCTTAGATGAAACATGTAAGACTCTCCATGTGATTGTCTATCCACTTCTAATGTGCAGCCTAATAAATCACTCCCAGAACAGACATTCACTGTATTGCCCATGAAGACTTCTAGGTCTTCTTGTTTCCCAGGAGGTTACTACTACATTCAGAACCCATTAATATGAAAGAATAATTTAAAGTGTATTTCCATGTCATTCTGTCGTTAGTTTCTTTAACAGTTTCTGAAAGCAAGAAAGCAAGAAAGCAGGCAAGAAAGCAAGCAAGCAAGAAAGCAAGAAAGAAAGAAAGAAAGAAAGAAAGAAAGAGAAGGAAACCACCAGCTCAGTAGAAGTTTAAAGAAGTAAACATTTTACAAGTTATCATGCAGTGTGGAGAATTGGTGACCATCTCTCAAAGCGCCTTTTGATTCCCCAAATGCTGATGGGAAATATTCTGGAGGCACAAATAGACTGCAGATGTTGGAGAATACATCTTAGAATTCTGCTGAACATATTACCCTACTGGGAGGCTGTTTTGAGTCTCCAGGGACATTCCTTTGAGAGCCCAGCTGATTGTCTCATATTGAAACAACATGTCCAAGATACATTCCAAGTAAAAGAAAATAGAACAGGGGTACTCTGACCAAATATAAATCATGGGGCTAAAGGGCAGTTTATCTTCCTTCTTTCTACCATTCCTTTTCTCCTCCAGTGAATACTCCCCCCAGGGAAACAGACCACTGGGTAAATGACTGCCAAACATGATGACTCAGACATTAGGCACTGTCCCCAAGTGCTTCACAGATGGTGTCTGGATGGGAAACCCAGAGCTTTCGGCACCATAAGCCTTGCTACTTATTTTTTTTTTCCTCTTTTTTTTTAAAAATTCACTGCAGCATTACTTCTGATCTCATGTCAAGCCCTTACAGCACTGTTGCCCCCCACAATGTATTCTGATCCTGACCTTATAACAACCAATGTCATTGGCACATAAAAAAGATAGGAAAGAAATCCTAGCAGACCTAGGGGAGTGGGAAAAACAAAGCTAAAATAAACACATTACTTAGAAGACTATCTTGTGTCTAATTGAAAAAAAAAATACTAGCATACATTTAAAAGGAAAAGAGTCTGCTGTAAAAGACAGGCATACTGTGCAGTACAGTACACTAGCACAATTGCATAACAGTAGGTACTATGAAAGAAAATGCTCTCTGTACAGTTTTTACTGGTCTGCTGCTTTTTGTGGAATCCTGTTTGTTTCAGTCAAATCCTGTTCCTTTCAGTTTGCTTTATGTTCCCCAAAGCTAGCACATCTTGGGATGCACATCTGGACATGGGCAAGCCTGAAAGCAATGGCATATTTCTGTGCTTCTCCAGTACTGTATGTTCACACTAGACACTGGAAAAGTCCTCTGTGAAAAAAAAAACAGCTATTTTTCCTCTCATGAAGAGAAGCTCAAGTAAAGCCCTGTAAAGGCTTGCAGATTATGCACAATGAATCAAGCTATCACAACCCTAAACAAAACATATCATGGGAAACGTGAAATAGCCCTTCCTCTCTCTCTCTCACACACATGCACACACACACACACACAAACCCAGCTGCAAAGGATAAAAAAGGAGGAATTGCACATTGAGAAGAACCAGGTCCAGCACATATTTTTTTCTTCCTCTTCTTCCTCTCCTTTTGTTTTTAAGGTTTACCACCAGTATCATCCATAAGAAACAAAAGGAGAATTGTTTACTCCAAGTGGAGAGGAGAAATAACTAGGGTTTTTTGTGGGGTTTATTATGTTTCGAAGGTTATGCAGCAATTCATTGAACTCCAGTTTACACAAATGCAGCTGAGCAGTAATTCTATTTAAATCAATGGAGTTACTTGAGCATGTGTATAAAAGAGAGAAAATTCAGACATTTTGCTTCCAGATTCAAAGTAAAAGGACCCAGAATTAAAAGCAGCAACTCTTAGGTCAGCCAATTTCTCTGTTATTTAAGAAGGAGCCTCTGATAAAAGTTGATAGCACTACACAGAGCCAATCTCTCCAAGTCCTGGGTTTTACGAGCTCCATGAACCCTTGCGGCACTCTGTCTGGTGGACCAAGCCAGGGTCACAGACACTGACCACCACTGCGTTCCTTACTTGGGGACAGTCACTCCAGAGCCATTACACTTGGAAATATACACTTAACAGCCAGTTGGTGAACTGCTAAGGAACCAACGGTATAAATCAGCAGAAAACTAGCCAGGTTGCTAAAATGTGCCTGGCAGGCAGTTTTCAATCCCTGCCTGGTTTTGGAAGCAACTTTGTCAAAATTGGACCCACTCCACAAAGTGCTTTGATGTTGATGAATCGGTAAATTCCAACGAAAACTTGTTTAGTCAGAATTTTTCTGACCATCTCTACTTCCTCCTTCTGCCAAGCCTATTTACTAATTCTCAGACTTTCTGTGTGGCTCCAGGCAAAGGTTTTCTGCCAGGACCATCATGGCCGCAGAGCCCTGTGCTCAGGGGTCTGGAGGCACAGCTGAACACAGGCACTCACCCGCCGGGATCCTCCCCTTTCATGTCCCCATGCGAGAGCAGCGCCATGCAGCAGCACAGCTCTCAGCCTCCCTCTCCATCCATAGCACAGCTCCATCCAGACATCTGTAGCTCAGGAGGCTTTGTCATGGTGGCTAAAATACCATTACCCCCATTTTACAGCCAGAGACACTGAAGCATAGAGAAATAATCAGTTAGGGAGTGTCACAGCAGCATTAAAAGTAGACTCCCGTGCCCGGTGCCTGTGTCTTTATTGAGTCCAACAGTCAGTAACATTTATTTACACATTTAGATTCACAGCTACGTCTGTGAACTTCAGTCCAACGTGGATGTGGGTGAGCCTGTGCAGTAAATAGGGAGGGAGAGAATAGGCCAAGATTATATTAAACTGTTTCCATTCCAGGCTTGCAAAAACAATGCATTGCACTGAGACAAGGTGTTATTGTCTGCTTTTAAGTGTACCCTCCCTTTCAAGTTTTTCTTTCTTAATAAAGTATCTGAGGTCATGCTATTGTCATTAGAGCTTGGCGAGTGCTCAGCAGCTGTCACCGTGGCAGCAGGAGTGTGCCTGGTGCCAGTCCCCTTTGTCACGACAGCCACAGCAATGTAAGGAGAAGGGCCTTGCAGGATGCAGGACAATACTGGGAAGGAAAAGGAGGGAATCCTCGACCTTGGGCCAGGGCCTGGTGGCAGACTATTGAACCCTGCGCATCTCGACAAACCACAAGGAGTAAAAATTCTTGGAAGCTGCAAAGGTTGCAAGTGAAAACAAAAGATTCTATCGTGTAGGAAATAGAACAAAACGGAGAGAAATTTGTTTTGTTTTCAGAGATAAAATAAGCAAATAGCACTCTGTGAGGGTCAGGAGCGCTGCACCCTGCATGCGGCACACACGGCAGGGAGGAGGGCAGAAAAGACGGAGCGAATCTGGAAGCAGGTAGGAAAGTGCTCCATAGCTTTCCAAATCTTGCACTGTAGGAAAGGGACTCCCTCGTGAAAAAAAGGACTATGACGGTCTCTAATAGGGTGTAAAACATAAAATCATCTACCCAAACAAAACCCTGATGATGCAATGCAATCAAATAATTGCCTTTTGAGCCCATAGCTGAGGCAACAGATAGAAGCAAATGAATCACCGCTACTGAGCTTTGCCAGTTGGGCGATCAGAAAAGCCCAGTGTAGGATAACTAGCACCGATTTCCTTACACTTCAGCTAAAGCAAGAGTAAAGCCTGCACCCATAAATGGCTGCAGGAACAGACACTGAGGATGGTGTTATTGGTCCACGTAGACTTGTTAATTTAATAAAT
The DNA here is from genome assembly GCF_963921805.1 of Phalacrocorax carbo. Taxonomy (NCBI): domain Eukaryota; kingdom Metazoa; phylum Chordata; class Aves; order Suliformes; family Phalacrocoracidae; genus Phalacrocorax; species Phalacrocorax carbo. The sequence goes on from NC_087514.1 coordinate 46,310,897, forward strand.
GTTTCACAGCTGACATGCTGAAGTGTTTTGTCCCCCTTTTTTGTTTGTATTTATATCAGCAACACCCAGAAAAGTGGCCTTGACTAGGAGCTGCTTAGCTATTGTTTTCCAGCTCACTTCTGATCTGAAGATCCACTCCAGAAATACCAGCAATTTCTAATCCACGCCTAGTAATCAGTGCCGTCTCTCTTACACCAGAGATCCCAGCATACTCTGTGTGCACGACTTTCACAACTTTGTGGGTGTTCCTTTAGGACAGGAAGTGAAGAAATAAATCACATCCCAGCAGAATCGCCAGTGGAGCTCTGGGCTGGTGGGATGCTACCCAGGCTGCAATTTGGCTGGGATGCCTGGGCCAGCACCCCTGTATTTTGAAAAATACTGTGGTGTTTTGAATGACCGCAAGTGGCCAGAACCTCAGCTTTATTCCTTATCCAAAAGAAAAATACCTTTTGGAGCAGAAAAGCCCCGCAGCGGGTGAGCAGGACTCACAGTGCCACCTGCTGAAGCACCAGGGCTGCTCAGGGCAGCAGCTGACATCCCTCTGAGAGGCTGGGGAAGGTCTGGCTCGACGGCTGATGTGGCCAGCCTGATGTTACCACCAGCTTGTCTTGCCCAATTTCCTACATGTAAAAATCTCCCCTTGGAAAAAGAATGCACCTCAACAGATTGGGGGGTGGGGGGTGGGGTTGGGGAGGCACAGGGTGCTGTGGCAATGTGGGAAGGCATCAAGGGATGGGGTTTTGTGACGTGAGAAGGACGTTCGCCTTTCAGCAAAGCTTTGGGTCACAGCAGTCTCTGTGCCAGCAGGCGGGCTGGTTATTACCCTGAGACAATACAACTTGTTCTTTTTCTTTCTCAGTAATTTCACAGCATCCAGTCCCTGCTGGAGTCCTTCGCTCCCCTCCTCCCCACACTCTAATCTGTGGATCCATTGAAAAAAGATGCTGGTGAAGCTCCTTCATACTTAAAAGGGGGTGGTTAATTGCAACAGGCTAAGGACACATCTTTTAACCATCTCCTTCTGCCTTTTTCCCATCCTTCCCTTGTCAGTATGGGACTGCAAGTAGCTAAGACCTGAAAAAAAAAAGAGAGCATCTGATAGACAGTTCCCCCCCCCATAGTGATGTGCAGCCAGTTACCAGCTCCTAGGAGCTCACACCCAGTAATAGCTGTAGGACAGACCCACATGTTCCCCGACAGCAGGTGCATTATTCCCCTGGGCTATTTCCATCATAACAGCTCCCATGTAGAATGTCCCTCTCTAGTATGATACCACTATCTGAAATGAAGAAGGATCCAAAGGAGGGAAAAGCATCCCTGATGCATTCAGTAACAGAGAGGAATAACGCTGGGATGTGAATAAACAGGGCTGGTTTTGTCTAGGCTCAGGTATTGTAAGCCTTTCAAGAGACAGTGATAAGACCTCAAAAATTAAGCAGGAAGGTAAACATACAGTATCTTCCCTGTGAGGGTAAGCAAATTGCACGGATGACCTACAGAATAAACTGGTGCAGGGAAAGGGGGGGTCCAGCTGGTGGGCACCAGAGACATTGTGCAGTCTGAAATGGCTTGGGGAACGTCTGTGTGGCATGTATTTTTCCAGGCGTGACTACAGCAAAGAGTTTCACATGTACTTACAAATCAGTCAACCTTTCTCTTGTACCCTGCTTAACTTTATTTATGCTTACCATCTTTTCTACCTTTTTTTACATTACTAGTAAAAAAAGAAGAGAGAAAAAAATCAGTTTCTCAGCTGTTCATAAACTCTTCTACAACCTTTCTGTAGAGAAGAAACAGAAGGGGGAAGGGACGAGCAAATGTGGCATTGGCTCTGTGACTGTGGTTTTTGTTTCCATAAACCTTAGAGCACAAGAATGCATGAGATATTTACACAAATCTTTCCACAATTCCTGTGGCCTTTGGGAGCATTGCATTTGCATGACTTCACCACTGTGGCTGGTTTGTGCTTTCTCAGCAGCATTGCCTGCAACAGGGAGCAATCCTGGCCATTCAAGTACTTCTCCCTCTCCCACCCCCAGATACGATCACACCAGTGCATGTTTAATACAAGCTATGTTAATGCAGGAGTTCCTGTCCTGCTCGTTGTCCAGTTTCCCAGGGATGGTACAGGAAGTTTCCCAATTCATCTCATAAATACAAAAAGAGAAAAATGTTATACTCAGAGAAAGTGTTGGCCACTTAGATCTTGAGGGAAATTTCAAGGGATATGAGAGGGAGGAGGATGCTTCTGAAAGGTTACTGAAGTGTGGTAGAAGTTGGTCGGTCAAACGCATAAGGAACAATGCAAAACACAGCCCAGATTTTGCATCAACAACTCACCTTATTCCTACTTGCCCTGCATCACAGCATGGTGGGAAGCTAAGTGCCGTGGAGTCAGTGTCTCCAAGTGAATAGGCTACTGAATAAGAACTTGGCTATGGGTTTCCATCCTCTGCTGCCCAAATCAGGGACTTCCAGCAATTGCTTTGGTCTGTCTATACCTCATTTTCTCAGTCTAATAAAGGGATGTTGCTCAACCTTTGCAGAATAGTTTGCATCAGTGCACAAAAAGCGCTGTGTTAGGACCAAGGCATTTTTTTCACTGAATGGGAATATATCGGGTCACTCAGCACACAAGCTGCCTGTTGCGGAAACAAAGCCACTACGTTTACAAGGCAAGGCCGTCTTGCCCATTCTCACTACTGCAGCTGTAACCATTTAGCTGCAGCAGCCCTGGCTTCTCCGGTGTTAGTAGATGTCTTTAAAAGGGAGGTTGCATCCTGGGTGTTTGTTCTGGAGGATTTGAGTGGGGAGGCTAGTGAAGGAGAGCACGTGCTGCAACGTGTAAGTCTCAGGACTGTTGTCGTGGACTTTACAGGGCAGCCAGGTTGCTTGAAACCGTGTTCAAAGCCGTGCTGCATCTCTCCTCCCCACTCTGGCTGAGCCTGCGGGAGATCCAGCCCAGAGGCAGAAGTAATAGCAGATTCATTTGCAGGAGTTTAACACTTGATATCAGAACCAGTGTGCAATGACATAAGGCAGAAGCATAAACACAGACGGCTTGTAAAAATTCAGCTTTGTCCCTCGCAAGTGAATCCATAATCAAAACTGCAACTACAGACTATTGTACTTATCCAGCAGTAGGACTCACTCCCGCTATCACCTGAGTCAGCAATTTTCTCTATTTACAGTAATCCTTTACTTTGTCTTTCATTGATTATTATTAAAACAATTTTAGATTCTTTAATGTCAGCCAAATGGTGTTTCAAATTATATTTTCCAGGAAAAAAAAAAAGACAGTTCAGTGTTCAGAGGGGAACACTTAGTTATGTTATAGTTCAGCCTGAGACACTCTGGTGACTCTTAGAAAGTGTTGAAATTACAGGTTCATGACGTACACAGTGTTGAAACACCATGTTACTGCAACACTTGGTCCAACACGAACTTGCAATTTCAACACTTCCTAGGTCTTTTGTAAAACCCCATAACCAACCAGAACAAATGTAAATTCCCAAAAAGTCTAAAGCAATGTGCTGTACAATAGCACAGAATGGAAAACCCATTTAATTTCCAGTACTGCTACCCTTACACAGGATAATCATTCTCAAAGTATGTTTAATTTGCAAAAAAAATGTCATCCAGGATTAGCTGCCCTTACAGCAAGATACTGGTCCCAAGGCACAGCTGGTCTAATCTGGTATGGTAATATCTGTATTCTTCCAACTTGTTAACCTCTTTTCTTGGTGTCACAAAAAAATCCAACAGGAAAGTACCTGCCTTAGCCTAAGCAAAGGACATTCATCAGTGACCTCCAAAATTTGCTGTCCTGGAGCTTAGCAGAGACCATAATAACAAAACGTTAAACACAGGGATAAAACCTTCTCGACCAAAGGGAAGCTGCAATTTAAAAACACAGCAAAATTTGATATTTAAAAATACACCATGGCATTATTTCAAAATACCATTTGTTATATAAGCGGGAGGCAGCGGAGCAGGCAGGATCACGGCTCGCATGGTGTTTGTTTTGAAGATGAGGAGAGTACAGGAATTGTGCTCGACCTCTTCACAGGTTACACTTAGCTCATTTGGTTTCATTTACAAAAGAAACGAGTTTTTACTCAGGGGAGCTGCTGAGAAACAGCTTTATGCCCTGGCTCCTGTAAGCAGCTCGGGTCAGGAGACTCCTACACCTGAAGCCAGCAGAGATGCAGCCACCTGGAGTGCTTGGCAGGACAGGGACATCTGGGTTCCTGCCCCTGCGAGCAGACAGGGGACCGTCCATGTGTGTCATGAAAGCCAGGTCTCACGTGGGGGTTAAGCGGGACTGGCGGGGATGCTGGCCTGCTGGAGGAATCCCACTGCTAGCATATATTGTCTTCAGCACTTGTGCAAAGCACCCTCCAATAATGGAGATGAAATGGGAGTTTTAACAATACATTTCCTTTTGTTTATCTGGCTCTGTTCTGATTATTGAATGCTAACTTTAGTACTTGAGCAGTTGGGAAGGAGTAAAACAGACTAAAACATGTTGTGTGTATTGGCCTGTAAATATATACCCCGCTACATACCCGCTTGGGTTTCTCCACATCAGTCAAAGCTGAAGTAACAGCAGAAACAGCAGTTTTGGTGTTACATACAACTACAGTTCTCATTTATTTTTAGAGAACATAATTTCTTAAGATAGCAGAGAGCTTACTTGGAAAATCATGATAAATTACAATAGTCTCTCTTCTCTGAGACTTCGTACAGAAGCTGCTTTTTTTTGGACCGTTGCAGTGTGCTACATACTAGGAAGAAGGTACTTACGATAGGATTTATTTGTAGCTGTGAGCCAAAATACATATTGCCTTAGACGAGAGTCAGTATTATCACAAAGAACCGTGCCGACTGGGATTTAATGAAATTGGACCTGGGTGTCAGATTTTAGCTTGGTATAGTTAGCAGCTGGGATGAATTGGACCAGAAATGTGCTGTGTAACAGGATTTCACTGGAATCCTTGTGAAAAAAAAAAAAAAAAAAAAAGTATGTGGAATATGTCACGCTAACAGTTGACAGTGTAGCTGCAACACCAAACATTAAATAAATAAATTCCATACGTAACACAGGCACAGAAAAACTTTTCAGGAAAGTGCCTCAGAGCTGCATAGCCTCGCGTCTATAAATCTCCATTAAATCAGTTTGAGTGGGGCGAGTGTTAGAGACAGAGCTGCCAGAAATAGCTCTTTTCCTGCAAGATGTAGAAAAGATTACAGCTGAGATTGAGACGGCGGGGTGGGGAGGGAAAGCAGGGGAGGGGTGGGGGGGAAGAGAAGCAAAGGAGTTGAACTGGAGGAGGCGGGGGAGCTGTGAAAGGCATCTCATAAAAGTCCCATTTGTTGGAAGGCTGCAGGAAGTGGAGGCAGCTTTGGCACACGTGTCCACGGTGCTAAATTAACTGTTAACACAAATAATCAAAGTGCAAGGCCCATCAAGCCGCTGGCGCCAGCAAAATGAGGGAGCGGCCAGGTCAGCGCTGCCTCTCGAGTGAGCCGGCTAGCAGGTGGAGACCAACCAGGGACTCGACAGGATGGAAGTGCTTACAGAACACACTGACCCACTGACAGAGGAAAACACCGCTGCACTCCTGCTTTCCAGCTATTGTGTGCAGAGCGTCTTGTGTGTGTATTTTTATTTTGCTTTTATTTATTATATTTTATGTAAATTTAAAAAAAAAAAAATTTTGTCAGCAATTCACTGCAGTTGAGAGCTTGGACACCCCAGGGTGAGTTTTATTACAGCTCAGCCTTTATTTGCCAGCATTGATGGAGGAACAGCTGAGCAGGACAAAGGAATAGTTATCAGGCGCAAAAGCAGCCCTACCCTCCCGAAGGAAAACCACTGCTTTTCAGAAATAGATGCTGAAAAGGAATGCGGACAGGGGTATTTCTACCTGCTGTGTTCTTTCTCCCTTTAGAGAGTCCACAGCACCATTCTGTACTGAAATATAATGCAGATGCTTTGATAGGTATCATGGCAATGCTGCCGTCCCAGCAGTGAAGGACAGAAGCCCACCACAGCCCACACTGCGCTGTGCAGAGTGGAAGCAGACAGGGTGGTGGTACATGCGCCTGCTGAGTAGGATTAGATTGTAAGCAAGCAGGACTGCTCCTACAATCAAATTTGGACATGCTGAGGTTCACTGAAAGTCTCAAATGATCTCATTGTATTGTACTGTGGAAGCAGAAATTGCTCCAGCTATCACCCTGCTCCGCTCTTGGTGAGATACCTCGGTGGGAAGGCTGCCTGGTGAGCGGCTTCCACCACACCAACATAGTAGGAGCCTTGTGCTGGATTCATGGGCTGCTTTGCTCAGCTTCCTGACACAAGACAGCTATAAACCCACTTTAACTGCCCAGTAAAGCCAGGTTTACAATTACTTTGCATGACCAAAGCACTGCAAAGCAATCACAGTGCAATTTCGCCTCCTTTCCCAGGTACAATACACAGAGCTAGATGCTATAATAAATCACATGTATATAATATACATGTGCTATGTACATACATATTTACATCACACACTTTGGTTTAGTCTGGCTTTTGTTGGATATACACATATTCTCTACAGATACACCTGCGAGCACATATATACACCAAAAAAAACATTTGCAGTTATCAGCTGTTACAATAGAGAGCATGTATCATTGCTTAGCATAAAATACGATCCAGAAAACAAAACCCAGAAATAAGCACTCATACTAAATCAAATTACTTATAATTACTTATATAATGAGTAATATGATACAAAAAATGTATGATTTTGGTGAGGATATACATCTTCAGAGCATCTAAACCTTAATTATGCCTTTAATTCATAACTGAAAGTATAAAAATCTTGTGTATCTTTAAAAAATTCTCATCACATTTATCTTAGCCAACAGATAGCAAAATACCCAATAAAAATATGGAGGGGTGAGTGTATAATCTGTTCATAGGGCAGTCGTTGCTTTTAGTGAAGAAGTTACTAAAAGCTAAAATTACAAACAAAATCATTAAGTGTGGCAGTAATATTTACACATCTTCTAGAAACAATGTTTTAGTGAGGTTTAAATATATAGAAATTATATGTGATCTTCCCTATATTCCATAGGGTCACTTTGACATCTACCAGTTACGAGGTCTGTGGTAGATCCAAAGATGTATTACAGTTCTAACAGTATTTTAGACCAGTGCCTTTAATACAGGAGATCATCCTTAGCTAACTTTGTAAACTCTAGCTGAACCACAGCCAGCTGCATGATCTGTACAAAGAACATTCAGGAACTTTAGCAGCAGACATCTGATGTGATCCAAGGAGCAGGTATAAAGATAATTTGCTCATAAGTCAGTTAGATTTGTGTAGACTTTTACAGGACAGGAAAATGTAAGATCTCTCAGGAAAAGAAATGGGGAGAGAGACATAGACAGAAAAACAGAGACAGAGAAATAAACAAAGGGAGAGAAAATAATACCGTCATAGGCCAAAATTACTTATTACTACCCTTTGCCCCCTTCTTGATAAGGGTTAAACCAACTTCACTGAAACCTTCCATGTGTAAAATTCAACCTGACACAGACAGAAGTTTTCTACAAGGGAATGGGCAAAGTTACAAAAATCTGAGATCCGTGACTTACACCAGAGGCTAGGTGGCCACTGTTGTATGTGGCGCTATCACGTTTACCTCTACGGAAACGTTATGCCCCCCCCCCTTAAAGATACCATTGTATGTGAGTGGGTGGGTGAGTGCATGCGTCAGAGACAACAACTGCTATCACAGCTACCAAATTAATGGAAAAGTTATAACTACTCTGAAAAATGGAAACCAAGCACTTCCTGAGTAGGCAGGAAAAGGATTATTGCAAATTTTAAAGACTAGATAATCTTTGTTAATTGAATAAGAAAATTAAAAGAAAAGCCCATTAAGCAAAACGTGCATGATTAAGAGTCCCTTTTCTGACCCTAAGCCAAGTTAGAGAAAGAATGTCATTGTTACAGTTTGATAAAAACTATTGAAGATACAAAGAAACCATGTCAGAAAAACAAAGTTCCAGACATATAAAGATGAGATCGTTCCAAACACATCAAGATTGAGTAATAGCTTACTTGGATCCTGTCCTACAACTAATAAATTCAGCCAAAATTTATTATTAAAGTTTTCAGAGTATATTATAGTTAACACTAGCTGTGCAATGTTTAGCATAGCCAGTTAAATGGCTATCCCTTTTCCAATACAACCATTTGTAAAAACATCGCAGCCTTGGGTCTGGTTTTTCCTGCACCCAAACCTTGGGGTAAGGCTCTCCACAGCACTTCTGCGCCTCCTGCCACTGGTGGGACCTGCTGAAGCATGCCGCTGCTTCATATTGGCCTGGGTTTCCTTCCAAAGAATACTCTGGCATGAGAAGAGCAGTCCAATAAGAATTTGGGACTTAGGTGAGCCGAATGCCTGTGAAAAAAGATGGGCATGGGGGCAAGTAGATTTCCAATTAAGTGATGCAACATATATTACTCTGACACCACTGATGATTTACACTGGTGTGATATAAGAATCATACAATCATAGAATCTCAGAATCATTAAGGTTGGAAAAGACCTCTAGGATCATCAAAGTCCAACCATCAACCCAACACTACCATCTCCCCTAAACCATGCCCTGAAGTGCCACATCTACACGTCTTTTAAATACCTCCAGGGCTGGTGACTCCACCACCTCTCTGGGCAGCCTCTTCCAACGCCTGACCGCTCTTTCAGTGAAGAAATTTTCCCTAATTTCCAATCTAAACCTCCCCTGATACAGCTTGAAGCCGTTTCCTCTCATTCTATCACTAGTAATTTGGGAGAAGAGACCAACACCCACCTCACTACAACCTCCGTTCAGGTAGTTGTAGAGAGCGATAAGGTCTCCCCCCTCAGCCTCCTCTTCTCCAGGCTAAACAACCCCAGTTCCCTCAGCCATTCCTCATAAGACCTGCTCTCCAGACCCTTCACCAGCTTCGTTGCCCTTCTCTGGACACACTCCAGCAGCTCAATGTCCTTCTTGTACTGAGGGGCCCAAAACTGAACACAATATTCAAGGTATGTCCTCACCAGTGCCAAGTACAGGGGCACGATCACTTCCCTACTCCACCCTCCTTTACATATTTCTATTTCTTAATTTTCTGTTCTTTCAACTGTCAGGAAGGAATTTATCCTCCCCACCACTCAAAGCAAAGACAACAAGACCCTCATTTCTGTGTAAGAGAAGGGGAACAAAAATTCCCACTCCTTTTTACAAGGACCTCAGACAAAATAACTCAGGACACTGCTGTGGATCCAGACTGGGGAGGAAACCAATCACTCCTTAACACATAGGAAAGTATGTCTCCTAGCCTGAAAGAATAAAGGTCAGATAAAAGGGGAAAGCAAGCCTGGGCCCATTGGAAAAGACTTAGCCTGCAGTTCAGAGGCTTTTTTAACTAACATCTAAACATCAGGAACCCTCCACCAACATCTGTACACAAAAATCATAGAAGTTCTCATTCCACTCATTTTTAATGTTCTTGATAAGACTGCAAATATCCAGAATAGGAAATATCAAGTGCAGCAAGACATCCAAAACTGTAACGAACAAGGAAGAAAGAAGCAGTAAGGGTTCACTAGAGACAAAAAAGTGGGTGGGAAGACACAAAGTCTTCTGTGCAGAGGTACATTCTTCCCACTCCCCACTGCTTGTTTAAATAATTTCTGTGTACCTTTTGCAGGCTTAGCTCTAAACTCCAAGAACCCAGATCTGTAACTGGAGAACACACAGTGTAATGTGGCCAGTGTGTTTGAGAAGGATCTGTGAGTTGACCCTTATCTTCCACACAAGTGAAGAATACCTAGCCTGTGCAAGAAGAGAGTCACAAGTCCCATATGACACCAACATTGTGTAATGCCCTAATGAAAGCTCTTACATATGATTCCTGGCAACCAGGTTCCTGAAGCACAGGGGTGTATGGACTGCAGAATTAGTTAGCACAATTTGGGTTGGAGGCCATCTAAACACACTCTCTCAAGTACAAACAAAATGCAGTGGTTTTCTGCTGCTTATTTCTGTGTTTAATTTCCTTCAGTCATTTTCCAGACAGTATCAGTGAAGCTTCTTCCTCTACAGGGTATTTCTATAAGACCAGTGGCCTCCCAAAAACCACATAGGTTAACATTGCAAGTTCTCTGACCTATATTAAATCCTTTCATGCAACTCATCCAAACAAGTGTCAGTTCATACAGCACACCATTTAATGCAAAAAGACTTCCAGATCTAGTTCCAAGTGGATTTTTTGCCAGCCTCATTCTGACACAGCATCATGCACCATCACTAGCTCAGACCCCACAAGCAGTAGTCATGTTAGTACTGTACGGCACCAAAGCAAACCAGCCCTACGTCCTTCCCCCTACCCCCCTGCAGAGCTATACTAAATCTTTCAGATCCCAGCTAGCTCACCTGACGCAGGTTCAGGGATTTCTACACTGCCTCACGTTAGAGACATGCACTTTCATACCCCTGCCCTTTCTTACAGCCATGACTGCCCATAGATGTAAACCTCCTTGGGCACAATCAGATTGTCAGCTAATAAATCGAGAGGTCTGACAGCAGCCTCCATCTATGCAACTCACATCTGCGTGGAAACAGAATAATCTCATTTCAGCAAGTTAATATAAAGCTCATTTCTCCAGTTTAGTTTTCTCACAGCAAAGATGAAGTGACACCGGCATACCTGTACTGGTCCAGAACTGGAGATACAGAGCAATTAGAACCTTTATCTGATACAGAGAGAGGCAAAAGCCAAAGTGAGATACTCGAATGGCAGCTCCTGTCCCAGCACAGGCAGGGATACACCCCAGGGTACACTCCTTTAACTTCTTATTTCTGCCAGGTCCTGCCAGGCTGTGAAATGCATTTCCCACCAAAGGCTTGTAAACTGTTTGTATTTGACCCACAGACTTTAATGAACATGCAGGAAAACACAGCAGAATGGATTTGTTGAAGAAAGCTGTCCCGTTGTCCTGAAATGGGTTAACACACACAGGTTACAACTTTTGAAAAATTTACAGTTCCCAGTTCGGCCCCATATCAGTACACACAATGAAAAGTGAACATGATTTAACTTTGACTTCTTGTATCTTCAGCGGAAGTCCAAGAAAAAAGTGGTCACTGCGAAGGGTCACTAAGACACTATTTTCTGGAGGATTGGATAACATGGCTATTCCTATGGGATTCCAGAAACGCCAACTGCAAACCACCATTTATTTCATTTCCGTCTTCGAAACAGGCTGACAAGCAAACCCAAGAACACCCTGTTTCATAACCTAGGTGTTCACCTACACTAACCTAATGTGGTTTGCTGCCTTTAGTTTCCAGGCTACACGTGATCCTAGACTCATACAATAGGCAGTACTTAATATTGCCCAAGTGGCCTTAAATAATCCTTTCATTTTCAGTTGCCATTAATCCATGAAAGGAAAGAAGAGGCCGCCTGAACTAGCACCTTCTCAGTTTGTTCTATCATGAACTGATTTTTCTCAGTGGAATTGTGCACAAGCAGTAAAGATAGCCATGCCAGGAGAGGAGGGGGTGGAAAGGAAAGAGGCTTTTTACTCCTGAGGGCTTTTCCTCTTTCCTCATAGCTTTCTGCATGATATCGCTCCTCTTTTCATTGCCCAGCAGGGAATCCCAGAGGCCAGAGGCAAATTTTCCCTTTGGTCTTAGAGCATTCGTGATGGATTCTTGTTTTAAGAAGGGGTTATTAGTTGTTTGCTCCTGAGTATTATATCATCACCATTACAGAAAAGCTGGTCTCATTCTAAATTTCGTTTATTCTTTGGCACGCATGAGATATCTTGGATCCCTTTATGCACCAAAGTCAAAGAAAACCCTTCCAGTGGCTCCAGTGGTGCCAGATGAAAAGTTGCAAAGGTGCTGAAAAAATTATCTCTTTTGGTCTTAATTCTATTTCCACTGGTAAAATTCCCTCTGGCTTTGACAGTAGTTGCTTTAAGTTCACTGATTTAAACAGCTTTTTAGAAACCATGAAACTATTCCGTTTCATATAAGCTTCCACTTGATAAGGAATGCTCATAGACCTTGAGGTCTGTTGATGTTGTAGTTTGTTAATAGAAGTTATCACTTAAAAATGTCTTGGCTACTGTTTATATTTTCACTACTTATACTATAGTTCATATAAGTTACTGTAGAAATAGAAAAAGATACAGTATTTAGAAGCGATACCCAGTTAGGGACAGTATCTAGTTGAATTTTTAAAACATCACAGCATTTCCAAGTTCTTGATAAATTATGCGACATTGCTGACCCTGATCAGAAATTTCACCAGTGAGGGCTTGTACCTATCTATTACCTTATACAGCCATTTTCAGCCCCGTTTTTATCTAAGTTTCACCGTTTGGGAAAACCTAACCTAACCTCATCTCAGTACTTAACTTCCCAAGGCTCATACAGCAAGCAAAAGATTCCTTTGATGCTTTTCCAGTGTTGTAATAACACTGATGTGCAGCAAAAGATCCATTATTCAAAAAGCGTCTGTAGAACCCATATGCATGGATTAAACATTATTGTTATCATTTTTATTTTTTCGGTAAGTCTTTGCTTAATAAATTAAGACATTTAATCATGCACACAGAAAATCAATCTTCTATATACTTAGGGTCTGGGTAGGAGGTGCTTTCTCTTTATTTTGTTTTTTTGTTGTTGTTGTTGTTGTGCCTGAAGGGTTATTTTCCCCATCCCAAAATAGTTTGTGTTATCGCATATTCACGTCAACAAGTTGAAGAAACTACAACCAGAAAACTCTCAACGTTCAAAGAAGAAAAAAAGGCACCTTTTATCTTATCTGTTCTACACATACTTTTAATTCTGAGTCTGACATCATTGCTGGCAAAACCTTCATAGTTACCAGAGAACTAACAAGTTCAGTACGGCAATGAGCTTCAAAAAGTAAACTTACCAATCTCTGTTTACAGATGTCAGCATCGAAGAGTTTGAAAATTCCAAGTGTTACCTGATATATCTCAGAATACTGACTTTAACTTTTCTGCTCCCCATTGCTTTGACATCTCTGTTAGCTCTGGAGACAGCGCGTAAGAACTCCAATACAAACGACCAGGTTTACTTTGTAAAGAGTTTCAGACCTGAATACAGTTAAACCATCCTGATTTCAAATTCTTTCAAGTTTGCTCTGTATATTTGACAAAAGTAACTAACTCTTCCTTCAGTTCTGCACACCCCACACCTCCCCCCACCGGGACTGGACATTCCCATATTCCAATACTTTAATTCACAGTGCACAAGAGAAGAGAAATGAAATGTAGGATCTTGAAAAGAATATAATTTTACACAAATATTTCAACAGCTATTTTAAAATGTTTTACACGCTTCTAGGTTTGCCGCTTGCAGCACAGCAGGACCTGGCTATGCCAGTTAACTACTTGGATAGACTGTCCATATTTATTAACAACCTGATTTTTGCAGTGAATGTTGTCTTGACACCTGATATTTGGGAATAATTGTTTCCACAGAAAAAAGGTTTGCAGTACCTTGGATTTTTCTTTTCAAGGTTAGCAAGATGAGGTCATTAAGGGAAGTCTGTGTCCTGTTATGCATAACAGAGCACTCCCATCTGCTTTCTCTGCTTTTCACGTAGTATCCCTGTTCTTACACAGGTAATGCATACCGCAGGAGCCAACAGCCAAATATGCTTTGCGTGTTTACATCCCAGCAGATGTTTGGGCAAAATTTTCAAATGTGAGCACCTGCCATTAGACAAAAAAAAAAAAGAGCCCAGTTTTTGAACACCTACTTAAGTGCTGGGATCATCAGAGGTGCCAAGAAGCAATCACAAGGTTACATCTTATGCTCTTTCCTTGGGCTGCGAGACAACCCTGTGCATTCTATCTTCTACCCAGGGCTAAGGCAAAGCAGAAACACTCACACAAAGGCCAGCAAAGGCAGAATTAACAGCAGCCTTTGGGGCAATGGGGATGGCACTGCAGCAGAGCAGCAGGTGTTCAGCTCTTCCTCTCCTACCCCACCACAAAAGCTCAGTTTCTGTATTTTTTTCTGAGTCAGTCATGCTTCATCTTGACTTTTTGTTTGTTTGTTTGTTTGTTTGTTTGTTTTGAGGAAGAACAAGGGCTTCAAATACTGCCATTATATGCCACAAGTGGGAAGGAACTGGTTAGTCAGTTGGAAAGGGAGCCGCCTGGGGAGGAGGGGAGGCGAGAGGGGCTGCAGACAGGAGGGAGAGGTGGGATGGTTGCCACTGGGCCCCTCGATACCATTACACAAGCTTTTCTGCTCTCTCTAAGCAACATGACCTTCTCTGGGTATTAAATAGGGTTGTTTTGTTTTCTTCGAGCTAGGATGATTCCTGCCACGTATTTGATATTAGAATCTCTCTCTAGTGGTTTGCAAGTATTTGATCCCCTAGGGCTTGTGATGCTGGATCCACTAATGATTCACACAATGGCATTAATGTCATTCATGGATGAAACCACATTTCCTTACCCTACAGGGTGAGAGCAAGATGGGAAGACTGTGGCTAACGTTAGGAAGGGACTGGGTGGGAAATAAAAATTGAAGTATTCAGGTCAAAAGACAGTGGGTGGCTAAATAAAAATCCGTGATTTCTGATCATTTTGGAGGTGGGGTGAACAATAGAGATTTCACCCTCAAATGCCTGAGGACCCAGCACTAAAAAAATAGACAATAAATGACCCCCCAAGTGAGCAATTTAAAACCATTCTCTTTGAAAACAGTTCTTGAAAACGAGTTGGCAGAACAGTTAGGTCTCCCCACAGCAATGCATCATGAGATCACGTACAAGGAAACAGCAGAAGTATCAAAGCATGCTTTACTAGAGCCTGCCCTTAGCTGCTCTGCTCTCTTAAGCTAGGCAGCCCAGACTAGCACCTAACAGCAGAGGCTGCGTGAGGAGCTGGGTAGACCTTGCCAGCTAAAAGGTGGCTCAAATCCTTCTTGCTTTGGAGTGGGAAATGGGGCCCTTAAGTTTTAATTATGTAAAATAATCACAGCAGACTGAAAGTGGGAACTTACATTTAATTGCTAATGTGCATGCAAATTTTGGAGGATCATTTCACACACTCATTTCCAGCTTCCATGGATAAATGGTATGAGGAAGGTGAGAAATAACACAGGAATGTAGGAAACAACAACTTACAGGAGGACGGAGGGGCTGAGCCAGCCAATTGAGGTTGGCATGCAGGAACACCTTTACCCCAAACACAAAAAGAAGGTTGAAACAAAATAAAAAGACAAAAAAATAAAGGTCCCTGAAGAAGTGCATAAGAATCATTTGCTGGGGGGGGGGGGGGGGGGAGAAAGGGGGTGCTGAGAGCACCAGAGTGATCAGCTCTGAAAAATATGCCAGAGAAATTTCCAGCAGAAAGGTCTGTTCCAAGGCTGGGACAGACCTAGGTGACTCAGAGGGCCTTCCCAGCTCCAGGGTAGAAGAAAGAAGAAAGATTTCCAATTCCTCACAAGACGAGAAACAAGGCTTGGATCAGATACCAGCCTAATAATCAAGGTGCACTTTTTTGTAACCTTGAAATGTCCAGACTGAGAAAATATACATTGTTCACTGGTTAACAAAACACAGTAACTGTCAGAAAAGGGGCTTGCATCTTGATTTATGGAAATACACAGGAGAGTCTCAGCTCCAGCTTCAGTTCTGTGGGTGCCAATCCTACCATTTAAGGATTTGGTCTCGGAGACAGCTACTCCTCTGAGCTACGCCACTGATGTAATTTCCCAGTGAAGTCCCCTTACACCCACAAATCAGGTGCTGAAATCCCTTTGTGGGATAGTAAAAATGCTGGCACAAGTAACAGCCAATGTAAAATTATTCCTGAAAATGAGAGGGACAGGTCAAAGCCCCTTTAAAAAAACAAGTCTTGGTGGCTATGCAGAAAAGGATTATATTATGCTTAGCTAGTGCGTGGGTGTAGAGAACAAGGGACAGAGACAGTCTTCCTCGGTACGCCCTCCCCGCAGCCCCTGGCAAGGCAGAGCACATAGGCAACATTTCAACCTCAAATCCACAAACAGATTGGGATACAGTGGAGGAGAGAGAGACAGATTTCTTGTTTTTTAATAAAGGGTAGGATTAGGAAAAGATGTAGGTGGGGAAGGTGTAAAACAAGCAGGCAGGCAGTCCTTACTCAGCTTCCCTCTTATATTCATTTCTCTGAAAAGTGGACAAGCCTTAGGAAGAAATAAGACACATGGCTGTGGGTAAAAGGGGGGAGGAATTAGAAACTGTAATTCAATCTAATATTTGAGGCTTGGCAAATGCACCTATGGGATTTCATGAAAACCCCCGAATCTTTTTCATTTCGGAGCAATTAACCAGATCCCAGCATCGCTGGCTCCAGTGAGCCGCTTAGCTCTCTGTTTTATTACCCATTTCCTTTCCCCCTCGCCAGCACTAGCTCCCATCCTCACACTTGGGGAAAAAAAAAAAGGGGGGGAGGGAGAACCCACACTGTTACAATGCCACAAAGGGGCCACCACAAACAAGTGCCAGCCAGTGCATTTCAGAGCAAACACAGAACACACATAAATGAGGCTCACATTTGGATTAAAACGCTGTTGTGTTCAGGCATTTATGTGTGGCATAATTAAAAACATCCAGCCGTAATTTAATAGTTCCCACCAAGCACAGACATAAAGTCTAGCAATTTTTTCCCTCTGCATATTTAACCCTTAGAGACAGAAGGAAGAGGAGGCGGGGGGAGAGAGAGCAGGAAGCTGAGGAGAGACAGAGGTCTTTTGAACACATTTTTTTCCCCTTCCTTCGTTACTCTAGTTTGCTTTTTACCTTCTCTGATCTTTTCCTTCTACAGAGAGAAAGCAAGTATCTTCTGGATGTGATAGAAAGAGGAATTACATTCAGACAGCATTTCCGTAGTTCAACAGCAATACGGCTGGATACGGGCTCCTCAATTTGCAGAGGATAACATCTGTAGCTGGATGCACTGATTCACAATTTGTGGAGATGCCAGATTTTTAAGGCTTAAAAATCAGCTACTAAAAAGACAGACTAATTTCACCACCATTACTCACGCTGAGTACAGTCTTTCTATTCAGAGTGGCCCTTCTAAATCAAAGGCAGCAGTGACAGGACTAAGTGCAATGTTAGGACAGGAAGGATAAACCAGCATTTGCAGCACTAGCTAAGCATCCGGGACACCAGGGTGGGTTCAAGTCCCTGCTCTGCCACGTCACTGATTTCCAGAGAACCATCTCTAGGGACATTTTCAAAAATGCCTAGCTACCAGCTATGAGAGTGAGGCACCTGAGTAAGGTCCCATCTGTACCACTGGAAATCTGAATGATTTAAAGTTCTTCAGCTCTCCCCATCTCAATTCCCTACAAGCAGATTTGGGATGACAATATTTTCCTCCATCCCAAAGTATTTTACAATGAGAAAGGTATTAAAGGTTGGGATGTGCTCAAATCCTACAGCAAGGTAGAAACTTAATAAAGAGTAGAAAATCTGCTTGGAACTATATTTCTAAATGCTGCAGTCTTCATTCAGGCAACAGCCCATTACCCTGACAAAGCTCAAGCTTGGCTTGAGCAAGGAACACAGAATCCCACCCTTATCCTGGAAGAGTGAAAACTGAAGGAAATGCTCTGCATAAGTTCCTAATCATGGTCAACTGTGTCCCAATTTTCCGTCAGTTCTGTATATTACAATTAGTCTAGGATCTTAAATCTATTAGTCTCCAGAGACAGAAGGGTATCTATAAAAACCATATAATATTTCTATCACTAGCTGTTCAGCTCTGCCCTTTAAACATGTTCCTGCCCAACAGAAGATACTTGCAAAAATACAGAGAGGGCAAAGGAAAAGGACTTCCAGAGCAGTAATGTAAAACAGAGGAAACTGAGAAATAAGCCTCTTCTGTGCATATAATTTTAAATTTTAAGATCATTCAGTTCTCTCTTCAGCCTTTCTTCACCACATCCGGATTAATATCTACTGGCATAAAAACTTGCAGAAAGCATGTCAATCTTGCCATCCTGAAGAATAAGAGAAAATATCTAGCTCATCCACTCTGGATAATGAAAGCCAGCAATGCTGTGAACTTGCCCCAGCTAGGTCAGAACGTCCTGGTACCTAACTGCAAAGTAGCAATCAAGAAGCCCAGTGATGCTCACCAAATGGTTCATAACCAACATATAGAGAAAACATCTGTGAAAGACAGCTTTCTAAAATATGTAAAATAATTAATATGAGAAAATTATGACCAGCTCATAGATATCTTGCTTTAATTATATGCCTGTCAATCAAAGATAATACGTGAACTTCATTCTGAACTATTTGTGAAAGGTGAGAAGCACTGCTGTCAGCAACAGCCACTATCTTACTGTTGGTATAGCCAACTAACCACAGCTGAAGGGTAAAGAAAAGGAATGCTTAGTGATTATAGCAACAGCTCTGGACTTGTGAGATGTAGGATCACAGGACCGTATAGGAATTCAGGCTGAAAGGAACCTCAGGAGGTACTTTCAGCAGCTGTGAGGTAAGTCTGGTTATACATACAAGTTGTGGGACGAGAAGCTGGAGAGCAGCCCCCTGGAAAGACATCTGGGGGTCTGGGTCAATGGTGAGTTGAATATGACTCAACAGTGTGCCCTGGCAGCCAAAAGGGCCAACTGTGTCCTGGGGTGCACCACGCACAGCATAGCCAGCTGGTCAAGGGAGGGGATTGTCCCACTCTGCACTGCACTGGTGCGGCCTCACCTTGAGTACTGCGTGCGGTTTTGGGTGCCTCGCTATAAGGACATCCAACTATTAGAGCATGTCCAGAGGAGGGCGACCAAGATGGTGAAAGGCCTCAAGGGCAAGACTTATGAGGAGCAGCTGAGGTCGCTTGGTTTGTTCAGCTTGGAGAAGAGAAGGCTCAGGGGTGACCTCGTCACAGTCTACAGCTTCCCCAAGGAGGGCAGCGGAGGGGGAGGTGCTGATCTCCTCTCTCTGGTGACCAGCGAGAGGACACGAGGAAATGGAACAAAGCTGCATCAGGGGAAGTTCAGACTGGACATTAGGAAAAGGTTCATCACTGAGGGGATGGTCGGTCACTGGCACAGGCTCCCAGGGAAGTGGTCATGGCACCAAGTCTGTCCGCTTTTAGTCATCTTGTTTAGTTTTAGGTGAGAAGCAGGGAGTTGGACATGATAATCCTTATGGGTCCCTTCCAGCTTTAGATATTCTATGATTCTATGATTCTAAGTCACTTAGACCATTCTGCTTTGTACTTCAGAGCACCAAAACACTGACAGCTCTGACCCCCTGAGCACCGTCTGGGTGCGGTGCAGCACAGTGAGGTGTAAAGACATGGAGAAGTTCTTACTCAGAACTGGTGACAGGACAGCCCCCCAGCCCCAGCACACCCCTGAGAAACACGGGTTTCTTCTTAGGAGGGTCAGTTTTCCTCTTATAATGTGGCACTGATGCAAATGTATTGCTCCTGGCTCCAGAGTCATTACTACCATCTCTGTACTCCATACCAGTAGTGCCTGTATACCCTTACCTCTCTGCACTTCCCCTTTCCAACAATAAAGCCTTCTGGGCTGCTGTGAAAAAGAACTAAATTTAAGATTCTGACAGCCTCAAGTACTCCAAAGAGGAGACTGGTGTAGGTGCCTAAGACAGATAGCTGTGTGGGAGGGGGTTAGGTAAATAAGTTCCAAATGAAATCCTACAAACCGTGGCTCAGGACTACTGAAGCATTGTTTTTGATTGCCACTTTATTACCTGCTTTATTGCTTCTCAAATAGATTGCAGAGAGCATGGCATGCCAGGAGAGAAGAATGAGCCCCCCTGTCCCAGTAAAATCATGGGTTTCTTCCAACTAGAAATCCTAACCCTGATCTCTTTTTATATAAATAAAAGTCAGAGCAGGTCTCGCTCTGTAGCAATTTCTTACAATGTCGTTTTAAAAGTGCTCTGCTGCAAACCTCTCTGCAAATGAAAACAATCCATCTTCCCAAGGCATCCTGCAGAGTGTGTAACTTTTCAGGCAAGGCGGGAGTGGGTGATGCTGAAATGAAGATGGAACAGGGTGACACAGTACACCAGCACTTCATGAGATCTGTTTTCTGCATACTGACTCTTGCTAATGAGAAAAAAGCTCCGCAGCGCCTTAAACATCATGAAATCGCGGACAAGAACAACTAGCTGATGATGTCTGCCAACAGCGATTCTTTTGTTTCTCTGTACCTCCACACTAAGCAGTTACTGCTGGGCTTCAGTAACACATGTAACGTGGACTAATGACATGGAGGCACCCAACCAGCTCCCCAGCAAATCTGCCAACCCACTGCTTTTAATGATAAAGTCCCAAGCGCACAGCGTAGGACAATAATGTTTTACATTGCAAGATATTACTGCCATAAAGTTTCCCAGGTAAAACTACTTGAAAGGCTCTAAAAGTGGGCAGTCACAGAATGAACAGTTTTTATGCTTGACTGAATCAGAGACAGTATGCTGAGGTTCTAGCCAGTCCTAGTGGAAAAAAAGAATGTTTTGTCTTAGTTTCAGTAATATGGGCATGCTGGAAAGCTGCCACCTTTCCCCCATAGCTATTCTGCTTTACCTTCTACTCCCCTTCACCATCCACCATCATTTTAACACAACAGATTGAAACTGTACGTAGTACTATAAAGGTTTCAACAGTGTTACAAATAAAAGAAATGCAGTCATATCTGTTCTATACATCTTATGTCAGCACAGCACCCCGACATCACTGTGATGAGAAGCACTTTTAGCACACAAGCTGAAGCAGCGAACCCAGCTAACCTAACGATGTCAGCAACAACACTTCACTATATAGCTAACTCACTCGCTGCTCCAGAAATCTGTATCATCACCACCACCAAAACACAATCACTGCTGGACTAGAAGTCGTCAACTGACTCATGTCTTGCTGCACAACGGTTACTGTGGGACATAATTATAGCCAAGGACTCTGTAACAAACCACTACTCTTAGCAAAAAGCATAGCGGCGTCTTTAATGTCCACACAGAGCAGACGGAGACTGGGAGTCAGGCCCTGCAAGCACATTGGTAAGGCTGTGAGCCATGCCATGAAGCTTCCTGGCGTGGTGGTGGCAGAAAGTATGACACTGAGTTCTGAGGAGCTGAATTCACACTTAGTATGGCCCGCTGGCACCTTGAGGCTGTAGGTACAATGGTAATTTACACTCACTTAGAAGGCCCTTTCCCTTTGCCAAACTGGTAACAGTATAAATAGGTCTCAGGATCCAAAGAATGAACCATTGTTTTTCTTAAGGCCACGTTAAAAAAAAAAATACTAATCCCCCTATGTTTTTCTCCTTGCTTTGCATGCTAGTCAGAATGCACTTTCCTGGGAAATGCATTATAATAACAGGCAATGTTTAGCATCACATTTGAAGTGAGCACATCCCAGTGATTAAAATCCAGGCAACAGAAATAAACACATCAGCAGGACATGCTGCACAGTACTGAATTGGGACTTCTTTGTTTTATTACTTTCTTGAACGTTAAATACTGTGTGAGAAAAACATTGTTCAAACTTAACCATCTGTATTTGGTTTCTTTTGAGTGCATTACAATCATCAGTAATCATTTTAAGTCTAAAATCAGAAAACCTGGTTGTACTTGTGGGAGACTAATTGCAGCAGTAATAGGCGGCTTTTGTAGCCATAGAATCATTTAATTTTTTTTAAAATGAATTTATTAGAAACTTCTTGTTTTTAAATGGGGCTACTCCACGTTAAACTGGTACAGTCCATTACGTTAAGCTGAGAGAGAAACGGTTTCCCTGTAAACAGTTTTTTAGATATCAGTAATTTTTCCACAATTCAAAGTGGGAGGAAAGGCTTAAATTATTAAAATTTTCAAAAGTAAAACCTGGGCAAAGAAAAAAAAAACCCTGGACTTCAAGGCCAACATTTTGCTTTGACAATTTCAAACCATATCTTTTCAATACAAGTTCTTAAAGATGCTATTAAGTTTAATTTTCTAAATAAAAAGTAATTTTGAATGAGAAAGCCACTCAGTTAGAAACCATCAAAACATTCTGACAGTTCCAGAACTTTATTTCCACAATAGTTTTCAAGTCAAGAGATTTCTGAAAGCCAACCCTTTCCCACAAACAGTCTCAGTTTCTGTGAATCAGCATGTTCCATCTTTGAACACTTTATTACCAGCATGACACAAAGGCTCCCACCTCACAAGACCTCTTCTCCAAGAGCCTGTTACTCTCGCACCCTCCTGGGAGCTGCCAGTGCAGTAATGCTCCGGGTTTAGGTTCTGCCCCTCATTGACAGACAATATCCTCCTGCCAGGTGCGGTTCTCAGCAGAAGTCTTCCGCGTCTGCAGATGTCTTCTTCTATCTCTCCAGCCAAATGTCAGAAACTAACAGAGAGGAAGAACAGAGAGTAAAAGAAATGCTGCACC
This sequence comes from Phalacrocorax carbo, assembly GCF_963921805.1. Lineage (NCBI taxonomy): Eukaryota > Metazoa > Chordata > Aves > Suliformes > Phalacrocoracidae > Phalacrocorax > Phalacrocorax carbo. The sequence goes on from NC_087514.1 coordinate 46,333,426, forward strand.
TGCAAGCAATGCTTCATTCCTACCTCTTGGTCAGAGCTTCAGATTCTTAGAAAGGTCACTTGGAGAAGATCAGCATGAAGAGGAAGAAGCTGGCCATCCCATGCACAGCTCCTTGAAATCTCACAGCCCCCTGTACAGAAGTACAATAGTAGCCATCAGGACACCTGGTGGTATCACAATCATATTTTAATCATCCACACTGAAAAGCAGTCGAACAGTCTCACCCATCATTTGCCCCACCTCACTGGACAAAGTAACTCCTGCTTTCAGCTCATCCCCTGGGCCTTTTTGGCCAAGTCCCTGGCCACAGGATGTCTGTAGCCCTAGATATGTCACCTCAAGGCTCCCCAGTCTTAGCCTCAGTGCAGACCCCTTGTCAGTCCAGCTTATAGCATCCCAGGGATCCTCTCTTTCTCCTGGTTCCTTGTTCCCCACACCAGAGTTAGCAGATGGTCTCATTGCTCTTGAGCTCTACTTATGGAAATCCCAGCCCAGGCACGGGCTGAAAAAAAAATGCCTTAATCCAGCGTAAAACTTTCTGCTCCACACATTAGATCTACCTGGGTGCCAAACAAATGACTAGTTGGTTGGACATGCCAGAGTCACTCTGCAGCCTTAGTAGCTTAACCACTTGAGGCCATACACAGCAAAAGGCATGCAGGAGATACAGACAGTTCTGTACCCAAACAGGATGAATTCAAAACTTAGTTTCTAAACTGCATGCAGAAAGACTGCCCACACCATCCCACTCTTCCTTTCCCTAGCAGTGTCGGCATTAGGGGTTTTCTGGTGTCTTGGGTGATTAAAGCCATCCAACCTTTGGCCTCATGCCTTATAACTCCACCCAAGGCATGTTGTAATTCCCTAGAAACGCACTGTTTGTCATGTTTTATTGTTTAATTACACTCTGGCTTTATTTTATTGATACATGTCTGTTTCTTGACTAGCTACATGTGGGTTTTTATGCCCCTGAAGGAAAGACTGGGAGCACAGATGCCCTGCAAGTATTGCCATTACCAGAATTGCAGTGCTCAGCACCTGTCCCTTTCTATTTGACTTCCTTGCTCGCACTCCCATGAGGAGAAATGTGGCCCTACCAATTAGCACAGTGACATGAGCAAAGACTATATTGTTTGTATCTCAGAGTGGAAAACGTCATTGTGTTGCACTGTACATCCCCAGACTCCTAGTTATGAGTTATCTTTTACAACATCTTGGCAAGTCCTTAAATAAATAGAAGTGGGCATTGGTCAGTCATTTCCAGGTCTAGGAATGAAGCTTACACTTTCTGGAAGTATACAGGTCTTAGGATGGAGGAAGAGCAAAGCAGCCTGATCCAGCTTCATTTCTCAAGGTTTGGACTAGCTGAGGACACAGAGAAATCTGTGGTAGTACTAGACAGGCTGACAAGGACAGAAAGCTCATCACCATATTACAGTTAAGAGCCACAGGCTACCCAATGAGAGAATTTCTAGCAAGGGGTAGACGGAAGTCAACTTAAGTCTTGTTGACACTGTCAGGCAGAGAATGAGTCCTGCACACACATTACTGGATACGGTCCAGTGGCACAGGATGCTAGGATTAAAAGGCACAATCACTAATGTGAATTGTTGGCGGAGGAGGCTAAAAAGGAGGACTGGGTAGTATTCAAAGACCTGCTGCTGAGGGACGAACAGAATGAATTATATAAACCAGGCTTAGCATTTTTTAAGAGACCAAGCCCTAGTTGTTGACATCACGGTCACGTACGAGACTAAATTAACACCTTTGGCAGATGAAGCGGCGGAAGAAGTTAAGAAATACCAACACACAAAAGATCAAGTGGAGGAACTGACCAACACCAATAGCATTAAATTTATGGGATTTCTGTTAGATGCACATGGAAAACAGTACCAAGGCAGCTATGAATTTTTGAAAGAACTAGGACTGTCCAGTTCCCGGCAGGAAAAGCTAGCTCGTTGTTTATCGAATTGAGCACTGTTTTCTTCAGTGGATTTTATGCATATGTTTGTTAGTCAAGTAAGAACTACTGTAAAGTCATAATGTTTTGATGCATTGTAAATGTGTTATCTAATGATTTGTAAATAAGCTGACCTTTCTCTTCTATCTAAGGCGGGAGCCAGACCGCCATGGAAAAGCCAAGGGTGACAAAAGCTTAGATAAAGAGAGCAATAGCGTGTAGGGAGGAACTGGGGCTTGGAATCATGATGTGTCACCTATCCTGCCAACAATAATTATCACTGGTCTTTGCCAAGGTGGACAAGCCACCTATACTTACCCAGAAAAGGAACATGTATAATGTTATATATGTTTGATAAATAGCATCCAGTAGGAGGATAATTATTTCCACATCAAGAGTCCTGAGGTCATTACTCATACAAATTCCCATGGAAGTTAGTTGAGCAAAAGTTGGAAGAATTCCCCCACAAATATGAAAGTATCGTAAGGGTATTTACAGAAAATTGCAAAATATAATCAAAGTTGGATGGTATGCTCTAGAGTCACTCTCATTCTTACTAGCCATCCTGATCTTATTCCTGTCTTTATTCGCCTCTAGTTTGATCAGTTGCAAGAAATATAAGCCTTACCCAGCTGAAAAACTCTTTCAAATAGGAAACTGCATATTTAGAAGTATGTAAGGAAGGAGGAATAACAAGCACTCTCTGTAAACACTCCTTACCTCCTTTCATTTTGCCCTTTCAGAGAAGGGAATTTGCCATTTGGAGCAAGCAATGTCTTTTTGTTGCCTGCTTCTGGGTCCCAGTTGATCAGTATTTCCCAAAACACAGCCCTGCTGTTTGAGAGTTGCACGTTAGGCATCTAGAGTTCAACAATAACAGAATTTTTTCTGTTTTGGCAGAGCTTGTCTCAGTTTGGAAACTTTTAGCTGGTCTTTGATGTCACAGCAGTCAATATGCCCATCCAAAAAAATAATGCTAAGTAAACAGAGTTACTGCAACTTCTGCTAAGGCAACGCACACCAGTATGTGTTTCCAAAACTTTTGGTAGTCCAGAGGTAACAAACAAATGATCCAGATTTCATTATATCTATATGCATATATAGATGAATTATATATATTTATTTAGTTTAACTGATGGATACTGTTACGGATTAAATCTGTGTAACAGTCAGATCTCAAGCACAGGGAAGGCCAATTGTCCTCATAATTTCTGCCAGAGCCTACAGAATCTATGCTGACAATCAAGCAATAATAATAATAATAATAATAATAATAATAATAATAATAACCTAGTCCTTTTGGCTAACAGAAATCCTTCTGAGCGTGAAACTGCCAACCATGAACGAGAAATCTTTTGTGAGTCTGCAGAAAGAGAGGCTGGATCAATAACTGCCAGGGTGTCTCTCCTAAGTTAATAGTTAACTGAAAGGACTGCCCCAGGACATTGAAAATGCCCATGTTATTAACTCTTTATTGCACAGGAAGGAGGGGGAGACACGACCCTCCCTCTTCAAATCCCAGAAAGCACGGGAATGAAAAAAGAAAGCTAAGGTAACTGTTGATAAAGTTCTGGCTAATATGCATGTCATTTGCATGACTATATACCTCTGCCCTCCTCCCAAGAGAACATTACCTCTGCTTTTCACCTTGCATCTTCCTTCTCTTTGATCCCTAACAGAAATTAACATTGAAATGTTCTGTCTTTAAACTAAGCATTTGCATATGGAGTGCCATTTGCTACAAATTTATTTTTGGAGTTAGCTTGTAATGTCTAATGTAAAACATTATTAAACATCACCCCATACCATTACATATCAAAAAATCTAAGGACGTTTCCCCACTCAGCAATCATGGACAACTTTACATGCTAAGAGAAATTGGAATGGCTCCGTAAGTACTGTGGGCTGCTCAGTAGACTGTTTTCCTAACAGCCTGATGTTTCTTGGTAGTTATGGTATGACACATCAATCACAACACTATTTAAGTATAGCCAATTTAACGGAGTCTGTGAATCCCACAGCTGCAAGGGCTTGGAGAAGTAACTTGCAAAGTGACTTCAAAAAAACTTAATTTTTGAGGGGAAAAGCTTCATTTAGACATTTTGATGATTTTATCACCCTTTGAGCCTTCTTTTTTTAAATTGGAGTGGCTTCCTATGAAATCAGTCAATACTTAAATAAATTAACATCTATTTACTTGGTCTGTTACAAATAAGAAGAAATCTATCCTGGTTTTAAGCAAAGTCAGGGATGGTTTCTGTTTAGTTTTCTGTCCCCTTCGTTTTAATTCCTAAAATTTATTTATCCTTTTGACTAGCTGTGAGCTAAAGTTTGCATAGTCCTGCCTGCAACTACTTCAGGGTCTCTTCCCTGAACAGTAATAGCTAATGCAGAGTCTGGCATTGAGTAACACAGTCACAGCTGGTTTTCCTCCCTAAATGGATTATTTTGCATTTATTAACATACAATTTAATCTGCCACTTTATTTTTCAGTTATTAAGTGTTATGTCCTTTTTCTACTGCCCTGCAAAGGACTTTCCTGCTTGCATAAGCAAACCTTGTCCTTCATCCTCTCATAAATATACCGATAGGCCCACATACGCACGCTAACCTAGTAAGACCCTACTGGGAAAATCCCTTCAGTCTGCAAACTTAAATTTTTAGTTCTCACATCCTTAGAAGGGAACTTTTCCACTTACTGAACAATACCATAATTTTGTAAGAGGAACAGTGATGGTGGTGGATCATGTTTCTTGGAGAGGCAGCACACAGAATCCAACTGCCCTACGTTGACTCCTTCAGAAAAATCGGTGGAATAGCGAAGCAGGGCTACAAAACCAGAATGGCAATCTTTCACAATACATATCCCCATGCCGCCTCACCTAATCTTCGTTACTTAACTTCTAACAGTCTGCCTCCCACAAAGTCAGACACTCTAGGCTGGCAACACAAAGAGCCACTTTCCATCCCTATACTAGCAACAGCTAGGACACATACTCCTGTTAGCAATTTGGCAATTCCATAGTTGTGCCATCTAACCTCCTGGTTAAGCAGCATCTGTCCTCAGAATTTTGTAAAAATTGTATTATACTCAGCCTAAAACTATTCTGCCTCAATATGAATATATTTTCTTGCCTCACCTCCAGCAAAAAAATGTTGTAGCAGCTGTAAGCTCCTCCATACTGAATACCAGTACAATGCTATCACATTTCTTTCATATACTGATTCTACAGATATACCAGTATAGTTTCAACTTCTAATGTGTTTGAAATAGAACAGTTAATTTATTTACTTTTATGTCTTTCACAATTATCTTCAAAATCTTCTTGGCATAACTTACTATGGTCTGACATGTATCTTGTGAAAGTTTATTCTCTTTTGCATGTTCTTCATTTGGAATGACTTCCGTATATTCAGTTATGTCTTATTTATTTCTTTTATTCTTTTTCAGTCTGTTTAGAAACTAATTTTCAGAGACAAAACGCACACCACCTATCAAAAAGACGCTAAAACCACCCCTTATTCTTCATGGCACTTCAAGAAATTTAACATTTTGGCTGTTTTAATTTCCTTTCAGAGAGGTTTCCTCAGTTTTATCTAACAGCTCTGTGGCTCTTTCACAAGAATGTTGAGCTTCGGTACACGGTGATCGCTACCGCACTCACTTTTTGGTAGTTGCCTTTTGGGCCATGTCCAGCACAGTAACTGTGGCCTAAATCACAAGCTGTTCCTCCTCTTGTTTGTTCTTCGGTACACGGTGATCGCTACCGCACTCACTTTTTGGTAGTTGCCTTTTGAGCCATGTCCGGCACAGTAACTGTGGCCTAAATCACAAGCTGTTCCTCCTCTTGTTTGTTCTTTGACCATCTACTCTAAAATATAATTATGGTGTCAAAAAAAAAAAAAAGAGGCTTTGTCTTATATGCCCATATGATGTTTAAGCTGTCTATAGAGAAACACAGTTTTTCATTATTATTGTGATTTTTTACTCTCTGTTAGCATACCACGTTCATTGTTAGTTGCCCAATCAATATCGTAAACACAACATTTTAACATTTCTTCTAACTGGAATCCACAAGAATACTGTGATACAGTTCATATATTTACCTTGTTTGAACCTGAATTTTAATGTATCATGTGACTTCTCCACCAGAAAAGCTATTCTGTTATTCCTGTATGTTTTCTATTCAAACATTAAAGCAGCTTTCATTCCCTCTACCTACTGGCATACTTATCTTATTGTCATTTCTGAGCTTCTAAGTATGCCCAACAGAAACAGGGTGCTTTCAGAGGGCTGAATAGATTTAGGATGCTTCTTTGTGGCCTGTGATGGCAAGTGTGCCAGCTCTGCCTACATTCCATAGAAGTGGGAGAAGCCAAGTCTTGTCCTGCAGCCGTCGCAGTGGCACCAGCTAGGATGATGCTAGGTCCTCCCCATCTGGTAAGGAACATGTACTTTCACAAGCAAAATCCCATACTAACATCACTGCCATCATTCAGGAGATCCATTATTCCTGCTTCCTGAACTAACAGTGCAAGAGGAGAACGGATGAAGTCTTTGGTTTCTGCACAGCAAGTCATGCCCCCGAATTTGAGGTCAGGGCCTGGACAGTTTGAAAAAAAGGGTGCGAGAGCAAAGTTGTAGGGCACTGCAAACTAGCACATTTTAACAAGTTTTAACAATTAAAAGTTATTAGCACGGCTGTTTTTCCTGAAGAGAGCCTACCGTTTCAGTTAAGAATGAAATACAGGAAAAATCCATAGAGTTTAAACATTTACCATTCTTGTCAAGATACAACCCATTTTTAATAAGGGCTATCTGACAGAAAAGCGAAGAGGTGTTGGTAACTTAAAAAGGAGCAACAAGTCCCTTCTTCCCTATTGCTTTTCTGTGGTACAACCTAGAAATTCAACAGAAACCACCATCTAGGTTTGGACCAGCCTCCTGATCACACACGCTATAACTTCTGGTTGATTTACAGTGCATATCTTTTATAAAGATATCTTGTTTTAAAGACTTCCTTATGGATAGTCCACTATATACCTTAGCAATTTTTCAATAATTACTTACCCTTGCTTAACTTATTTTTCAATTTATTCCCAGGTTAAATCAGATTAGCTGTAAATGTCTAGTATTTAGACTTTGTAAACCCCCTTTGCCAAAGTAAAGAACCCTGAAATATCACCTACTTTTGCTCAGAGACATGCTTAAAAAAATTGAGATCAAGCCATCTTCAGTCTTTTTTTTGTCTGCACAGACTGAGTTATGAGGCTCTCCTGTTGCATTAAGGAAAAGAAATTAGAAGCTAAGAGGAACCAGAGCAGAATCAAAGTGGCAATAAGGATGAACAGTGATGATGCCAGTGTTGATTTTCTCTTGCTTCCCTGAGGCAACTACTGTCCCAGTGTCCCATGATGCTGTGAGATGTGGAACACAACCAAAGCCTCCAGCCGCTTCAGTAAGTCGACCAGGTATCAAAGCCAAAACCAACACCATGGGTGTGTCAACTTCATTAGCGATGATTCAAACAATCACACAATAGAAGCATTTTGCATGCCTCAGCAAAAGATTATTCGAAGACCTAAATCCAAATCAAAGGCATGCACATCTTTGTTTTACTGTTAACTGTTTGGCTATTAATAATTGCTTATATGAGTCCACAAGTGAATGTAGTGTTTAAAAAAAGAAAAAAAAAAAAAAAAAAAAAACGAACAGGATAAGACCACTTCTTTACAATGAAATATAATTTTAGCAAAACACCTGCAAAACAGACATGCTTCTGCATTCAAGGAAACTAGTAAGGAACCTGGCAAATTAACTGAGCAGATCCTGGATATAAAAACAAACACAGGATCTCATTTCCCCCAATCCTACAGCACATGCATTATGTGTACACGTGAACAGGACATCTCCACTACACAGTCCATCAATTTAATAAAGAAGGCTCCTTTTGGCTGCTGAGGCAACACACAAGCCAATCAATAGGAGACCTTTTTGAACCTATCTGTCAAGAGAGTCACAAATACACTCCTATGCCTCCTTCTTTGGGCTCGGAAAGGAGGGTACTGCCTTTGCAGTCTGCCTTTACTGCTCTGACCATCATGCAAGTAGCTTGATGAGAAGGAAGAGACTTCAGGAATAAAGCAAATTCAAAGAGCAGTTCTGGAGGGCCTGGCTGATGATAAGGATTTTGGCTTGCAAGTTCAGATTGTAACTGGACAAACAAGCACGGTGATTTTAGCTGCACTTCTCTAGCAGACATCATGCACTCAATACGGCATAACCAAGAGCTGATTCCAGGAGACCACCTGCTGAAGTCACTACGGCTTTTCTCCAAAGTAAGGACTAAACAGGAACTGCATGATTGACCCAAGGTGCAAAAAAAGAATATGAACTTACACTAAGTAGGAACTGATGACTAAAAAATATGTGGATTTGGGGAAAAAAAAAAGGTGGTAGAATGTGTTTGGAAGTATAAGCAGAAGGCAGAGACATGACAGAGTGTACCACAATAAATGAAATATGTTTAAGCATGTTCCCAGTAGCAAAATAGAAAGTGTACTTCCTTTTCTATCAGTCATGCTACAGCAACCAACAAATCAAAGCAGATAAAATGTCATATAAGATCTGCACTGATTTATTTCTTTGATTTGTTATTTTTTAGAAAATAGTCATCTACAAATAAACCCAAATCAAGTCTGCTATTGCTCTTCAGCAGCAGGAAGGCGGACTGTAAGATTGGGAGCTTTTCAGATGTTATTTCCCTGCAATGCCGGTGGTCTTAAGGCCCTGGCCTTTTTACATCTTTGGGCAAGCCAGACCAGCATAACAGAGACTGAGAAGAATTAACACCAATACAATGGTAAGAGTCCAGAGCATTATTAGTTACACCTAAAAAAATGGATTGTATTTCCAAGTTACACAGAAATATAAGAGTATTCCATGGCAACATGTAGACTCAGTTTAAACAAAAATCATCAGTCACCACAAAGCATACTGCTGTTTTCAAAAACCATAGACCGGATTAAAAAAATAACATGTAAGAACATGAAATTTAGCTAGGCAAAAAAACATAACCAGGGCTTCTGAAAACCTTCTTTAAGACCAACATCTAATATACAGAGCACAGAGATACTACATTTATCTGTTAATTATCTGCTCATGAAAACTTAATTCTGCTTGACTTCAGCATATGCAATTCCCACCAACAATGGAGAGCTATAAGTATATCTTGAGAGAACAGAAAGCACTGTAAATAAAACGTTGATACAAATGTTCAGCTTTCTAATAATTTTCCCCCTCAAGACACTAACTTTTATGAAATTCTTTAATTGCCTATATTAACTCTTGGATATATGGCAGATTTTAAGGACTGTAAAAATATAAAACTAAGGAAATTAAATTCTTAAGCATAAACCATGTGTGTCAAGGTTGTAAGAATGATATAAAAGATAACCATTATATATTGCCATAACTTCAGGGCTGTCGTTTGCTTTGTATGTATATACCTCTTTCTAAGAGAACGTGCAAGTTGCCCTGAAGCAGCACTGCTTATCATGTTACGTGCACTGTGTGACTCTAAAACTATCATTTTATCCTGACTAAAATGCAACATAAGAAAAATTTATTTTCACACTCAGCGTTCCTAGACCTAAGATGACGTGCACTGAAATACAGCTGTGCCTTACTACTTCTACACACACTGATGTCTTAGAACAAAGATGAAGGAATATTGAAATCATATCTCAAATTCCTGGAATCCTAAACTGTAACTTCCTTCTCTGCATCGTACAGGTCTATGTCTTAGGCAGCTGGGATTCTGGCTCTTCTACTCTTATTCATGCATATTGCATATTTTCACAAGATTTATCTTAAGGTCTTAGAAAAAGATTTGATAAAACAACAGTGATTTGATTTTATTAATTATTCACAAGCATTTTAATGAAATTTCATTTAGGTAATTACTGATAGAAACTAATAATCTGACATTCCTCTCATTTAAGCAGTAGTTCAAAATCAAACACCACCTCATTAATAATAACCAAAATTTACCTCGTGCTGATGTTTTCAAAGGCTATTTATAGGACATTTATATGGCCCAAACAGATACGTTTGATTTTCCCACCTTGTTCAGAGAGCATCGGTAATTGATCCAGATTTGGGGTTAGACCACTCAGGAATGTACCAGCAAGCCTCCTCAGAATTTTTCTGCTATCCTTTTCCTACATAAACATCCTAATCATGATATATTGTCACTAAAACCTAGACAATACTGAATTATTTTTTGCCCAATAAGCAAGAATAACTGACAGTTAGGAAAATCTTAAATCCTCTAAATCTCTGCCTGTTGTAAACACAGATTTGCATTATCAAACTGCTGATCACTTTTGATGTCTGTGGAAACTTTCTGTCCACCCAGTGCATGGAGAGTCCAAACAACCAACATAAAATAGAAAACAGTGAACTCTGCAGTGGAAGCTGGGAGAATCTAAATTTCATAACGAATTGCTATCGGCCAAAAAACATTGCCAAATCTGGACCTGTGCATGCTACTTGCTCCGAATAAGGTAGTTTTTTCAAAAGGGAAGTTAAGGAGGTGAAGCAGAAAATGCACAAATAAAGTTGATATAGGAATCCCTCTGGCCTTACTGCTCGCTGCACCATCAGTGCCAGAGAAATGGCTTCACAACAGTCACGTCAGGAATGTGAATGAACAACCTCTGTGCAGTCACTGGAAGTGAGACTAGTCACAAAAGTACCAGTATAATAAGACATTCAGTGGAAAACTCTACTTCTATCATTTTCCTCAAAAGATATGGGCTTTTTGGAAGTTTCCTGGGTTTTGCTTCTGTTAAACACAAAGAAAAACATGCATCTCTTAGAAGTGCCTGTTTCTCTGACAATAACAGACCACTGAATTCAGGTAACTTCAAATATACTATTCTTGATTTCTCCCCCCAAAGAAATACAAATACCTTGAAAAGGAAACAGCTGTTTGGAACTAGTGATCACCTGCTTCTAAGCAGGTATTACAGTCTACTAATTTAGATAAATATACACGTTACTCTTGCCACGTCTTCCCATCACCATGTCTTCCCCGCTGAGTAGACTAATCTTTTCTTGGTCAGATGGCAAATACTAGACTTCAGTCCTGCAGGGAATGGGGCTGTCTTTGACCTTTTTGATCAGTCAGTGTTTACAGCACAGAAAATACGCTAGAATTAATAATAAAAATGCCATTAAAATCATCTTCTATACTTCTAAACCACTGCAGGGGAAAACTACTACAAATATTGAAATTCAGCATCAGAAAAATTACGTGCTTTCTTGTTCACACACAAAGGTTCACTAGCTCTTTAAAGAAAATGCATGTGACAGAGGTCCTAACCACCAGCAGAATGACCGCAAACGCGCCAGAGTCTGCCAAAGTCCTTGCAGAAGACAGCAAAGTGAGAAAGTTCTGCTTTCCATAATATAACTTTCTCCTCCCTGCTCTTCTTGATAGCCAGGGCTTGGTTTTTTTTCTGGATTACAACTGGTGAGGCACAGATCTCCACCAGTTGCCTTGCTCACTGCAGCTGGGTAGCAGCCCCGTGACTCCTTGGTGGGCCGTTCAAGAGCTCACCCAGGGACCGAGGTCTCCCGGGCAGCTTGCTCCTGCCAGTTCTCCAGACAGGCTGCTAAGGCCAGGAGGGCAGACCACACAGGCTGCTGCAAGCACTGCCACAGCAAACAGCACCACTCTTGCAACACACTAGATTCCCATGCCTGGGGAACTGCTGGTGTAAATAGTCCATCACTTTTCATCTTTAGGCCCTACCTCAGCAAAACATTTATACATAAAGAAGTGCACACTTACTTACACACATTGTTATGCTGCAAAGCAACGCATTAAAGACTTGTTCAGTCAGAGATTTACTTACAAGTAGGTTAAAGTTTCAAGCATTTTACGTTTTTTTTTTGAAAGATTAAAACTCAGAAAACACCAAAGAGGAAGAAAAATCCACACAAAGACCTTTTCATCCAACCAGAATCTTGCAGTAATTATTCCAATACTGGTTGAAATATTTCACTGGATATTGGGACTTGGTGTGAGTACACAGTTGGCCCAGTAAGCTTGTCCACCTAAACTAAGCTTTAACTTGTGAAAAATTTGGCCTTTAGGATTAATACCCTACAAAGACCTGGTTATTTTGCAACCTCAAAATAAATCAGCTCTTCATCCTTGAACATCTTGGGTGAGCTGAAGGCAAGCCTCTTATTTGTTTTTTACTCCTGGCATTTATGAGAGGAGACAAAAATCAAAATACTGATGTTACCTAACAATTTATGGTTTTACTTATCATAGACTTGAAAGTATTTTGTATTTATTTGCTATATGAGCTCTTTCATTCTTATATATTTGTCTTATCATACACCACACATCATTTCATGGCTACAACAGCACATGGAATCCACAAATATCATAAACTATTGCTCTTTGTCTGCAGACTGGTGTGTGCCAACTACAGCATATAAGATAATGAAACACTTCACATGTTATTGGCAAAGTATATGAGCTGTTAAATATGGGACCTCACAGTCTTACAGCCAAACACCTGGCAAAGTTCAAATGAATTCCACAGGTTTGGTAAAAGCTTATTTTTCGTCACTTATGCCGTGTCTACTCAAGAGTCCTTTTGGTTGTATAAAAGTCAAATATTTATAGTTCAGTACCTGAGGAGGAGCATCTTTCCCATCAGCCTCCCCATATGAAAAGCAACGCAAAAGGCATTGCTTAACATTCTGCCAAAATAAGCCTTCTTTGGAGGCTGAAAATGCTTGGCAAGACTGCCATCCCACAACCAGCATTTTCTCTCCTGTTTTTGCCCAGTCACTGAACTCAACTTGGATCAGCAGAACATCATGAAAAAGGTCTTTCTAAACACCTTCCATTCAAGGCAAAACAGGAAGCTCTGTCATAAGTGAACCTGCTCATCGCTTCCTCTCCTCAGCCTGAGAAGTTCAGCCTGGGTGAGTCACAGAGAACTTAAAGATGACTTCTGGGGTATTCAGCCAAATAAATCCAAACTTCAAAAGCCTTGAAGTCTAACCATCCGTATGAGCATCTCTTCAATGAGGCTGTTTCTCTAACTTCTGAATGAATGTTACAAGGCTCCTTCTATATATGGACAGCCTGTTCAGCAGGATCAAGTGGTTTGAAATTCCCATTTGACTTTGAAAAGTCTGGTGAGTGCTCAACACAACTCTTGTTTGCTAAATGCATACTAACATATGCAAAGAGCATTCTTTTTCCAAATCAAACAGTTCCAAGTCCACGGTATATTTTGCTGCACAGATATGCTTACTCATAGCCTACTATCACCTTGAAAACAACACGTGTGCCCATGCTGACAGAAAAAATTCTAAGAGATCTCAGCTCATCTGCCATTACAGTTGCTTGTAATGCTATCCTGGGAATCCTCTTTTCATAGTTTTATGATTTTAAGACATAACCTTGAACAGCATAATGCAGCCTGTCAAAACTAATATCACAAAGTCTCTTAGAGATGAGACAGTAATGGATAGGAGATGTGCAGAAGAACTGAATGGATCCACAGCGATCCAACGAACTCAATGCCCCTGTCTAATCTACTTGAGCTCTGTAGGACAACATCCAGCACACTCCTGGGGGTTGTTTAAAAGCCTACTAAGAGACTGAAATCATATAGCTGAAAAGGATCCAGTCCAAAACCAGGAAAGTCAAGCAAGGATAAAGGCATTCAGAACCTCCTGCATCTAGGACATTGGTTAAGACACACGATAACCAAAGTTATTCCCATCCAACAGCTGTTTGGTAGCCTCCACAAAATGAAACAGTGGTTTCAGTGCAGTTAGTAGACAGATGTTTACATTATAGATAGAACTACGTGGCAAGATCAGCAGAGAAGCCAAGCAGTTTTGCTAGGTTAACACACCAATGATAACAGAAGAAAGCTTCCAAGCCTGACACTGCTCACCCCGACTTGCCATTCATGGGGTCAGTCCAGGTCGCAGCCAAGAAGCCGTGCAGGAAGTGCTTATGCTTCTGCTCTTGGCTCTGTGAATACAGGAGTCCAGACAATACAGCATTTCACACAGAAGACGCTAAATTAGCAATAGTGGTCAATTTTTAAGTATTACAAACCTCTCCCTCAAAAAACCACCCAAACAGACATGGCAATTGCTTATATTCCTTTAGCCCCTAAACAATTTTATATTGCAAATTGGCTTTGAAATATTAATAGTCCCAAACCTCAGTGGCCTTGGCCTCCTTGAGAGCCAGCCCTGAAGTGTGGACTAACTGCTGTTGACTTTTCCCCCCATGAATGCACACAGCCAGATGGCTGTTACAGCATGGGGCTCTATTCTTCGGATGATTTTACTCCCAAAACCATGCGTGCACTCAATGCATCCGTTCTTTTAAGTAGAATACTCAATGAGGGAAAACTGAAACACACAAGGTTCAAAAGGGCAACACAGTCAATTGCTACTGAAATTCAACATCCAAACTGGTTGCTCTAATCCATTTGAGGGCTGATTGTTGTCGGTTTGTCGTAAAGATCATTTGAGAACCCCTCTAATGAACAGAACACTCGGTTTTGGCCACTGTCACCCACCCCTCAGTCACCACGCTGTGACCCCCCGTACCGCTAGCCCTGCACTCCCTGAAGAAGCCCGATGAATCCCGGCCAGTGCCAGGGCCCCAGTGCTGTAATTCAGCGGCCTTGCCCAGCCTCACGGGGGGCCACCCCCAAACCCACCCGTGGCCCAGGAGCCTGAGGGCGTGGCAGCTCGGGGCCGTCAGTCCCTGTCACAGTGTCCGTTCTCGCCACAGCCCGGCTCTGGGCCCCGCCGGCACGTAAGGCTGCCGGTCCCGCCCGGCCTCGGCCCTGCCCGGCCACCCCGGGGCTGTACCTGACTCTGGCTCCCCTCACCCGGCCCGGCCCGGCCCTGACCCCCCACCCGCGGGCTGGCCCCGTCCCCACGGCTCGGCCGCCAGCCCGGACCCGCTCCGGAGCAGTGACAAAGTTGCCTCCTCCGAAAAACAAGGCAAGGCAAGGCAACGCGGCCCCCTGCGCCGCTCCCCGGGGCGGAAAGGCGACACCAGCACAGGCGGCGCGGAGGGCGCTCCCCGGGCGGGCGGACGGGCAGGGGCCGAGGGGGCAGACCCGGCCCCCGCCGAGTCGCCGCCGCCGCCCGGCCGCCAAGCCGTTGGGCAGGGCGGCATCTAGCGGCCGCTGCCGCCGCTCCCGCAGACCGGGGTCCGCCCGGCGCCGCCGCGGGCGGCCCGGCGACAGCTCCGGGCCTCGGCGGGGGACGGGGCCCAGGCGCCGGGAGGCGGGCGGGGAGGCGGCCGGCGCGGCGGGCGGGCGAGGGGGAGGGAGCAGGTGGCGCCCGCCTCCGCCGTCGGCTCGGTGGGCTCTCGCCTGGGGCCGGCGGCGTTTCAGCCGCGGGTGCGAACTGCCTCTTTTCGGGTCATAATTCACCACAAACTGTAACTTCGGCCTTTTAATTAAAAGCGACACCGATACGAACGCGGCGCTGCAGAAGGTGCCTTTTCCAAGCTGCGATCTGTACGGCGGCCTAAGGCTTGCTGCTGTCCGCCTGACCACTCGCGCCACGTACCCGCCTCATAAGCACCCCTGCGATCACCAAAAAATGCTATTGACCCCCTAACAGAGATCATTCCTTTTCCTAGTAAGCCGATCAAATGTTATAGGAAATAACATGCACGTAACATGAAATTATAGCTACTTAGCAAACGTGCAAGAATCTTCTGGGTTGGTGGCTACGCCGTGGCTTTGGCAAGAAGTGAGGCGGGTGTGTAACAGGGCTTATGACACGGGGATGGAAAGCCTGCCAGAAAGGAGAGACTGTGCACCCCCACACACTGCAGTGAGGGGCAGTTGCAAAACAAAGGCAGCTGCACTGGCGATCAGACCAGATGCAGGTTCTGAAATCCACGCTCTCGAGAAGAAACAGCACTCAACGCTTCACGACATCAAATGGTCACGACCCAAGTTTGAAACCTCATCTGAAGATACAGCATCTCCACTAATCCAGTTCCTGCTATGAGAACACCAGGGCAGTGGTTCAAGGATGACTCGGAGGGAAGGCTGCCATTTCCTGACTCACCATCCTCGCTTCCTGTAGCTTGGCCTTTCAAGTCTCTGTCCTGTTACCAGCTCCTGAAGTGAACCCTCTTATCGTGTGAAGTACGATGAAGTCACAGGCCCCCACAGACTGTGTCTATACATACTCGCCCTCCTCCATGTTTTTGTCTGGAAATTTGTTGCTCATACTGTTCAGATGAACATTTTTCTCACTAAGATCCAAGTAAAGTTATTCATAAAATGATTCAGGTTTGCCAGTAACTGCACGGATTGTGAGAGTTTATTAAGTTGTTTCATACCTATGGATTCTGTGATGCTACAAAAAGGCTTCCTATTAGGTTTTACTCATAAGAAGTTGAAAACTCACCTGATGATAGTGCTCGTCCTGTCAAAAATGCAAGTAGAATGAACACAGAAGTGTTTAGCAAAAATAACCCCTATTAACAACAGCAGATTTGAGATAGGGATGCTACTGCCAAATGATGAAAAAGTATTCCTCGGTATCTCAGTAGTACAATGCATGTTTTATCTGCCTCCTCAAAAAAAATAGAACAGACCTAAACAAGAACATATATTGAGCCATTTCACAGTGAGAGGTCATGATCTTTTAGCTGTAATCTTAACCATTTAGCTCTGTCTGTTGTAGTCTGTTCAGGCAAACCTAATTAACAACTTCAAACAGCATTTTGCAAAATGCTATCTCTAATCTTAATATCTATAAATCACTAGGGAAAACTGCACCTAGCCCGTGATCTGCTGTTTATTTCTGCAGAGACCTTTCATGCAGCACTACTCAAGTTCACTCAAGTGTACAAAACACTAACAAAATAGGTGAAATTCACTTAGGTGACATCTCACCCCAGTGAGGCTGTGAGCTGGCCTTGGGTAGCCTTAAGGAGGTGTAGTCTGATACACCTTGGACTGGACCTGTGTAGTCATTAGCAAGCAAATGGACACAGAAGGCAGCCATTCTGACCACACCTGCAGTGCCAAGCAATGGAAATTCAGAGCCCTCTGCCTCAAAAGTAAAAAGAGGAGCACTCAAAGCCTGGCACAAGTCTGGAAAATTACTTTGGAACAAGCAAAAGCAATGAGAGATGGAAAGTGAGTAATTTTCTATGGTACAGCAAGCAAAATTTCCTGAATTTCTGTGAAAAGAATTCCCATGAAAAGCAATGAGGAAGAGGCAATCAGTACCAAGGATGAAGAAATAATGCCCAACAAACAATAAAAGAAAAGAAAGCAGAAACATGGAGAGAAAATAACACAGTGAAATTCATTGTGGAAAAAAGCTGTTAATACAACTTCATTGCAACTAATAGGAAACAAAAAGTTGCTGCATGAGAGAGAAACACCAAATACTCACAATATCGAAGACAAAGTGGCCGCAAACAAACTATGAACTGATGCGGCATTAAGGCATCTGGCCTGCAGTACCCAAGCGTAGTTTTAGCTCCCTGGGCCGTTCACCTATCTGAACAATATCCCAACTCCATGCCACGGGAAACCTTAATGAGCACCAACCCTACACAATTATTTGGTCTCACACGAAGGAAATGCAGGTGCAGAAGCCAAAGGGTCCCTACAGAGCCCTTTGACCTAGCCTCTGTCTATGTCAGTAGCTTGCTTTTCAGGGAAAGTGCCTTGCTCTATGTAGATGCAGCCATAGGTCTGCTTGCTCTTGAGGTGCTTTCTAAATTCTTCTGGCTCTCATTTCTGAGGTCACCCCCTTGGAGGTCTCCCTAGTGGTGCCTGCAGCCTTATTTTCCATCCCACGCACTGGAAGCCCCCCATTTTCAACATTTACTGTGGATCTCTTCTTTATTTTCTTTGGTCTTCCATCTCTGTTGCCACCAACATGCAAACAATTTAAGGAGAATTCTTTCTGGCTGAGGGAAGCAACATAACGAAGTAGGGAATAATAGATACAAAATGAGCTTCTGTGGCTGAGAAGGGTTCTATGTTGGGCAGACATAAAAGCATCAACAGCAAACAAATACAAAATCAATTAACCCATACCAGAGAAATTACCGAGGACTACATGAGAAATAAGATGCAGAGGTACAAAGCTCAGCCTGTCCTAGGAAAGCCAGAGAGGCTGTTGACAAGTAAGTTTATCATTCTGCATCCCGCCAACCTCCTATTACAGCATCCAGCAACCATCAGCCCACCCAAGTCCTACTGTCAAAAGAGCTGTATGTTCCTGCTGACGAATATAAAGAGTTGTGGAAAAATATGTCCAAACCCCAAAGCCTCACACACAGCACCTTACGTTTTTTGACTGTCATAAAACCACCCTGAGTAATTTCCAAAATCATGGCCAGACCCTAATGAATAATTTTTCAAAACAATGTTGTGGGTATTTCTGTTAACATGTTGAGTGTATAATTTTAATTTCTTCATTTGGAGTTACTCTGTGCTAATAGGCATTATGTTCCTTTCAAGAGACAGCAGAGAACAATGCGGCTGCACTCAGTGAGGGGGCATCTTCTGGAAGGAGGAGGAAATTGTGCTTTTCCAAGAGCAATTGAGCAACTTTTCGGGGAAAAAGTTTCTGGAGTGCAGAGCAAGTCAGAGTGGAGAAACACACAAGGAGGAGGAGCCTGCAGCACAAGCAGAGACAGGAGAGCTCTGTGAGAGGCAGAGGAGACATACGCAACGAAAGGCCCAGGATGCTGAGAAGGGATTGTGAAGTCTTCCTTACAGTACAGGAAGCCACTGAAAATTGTGGGCTGAAAAAAAAAGGACACATTGGGTAATGGAGGAGAAGGCAGAAATGGGTTAAAAGCCTTTTGTTTCCACGGTCTCCAATTTTTAAAAAATTAATTGCTAGAACAATCTTCTAATTGCTATCTTCTAATGAAATCATATTCTCTGTGGCAGCATATATACTAAAATCTGAATGATATAAGATTAGCATGGCACCTGCGCAAGTTGTTTTGGGGGTGGTAGGAAGGCTTCACAGTACAGGAAAAATATTGACATATTGGAGCAAGTCCAGCAGTGAGCCACCAGACTGGTCAGGGGGCTGGAGCACAGGCATATGAGGAGAGGCTTGGAGAGATGAGTCTATTCAGCTTGGAGGAAAGGAGGCTCAGAGGGGACCTGATTGCTGAAACTATCTGACCTCAGGGTACAGAGAAGACAGAGCCAGACTCTTCTTGTAGGTGTACAATTATAGGCAATGGACACAAGTTGGAGCATGGGAAATACTAATTAAATATAGGAAAAATAGTTTACCAAGAATGTGGTGAAATACGGGAACAGAGGATGTGTGCTCTCCATCTTTGGAGGTGCCAAGGGCTTGACTGGGCATGGCCCTAAGCTACCTGATTTAGTTAGACCTCCTCCAAGCAGGGGCTTGGACTAGATGACCTCCAGAGGACCCTTCCAACCTAAATTCTTCTGTGACTTCTGTGAAACTCAGCTTTCTAGGTTCAAAGAGCTGATGTTTTCAGATGTTCTTCACCTTCAAGACAAGATGCAAGGAATATCTCTGTCAGAGATCGAACCCACCCAGGCTGATTAAAGAAATGTCATGGCATTTTTGTGAATAGTGTTTATGTTTTATACTGTTGTTGGCATTTCAGGTAAATATTACTCCTTCTTATTTGTATGTCCTGCAAGGCACTGCTATCTTGGGCACTTGATTCACCAAGCTCTTTTAAATCCCTTCTGTGTCTTTTACCTCTGTGCCCTGCTCTCAACCCATAACTTGCATCAACACTAATCCCTATCCTATTGCTTAAGCCCTGAGGATTAAAAAGGTTTCTACAGGTAGTAGTCTGTATGACTGTAGGGTAATGAAGCTCAAGGTACATATAGTTTGTTTCCCCTTTTTTTTTTCCTAAAAGGAAACACATAGCCTCATCCAGTGCTTAGCCTGTCTTCTAAATTACAAAGGATAGTTACAAAACGATTAGGTTCCTTACCTGCGCATGCATGCGCGTGCACACGCACATATATGTTCACGTCTATACATATACAGACATACCAGACATATCAAGTCTTGTGCATTTATTGTTCTCCACCTCATACTTTCATAGAAACCCATACCTTCTGCATTTGTAATGCAGTGACTCAGCAGTGGTCCCATCCTTTGCTGTGCTGACCAGCTGTACCCAGTGTATTTCTGGAAGGCTTCCAGGCTGCGTTCTCACTGAGAGCACTTACACAGGACTACAGTGCCTCCTGCACAGGTGCAGTCTTCACAGCCCTTCCTGTTGCGTGGGTGGCTTTGCTCTGTAGACCAGGGACAGCCCTATCACCCTAGAAACACTTCTTTCCTGCGTATCAAAGCTGACAAAAATTTGGAAGGACATGTGAGTCACACAGCTTGGCATGCCTTCCCCTAATGCTAGCTTTTGTGTCTACTTTACAAGTCAGAAATTGAGAAGAAAAGAAGTCAGGAGTCTGAAGCTCTCCTTTTAGATTTGCCACAGAGTCACTTCCCAATCCTCAGTAGGCTACTTCATATCCATATCTCAGCTCCACCGTATGCAAGAGGGGTGATTATAGCAACATCGCAGCAAAAGCCGTGTGACTTCGCATCTACAGAGCTCTTTGCAAATATAAGCTGCACAGAAATGTAAATTCTTTTCTGTAACCCCTTCAAAATAAAATATGCAGAAACTGGTAATTCCTCACAGTTTCTCTGCTGGCATGGAGTGAGGAGTGGCCTCAGCGGCAGAACACTGAGTCTTTGCACACAATCTCTGATCTCAGACGAGCAAGATTCACCAGTTTAATGAGATACTGCAAGTTAGTCAACCATTTCATTGCTTTGGCCCCTCAGAAGTGTGCTAGGCATTGATTAGAATCACATAGTGTAAGTTATTCTGGTTTGTTCAGTACCTCAAGTAAGCAGCAGTAACTCCTCATGTGTTTGAACTCTGATGCTGGCATTCCCACGCCATACCGTGTTAGACATTCAGACAACTGTGCTGATCACATTATTTCCTCTTACTTTAATAGGCCTTTCAGGAACGAACAAGCATTCCCTTGTATTCTACTACGGTTCCCATCACTTAATGGTCACACTTAATTAACCACTAGTTTAGTAGAGAGCTGGTTACACTTCATTTCATTAAGTGATTTCATGATCACCAGAGGTACACTGACAGCTCTGTTAGCTGAAGGTATGTGAAAAGGGGCAGCAGAGACAACAGTAACATTTTGCAGCACTTCCTCATCAGTGATTTTCCAGGCACTACTCTTGCAGAGAGAGTACAGCTATTTACATTTCCATTCCCGTTTAGCTTTTTGGCTTAAGGCTATCTCAGCCTTGAGGTAAGATAGACGATATTCTATTACTAGTACCTTTAGAAATGTTGGTCCCTGCATCCTTAAAGTCAGCATTTTTATGTAAAGTAGATACTAAGAATTTCTTCATCTGTCTTCCCTCCTTTAGGCTTTAGGTCAGCAAATAAATGTGATAAAAGGACAACACTCTATTTAAAAATGTAAGCAAGAATCAACTGGAAACAAGAAAATGTTAAAAGGTTCTACAGCATGATAAACCAGGCAATGTAAAAACACTAAGCAATTCACTCTAAGGTATGTAAGCATCACATGACAGGAAAAACACCGCTAATGTTACATACATTAGCATAAGCACATAGACCTTACAGGAGACCTGTAAAACCATACATTAAAGCTGCATACCACAAAAACCTTCTCACGATAGTTAATGATCATTCATAGGGATATGTTATGCACAGATGGTTTAATGTTTCTAATGTGAAAGCATTTTTTCTAATTGAATAGGGGGAATTTTGCATGGCTGTACTTCAAACCTAGATCTAAAGGTCAGTCTGCCTGTGTTTTAAGCAATATTTCGGTATAAGAGAGGAAGAAGTGTTAGGAAAACACCATCATAAAGGAGGGTGAGATGAAAGAGGTGTAGATACATAGCACAAACCAAAAAATAATGCCAATGGCTTGAATTTTATTGTGAAGCCTTTGTATCTGTCACAGAGATTTGTGTTCAGAAACTGTGAAAATTCATAAACAAACTGTATTTCATATAAAAATAGCATCTTTAACTACCAAGTCTTTAGTTCAAATCGAGTGAAGAAATAGCAGAACATTTACTGTTCACTACAAGCAGACAAGAATTAAAACAGAAGTATCTTGTGCCAAAGGGTCAAATGATATGACTACTTGTTACTGCCGTGCCTTAGAGACCTATTACGGTTTGTGATGAGATGGATTTGACACTGGAGTCCAGAATATAAGGGACCCACCTGTTTTAGGAAGTGCTAGGAGGGATTCCATTTTGTGTGTCTTCAGGACACACATATATTACAGAAAACCCCATGTAGCAATGGAACTAGGTAATTATGTATGGAAAAATGCAGCATGCCATCCCACATGCAGCTCACAACACAGTTACAAGAAGTTCCACGTAAATTGTGTGAACTTTTCCTTAGAAATTACACTTGTTACTGGGGGGCAGAACCTAGTCCCACACTGCTTTTTACAACTGGCCTGCACAAAATGTTATTATAAACAGTTTCTATTCCTATAATATCTTTTGCACATGTACTCTTCACAGTAACTACGGTGGATCCATATCACTGTTCCAACTTTAAGGGCAGAGTAAACGACATGCCAAGCATTTAAGTGACCTGTTCAAAGTTGTGTAACAAGTTACAGATATCCTGGCTGTCTCTAGCCCTCATACTCTGCAAAGTACACCCAGCTACAGCTTGTACTGAGTCATTTAGCCACAGATACTGTAGGCAAAAAGAAATTACATTACTCAGGTCTTAGAAAGCTGATACTTTGTGTACCCAATAAATCAAGGAAAAGGAAATCAGCAATGGGCTTTGAACCAAAAATGCAAATTCACAGCAAGGTTGTTCAGATTTGGTTATCAAGAGAAGAGATTCTCACTGCCTTAAGGGGAAATCACAACGGGTTTCTAGATTAGATCTCTTGTTCTGCTAGCACACAAACATGAATTCCTTCAAGAAAAACTTTGCGTTTTTCAGGTAGGCGAGGCATAGATCAATAGTGACAATGACCTTAGTGATGCACTAATGAACAAAAGATTACTAACTGTAACAGGATCTAAATAAACATCCACCTCCCTGTCTCTTGGATGGATGATTTGCAAAGCATTTCTCACCCTGCATATGACGTATTTTAACTGACCATTTAAAGAACCTTTCTCATATACCTTCATAAGTTTGTGGGCTGCCAGCTATCTGCGTTGACGGGACACTTAAGTTTTAAAGTGCTGTGCATTCTCTGGCGTGCTAAAAAAGCAACATTATTGATAATAAAGACAAGATCCAGCAGGGAAAATGGGAAAATCCAACAAATCTTTGATTCATAAGAGACTCAAAGCTGCATGATTAAAATGCCAGAAATGCACTTTCAGGAATTTTGGCATGTTTTTATAACCAGTAAATTATTACTAGTTTTCTTTGGTATTCATTATAACAATATTAATAGTGGTGGATTCCTTTGTACATGTTTGATTTTAATATCCAAATCTGTGGGAATCCCTCTGGTATTTAACAGAACAAAATTAAACATCAATTACAAAGTCATAGAATGAAATCTAAAAGCATCTTTTTCCAAAAATATGTTCACATTAATTTATTAACAGACAACATTTTCCAAGGTTTCAAACACTGTATGACTCCAAAATCACAAAGTATTTAATTTGTGCTCAGTGTGTAGATACGCCGCTATATACACAAAAACTACTCCCACAATTTCTCATGTTGCTTCCCCATGATTAGAATTTGCCCCATACTTCACTGCACAAGAACTTAACTAAGAATGTTATTGTATCAGGTGGAAGGAGAGAAAGAAAGCCTGTTCTAGGAGTTGCAGAAATTGAAAGAAATGTAGGCAACAGAAGAGCATATCAAGTTTCCCATGGAGAAGTGTGAAGGGAATTTGGCAGGAGCCCCACAGGCGTTATCTTTCTTACATACAATCCTCCCTTTCCATTTCTAATACAGGTAGGCCAATAAGAATGGCCAATCCCTTGTTCCTCTCAGTGGCCCACCTCTCTCAAGGCAGTGTTTCCTTTCAGTTAAGCATACGTATTACAACAAAAAGACACTGATATGGAAACATTCTCCTTTTTAATAGGCAGATAATTAGAGGTTGAAGATTTAGTCCTCACTGAAAGTTTTGACAACATAACTGCTGTTAATGGTTATGACATTTTTTCACTGGGAGGCGTAGACACAGTGCGACAAAAAGCATTCTTGACATCCATCCTTCACATCTGATTTTATGTACATCTTCCATAAACACGTGAATTCTTATTTTGTCTCACAAACATTTAAACTAATTAATTTTGCAGTCACCAAACAGCTGAAGAGACATAGCTCTGGGCTACAATCCCACATGTCTACGTACAACAGCTTTTAAGCATCTCTCTCCAGAAGGGATCAAGTGGAAAAGCTCTGATTTTTTTCCCTGAAGAAGAGCATGGGCTCAAAAAGAAGTAACAAAGCCTAAGAATGCATCCATAGCCTTGAATCCAGGGGTTGATCACCTGCATCAGGATTCTGTGGTGCCAGCTGGAGCCTCAGCCTCATCTCCAGTGGCAAAGGCATCAGGTCCTTCCTGGTGATCACCCCAACTACTCGGTTCTGCAGGTCGACAACAGTGAGGTGGCGCAGGCCCAGGGTGCGAAAGATGATGTAGGTGCGTTGCAGTGAGAAATGAGCTTGAACTGACATTGCAGATTTGTTTATGTATGGCTCCTGTAAGGCAAAGAAACAAGACACAGGGAGAAGACAAAAGTGTGAGTGCAACCCTGCCACAGGGGTGGGAAGGAGAGGCGGAGGAAGGAGGCCACGGAGAAAGAGGTAGCAGACTTGAGGGACAGGAGCCAATAAGAACATTAGTTCTTCTCTCCCTGTTCCCCACCCCCAATTATACCTAAAACATCAGGAAATACCATAGTAAAAAAACACTTTCTTTTTTGGTAAAACATCAGGTTCACTCTAAATAAACTATTATGACTGGAATGTACCCAAATCTCACAGGCTAAAAAAGCAAAGTTGAGCTCCATTGATTTGGTCTGAGTTTTAAGTTAGAAATAGTCAGTGACCCCAATATTTATTAAGTCTTAAGATTTTTTATAGCTGCTATCTCATTACACAACCATTTATGACATCCTGTAATATTTTGCAGTAAATGCTTTTAAAAGTCAATTCACACAGAAACACAGACTGCAAGGAGGAGGACAGAGAAAACAATCATATTGCTCTGAGAAGAAGAGGGCCTGCAAGTACTGAACTCTGGTCACTGAAAACTATGAGGACTATAACTGTTTCTTGATAGGAACAGAGCTAAAGACCATTTTATTGTTAACCAAACTGGTCTTTCTAACTTATATAGGTGTTCACTAATTTTTTACTTTTCACGTAATTCTACAGTATCCTTCTTATGACTTGGCAAGGTCTGTCAAAGCAGGTGTGTTATGCTTCCCAAGTGTATGCTTCTCCAGACAGAGGAAAAATTAAATAAAGACATGATAAAACAATATCAATAAATATGCAGTATAGAGGGACACGTCTCTTCTCCCTCTTTCATTTACAGGACTGACAAAACATTCAAAGACATAAGGAGGAAAAAAATTACAGGTAAAAAGGTTTTCTCTTTCTATACCACATATAATTTTGCTGTGGAACTCACTGCCACAGCAAATCATTAGCCCAAAAACTTCACAATGGATGTTTTTGTGGATATCAGAAACAGAGCTTTCATGAGCACGTAACAGGTTTTTGGAAGGGATACTGGGATACTAAACTTTGTGCTTTGGGGATCACATCAGGTACTAAAATGCTAGGTATCAATGTGAAACCTAACTGAGTGCAATAGGTTTCGCATAACAAAAAAGTTGGGTGGCCCAATAAGGCAAGCACTAGACTGGGTCCCAGCTGAGCTGGCTTCTACTCCCAGGTATGACCTCCTCTTGAACTCTGGAGAGCCATGTGTCATCTCTCCACCTCAGTTTCACCATCTATTAAAAGGAAACTCTTAAAGCATATTAGATAATGGGTATTAGGAGCATTTTGGGGTTTATAACTTTTCTCTCCTTCAAGTTATTCTCAAAGCAAGGAATTCAGACTAGATGGATCTCAAACTCAGTCCTAGCTTCTTTACACATGAGTAAACAGGAGCAGATTTTATATATTTTTAAATAAAATCCAACTGAATTAGGCCTGGATTTCCCAGTGTCCCCCAATCTCCATTTCAGTGCTGTAGACTGGAAATTCACTGAGGCAGAAACTACATTTACTTTGTTCATAACATATTTATTTTAGGCCTTATTCAGTATACCAAACACATTATTGCTTTTGGACCCAGTATTTTAGTACAGTATTTAGGAAATAAATGTGGCAATGTCATAGCAAGGATTGAAAAAAAAAGGAAAGGGAAAAGAAATATAGCTTTATTTATAAGTTGATGTATAGGCACTGAACCGTAATGGAGCCTAAAATCTCAAAAGCGTTGCTTTATATTTGCTTTATGGGACTATAAGAGCCAAATAATGACATTTAAATGATCTATTCCATTAACATTGTATCATTTTGTCAATCTGGAATGTATTTTAATCAAAAGCCCCCTTGAAATGGTCTCCTTTGTTGTATTTTCTTTTTGGCTCATTTTATCAACATCTGTTATGTTTATACAATATGAATTAAAACTTCGGAATGCTGTTTGTACTCAGCTACTTTTGTTGAGAATGTAACATCCCAGGATTGGCAGTGTTTATGTAAATCAGTGCGGCTGACACAGCCATCATAAACAAATGAGAAAATATAACAAACACATTGTTCATGGAGGAAATGTTTGTTTTTAGAGTTGGCTTCAGTCTTACCAGATTGATGAAGAGTTGCTGATACCGGGGATCTGTAGCGTAGCGATTCAGCAGCATGGTTAGGCGCGACAGATTGGGCAGCTTCTCCACTGTTATCTAGAATAGGCAAGAATCCATTTCTCTTTCCTTCTGTGCTGCACATTAGAACCCAAGGTTCAAAAGCTTTCCAATCTGACTCTTAAGAAAAAGTTTTCTAGCAGAGCTACACTGGCAGAGCTTGTCCAAACTTCATAAATTCTTTTGCCAATAAGACTTACATTAGCAATTTAAAATAAAACACTCTCTACTTCCAAAATTTTTTTTTCCCTTAGTGTAACTGTATCTCTATTAAGACAACGTAAGTTATATTGGCTTGGGGGGAGATTTTTCACGCTGTGAAAATTCACACACTACGTGGTAAATACATGATAGTGCAGTGCAGAAAAATGCAACAAAACTGGTATCAGCCATCAGCTGCGCTTCAGCCCTCTTCCATAGGAGTACCTATTTGTATCCTGGCACCTCATCCCATACATAATTGCCCTGCTCCTTCTCTACATTGTTTTGCCAGCCAGATTCTCATGCACAGACCAAGCTTCAGTAATATATGATGAATTTCCAGTTGTGCCTGTATAAATTGCTCAAAACTACATTACCAGTCTTGCCCTGGTAACACATGATTTTCTTCTACCACGCTTACTGTTTACTATTCTTAAAAATCCTTTAGTCATCTATCAAAGGGAAGAATGCTACATGCTTTTGAGTTTGAAAGATTTTATAAATACTCATCATTCAGAGAGGTGGTATCCCATACAGAATTAAATATTATAATAATTCTGCTATCCATAGAGAAGTTGAGAGAGAGAAGATTGGAACAGCCTATCTGAGCCAATTCTTTGGCATTATGGTTTACGACAGCTGTCCCGGGAAGATCTCTAGTCATCCTTTAATTTAAATTGAACCTGACCACTTCTTTATCTCAGCCATATATATTACATCTTTGTTCATGGAGAGTTCATCCTAAATCACCCAATATACATGCTGGTTAAACAATGAAAGAGCTGAAAGAAAAGGTTACCTTCTGATAGGAGAGAAGATGAGAGGAGGAAAAAGACTCATCATTTGTCTCTGGTTCAAAGAGGTGCTCATTCTCCAGCAGCATGCACAGCTCTAACCTAAGGTTAGAGAAGAGGACTGTATTCATTATAAGGGGCAAATTTTAAAAAGCAAGTACACAATGATTTAGCATCAAATAAATGATGGTACCTCAAGTACTGTGTGCAGTCTTGGGCACCTCAATAAAAGAAGGACTTCAAACTATTAGAGCACGTCCAGAGGAGGGCAACCGAGATGGTGAAAGGCCTCAAGGGCAAGACTTATGAGGAGCAGCTGAGGTCGCTTGGTTTGTTCAGCTTGGAGAAGAGAAGGCTCAGGGGTGACCTCGTCACAGTCTACAGCTTCCCCAAGGAGGGCAGCGGAGGGGGAGGCGCTGATCTCCTCTCTCTGGTGACCAGCGAGAGGACACGAGGAAATGGAACAAAGCTGCATCAGGGGAAGTTCATCACTGAGAGGGTGGTCGGTCACTGGCACAAGCTCCCAGGGAAGTGGTCATGGCACCAAGTCTCTCAGAGTTCAAGGAGCATCTGGACGATGCTCTTAGTCATATGGTTTAATTTTAGGTAGTTCTGCAAGGAGCAGGGAGTTGGACTTAATGATCCTTATGGCTCCCTGCCAACTTTAGATATTCTATGATTCTAGAGTATTAGTGGGCTGACCACAGATTTCACCTTCCTAAATTTCCATCAGCAATAGCAGCATCACACAGGTGTTTTCTGGTTTAAGTTTGCCTAATTAGATTAATGGACATCACCTGTCCTACATGTTCTTGACCTGGATCAGTCTGCTTGGCAGGACCAGCTCATGCACTGTCTAGTTTGCACCCAATAAGACAATACAAATAATAAGCAAATACAATTTTCTGAATATAAGTAGATAGACTGTTGTTCCTTCCCACATCCTTCTTAAGTAACTTCTACATTAAAACACAAGATCTGCCAAAAATTTGTCATATTTTAAATCATCAGAGAAACCTTTTCTCACAGTACTGCACTCTAGAGTTCATTAAGACATTTAATATTCTTGCTGACTCAGTCATGTGAAAATGCATATCTTTATCAATTATTATATAATTTCAAACCTTTCTTTAGAGCTCCCCTTCCAAACTACATATATAAAGCCCTGACAAGGAATATATTTAAAACTATTCCACTCCATCCACACTATCCAATTCAAGCTGATATTTAGATAACAAACACCTTGGGGGACTGCCACAAGGCTTTTTGCTTTGCAACATATGTAACATCATATTAGCCCTGGTCTGTGATTACAACTAGGGGCTACTACAGTAGCACAAACATGTTCAACACACAGCTAAATTATGTGTCTGAGGGACCCAGAGGAGAGCAGATACACAGTCTTCATTAGGGAACAAGAGAATTACAAATTAGGTACAAAGTGGCTTTTGTGACTGGAACACCAAGTATAAGCTGGGAATTTTTCAAATAAATATTTCTGTATCCAAAAATATTGATTCGTTCAACCAAAAATTTTTATAGGTATTTACGAGTTTTAACATAATATCTCGTGGGAAAGATTAGTCTGCTTCAAGGTGGGATTAGCACTCCACAGCAGAGGACTTACACTAAGACAACATGCCTGCCAGATCCAAAAGCTGGTGGTTAGTGACTTCCTTAGGGACAGGATATGGAAGAACTACCTTCAAGCCTTTTCTCCACACTCTCCTTTCCTTCATAACAAGCACATTAATGGCCATGTATGGCATGACTTAATTTCTCCTATTGGAGGGGTTCCATGCTGAATAAACAGGGATCTGTACAACCAGGTCCCCCCCATTCCCGCTGGCTGCCCTGACCAGCAGCCTATTTGCTGTTCTATTATTTTCTTTCCAAACAGTCTCCCCTTCGCTATTCTATACTTCTTTGTCCTGCATTTGATGAAGCTGGATTGAAACTGTAAAAAGTGCAAAAAAAAAAAAAGTGAATTTATTATGAAATACCACTGAGCTCTTACACATAAGGAGGTAACATTAAACTAGTTTCCAGTGTGATACATTAAACTGAAGTTTCACATGTTTTGTGTCTTTTATATAGTCCGCCTTTTCTCCAACTTAAAACCAAGATACTTTGGGAGCACCTACCTCTGCATTTTAGTTCAGATCTGGAAAACTCATCTGAAGGAAACTATCCTATCACCTCCACCTCCCATGAGTTGGTTAGCATTGTAGAGCAGTCTCCTTTCTCCTGAAACAGTCAGCTGTTTCACTCTGTAGCTGCACTTTTGAAATCTGCACTTGCAGATTTCAAATGCAGATGTGGCTTTGGTCTCTCATCTAAAGTTCTCAATGGGATTTAGAAATAAGTATGCCTGTGGCCAGGATATAGGCATCAACCTTTTACAGGTGAAGACCTGAGTGTGGATAAAACTTTTGGAAAAACATCCGTTCTGAAGAAAATCAGTGGCACAGCCAGGGATACCTGGAGTTTGTCATCTGCTCCCACCTTTAATGTACATCCCACTCACAGGACAAACAAGGAATTCAGTATCCTTCATAACTATTGAAACTTTGTCTCAATTTAATATGTGACTGGCTTTGGTTTTCATAGAATCTCTTTCAGATTACTAAACTAACCGCTGAGAAAACTCCACTGAGGAAATACTTTGCCTTGGGCTCACATCTCCCCTCCTGGGAAAGTCAGTAGCTTGCCCTAAGCCTCTGACCATGTGCATGCCAGCACATGGACATGTCACACAGACAATTAATGGGCTTGGGTTTGAGGACAATCATGAGAACACACTAAAGAGAACTGTATAGGGATGCTACAACAGGCAAGATCTATTCCCCCCAGGCTACATTTGTAGGAGGAAAGGAAGGAAAACACAATATACTCATAATATATTCACTAGAGCAGAGAACATGAAGAAGAAATTAATCCAGCCATGCCATATGAATTACCTTTGGCGCATTACACGCTTTGTTCTGCAGGGCTTTCTAAAGGTTCACATTTTATGGTCTTTCACAGACCGGTCTGTAATCGTTCTAAGTAAGATCTAAGTACACAGATCTAAATTCTGCTCCGAGATCATCATATACAGCTCCAGAAAGTTGATTTCAGGAATGATCACTGGGCCAGGGATATTCTCAAGACTTTAACCCTAACATGAATATATAGATGTCAAGTGCAAAAGCTATGATCTACCCTGGTCCTTTGCCAGAATCTACATGCTCAGGTCCAAAACACTGTTCAGACCTGTCCGTAGTCCAGACTTCACCACTTTCCACTTAAGCATCATGGGCTGGAATTAAAAAAGCAGCAACATTCACTATGAGCTGAAAGAGCAGAAACATTTGCTCATCACCAGTGGTTTGTTGGCCGGTTTTGGTGGCTTGCAATTTGCTCGGCACCACTCTCAACTAAACCCAGCAGGCAGTCACTTAACAGGGCTTTGGGAAGTGTGAGGGAAATTTGGCTAGTCAAAAAAAAAGCACACGCAAACACAATGAAGGAAATTGTTGGAACGTTTCTGATAAGAATCCAAGCCTATTAAAAACTGGCATATTCAGGAGAAAAATGAACATACATTATTTCACTTGGACTTCCAGAAGTCATGCTTCAGAGGTATAACAACATCACTCTTTGATGTTACATACAACATCCTTCCTATCACATCATCAAGCCTTAGAAAGCAGACCAAACATGTTTCTTGCACTATTTTGTGAGGTTTAACAGGAAGTGATAGGATTCAGACTTGGACTCTGCAATTGTTCGTTTACTCTTTATTTATTTAAGAAGGAAGAAAACCCTTAAGTAGGGAATCTCATTTCAAAGATACCCTGGCAAGGCATTGCAGTAGTTTCATGTGCTCTATCTGTTATAAAGCATGCATCATGAAGATACACCTAATTAAGATAACACATTATTATCCCAATATCCACATGTCAGATTTGGCATGGAAGTCAGGAATGAAAAGTATCTGACAGCTGATTGTGTCACTCTTCTTGTCAAGATGGCCAATTATCTGAGGAAACGAAAAATTCTAAATACTGGGGGAGTGACATAAAAGGAACTTCAGCTCCAAAGTAGCTGCAAATGAACACAAGGAAGATTAAAAGGTGATGTCACTGGCAAAAGCATTCAGGGAAGGACTCTCCCAAATTGAATGGATAAAATAGCCACATAGTGGGGCGAGGGGCGGAGGGAGGATTAGAGAACCTGAAGCATCATTTTTTGCTTGCTTCAGAAAGCTTTAGGCTTATTTCCCCTGTATTAATCCACCAAAGGTACCTGCATTGTTTTTATTCTTAAGCTGATTATATCTGATATCCAACGCAGTGAGGACCAGTGATTAACATATTCCGACCAGAATAAAACAAATGTCCCTTCCATGCATTAAAAATCTACTGTCTCAGGGCTTCTCTCAGATATGTTTACAACCCAGTGACATCAATTACTAAATTTTGATTTATGTCAGTCAGTTTGAAAAAATTATGATGAAAGAGCATTAACAAGTAACAATAAATTGCACACTAAAATAACTGAATATAGCACCCTGAAACTCTTCATGGTCCTTCTTCATCTTAATAACTGGCTGGTGTAAATGATTTTACAGTATCAACAAGTCTCTGAAAACTTGCTGCGTCTAAGACTTAGCGTCTTGCACCTTCAATTTTCACAGCAGTTGAAATGAAAGGAGTGCTTCGAGGATTTTGCAGGATTTGATCACTGCTCTGCTCTTAACAGAATTTCTAGCATAAGCGTGCAACTCTTCCAAAAGGGCACAATGAGAGAAACATTTTACATGGACTGTAAAATGTAAATTCTGTTTAAGAAGAGTTGTTACTTTATGTCCTTGGTAAAATAGCTGCTAGTATAACAAATGCGTTTTTCCTGACTTCAAATAGCGTTGTGCCTTTTCTTAACTGGTAAAAAAGAGTATTCTGCATATGGTGAGCTAAACAGGAGATAAGGACTAGATTATGACATACTGGGAACTCTCTTAAAATCCACCAAATCCCCATCTTACACAGCAACATCTCAGGGTTACAGGGTTGTTTCAGGTTAGACAGCCTAAATCATTACTGTTTACTCAATATTTCATTCTTCAAACCAAGAAGGATCTTTGCAAGAATTTTTGGCACTTCACCTACAAGACGATAAAAATGTCATTATCAAGTACTGGACTGAGGTTTTCCAGAGCAGAGATCAAATTCTGTCCATGCCACAGCTTTTCAGAGGATACTGAATAAATATTTAATCTCTGTACCTCAGTTTTCACATCTACAAAAGAGGGATTTCTTCCACCTTAGAGTTGTGTTTTGAGGTTAATATTCATTACGTAAGTTGCCAGCTGTCTGGTTTTATGGGCATCATCATCAGGGTGAATGAGCAGACAGTAAGTCGGCAGCCTCAACACAAAATGCAAAGGCAGCTGTTAAATTGTAAATGCAGGCTTAGTATTTCAAACCTACAGAAAGGCTAGATTTTAGAAAATGATGAAGACTTAGGATCAGATTTGTGTTTCCCTACAAGCTGGCTTGTTACCAGGAAGATTTTCAATTTCAGGGGAACCTACCACACATTTAAAAGACAGAACAAGTATGTGATCAGTCTTTCCATTCACACACCAGTTTTCTCCATGCCTATATTTGATTTTGACATTTAACAACACTCTGCACTTGCCTAAAAGCCACCCACATGCTGCAGCAAGGCTGCATACGTTTTTAATTTGGCTTTTTGAGTTAGCGCACAGCCTCTGCAACGCTCCAGTTTTCCCTCCAAAGGGCTCTGTCACAAAGTCCTGCAGCACCTGCACGATTATTTGTATGGCCAAACAGGCCTACTAATTTTAAAAGTATCATATAATGTTGTCCTTTGGAAGAAAATTTTTACACTTTGGATACAAAATAAAACCACTGCCACAGACTCTATAAACTTTCCTCCATCTGTGTTATTCATGAGCTGCACTGCCCCAGGACCCTGACAATACATGGGAGGATCATAACGTCAAGGGCTTTTGTTGAAAGTGCTGGATTCCATTTATTTTAATAGGCAAGATTACTGTAGAGTGTATCATTGAAATTAACTGGATCAGCTTTTCAAAAGCAGGAGTCCAGACAGTAAAAACAAACAATGTGCTGACAGACTCTACCCTCTAACATGAAACCCAAGTAATCACAAAAGCACTTTGATATTGCCGTCAGCTCCCTTGTCTGCACACCTAAAAATAGTTTGCAAGTCCCTAACCTGCTCCCCCTCCCCTTCTTTTCTTCTTTGCTGGCTGAGTTTAGATGCAGCCTTCAAAACACAGCCAACAGTGTTTCTAGCTTTGATCAGACCTGGTAGAATCACCATTGCCCAGAATTTACAGAAAAACCACAGGGAGGAGGAAGGGGCAAAGCTATCCGTGATCCTCTAGTAAGAAACAAAACCTCATTTTTATCTCCATCGATATTGCATGAACTTTGCGGACTTCTGTGTTTGATTGAGTAACTTTGCATTCCTGTGATCTAAACTTAGCAACCTCTCCACAACAGTGCCAGAAGAAAAAAGGCTCTCCAAGAAGCTTTCAAATCTTTATCACTTATTTCAAGAGTGCCAGCAGCAAGGCTGTCGCAATATTAAGGTAGATATCACTAAACTCAGTAATTAGCTTATGAATTAAATGTTTCGGGTCTCAGTTCATGGTTATCTTTCCAGTTGTCCCTAAGCTGTCGTACTGCATTGCTTACTGAAGGCAAGTACTTCTCCTCTTGCTAAGAAAAATAAAGGTATTGCCTTATTAAACAAGTGTGCATGGACTCTCCGCACACATGCGCACACACACGCCTTGAGAGTAGTGTTTCATTAGTCCCAACTGGGAGGGCAGATTAAAGAAAAATACCAGAAACCATACCTACAGCCTGACATATCTATGATATGTTGCAATGCTCGGTCTCCTTTCCCACAGCACATATCAATATGCTATGCTTAGCTTTACTGAAGTGCTTGGCAGAAAGTATTCCTGACTCACAATGATTTCTGTTCACTGGACTGACCAGAGGCGAGTCATACCTAATAAACTGCCATAAAATACACATACACACACCACTTTGGATCAATGATTTCTCTGCTAAAGGATGTTACTGTGTAATACAGCTTTAAGTTTTCAACTTTGTCATATTTTCTAAACTCTGATCTCTTCAATTTACTTTCAGTTATGTGACATTCCCCTTTAGCGGAGTGAAAGCATGCATTAGCTAAACAATGTGGTTTGGATTTAGTGTTCCCATGCATCATCGTGAAAATGTTTGTCTCAGCAATAGTGTCATTATTGTTACTGGGAACAGCTGCTCTACCATGTCTTCTGATTGTGGAAAGCAGAGTATCTCCCTTCCCATACCAGTTTACAAGCAGGGAAATTAAAGCAGGACCATCGAGTAGGAGGTTTATGAGTGCACACTGTTCTGTACCTGGCTTCCTTCTACCACGAAGGAAGCAGAAGGTGCAGGGCAGCAAGACCAGCAGCAAAATTAATATTGCAAATAGAAATGTAGTTTGGCTCCCTCCACTGGCAGTTCTTCTGACTCCAGACCAGGGACTAACCTGAGGCAGAAATCCTCCTCTCAGGTGCAGTTCTCTGGCAGTTTGGCTCCATTAGACATGACATCCTTTGAGCAAGAATTAGAGTGGGGAGCTCGCTGCTGATCGAGCGGATGTTTAGTATCTCCCCTGAGTTTCTGAAGTGGAAAGATGTAACCCTCAGCGTTCTTGCCAGGGCTCCCAGCCTCACTGAAGTAAGTTTCCACATCCAGCTCTGTGTGAGCAATGGAGTCCTGCTGGGCTCGCCAGGAGTGTCGCAGCGGCGATGCTGTGCTCTGCGGGCCCATGCAGCTTGGCTCAGGCCAGCTGGGCTTTTTTAAGAAAAGCTCACAAAATTTAGAGCTATTTGTGTGATTACACAGAAAAGCAGGCTCTAACTGACCTTCCAGAACAAGATCTTCGGAAGTAATTAGGCTTTATTTTAAGATGGATAAAATCTGTTCTTCAGAATATTAGACCTTTTGAAATGTCTTCAGATGGGAAGCCATGCTTTCAGTCACTAGGCATTTATGAAAGTCCAGGCTGTGGTAACTTTTCAACTACACAAAGACTACAGCTTTTAAATATATTTCTTTTCTGATTTAGAGCCCAACGTTCTATTTTTTGAAAGGATCCTAAATTCCCAACTTTGTTCCAAAAATGGGAATTAGGCCTTGTGAACACTTCACTTTACTTGTATCAAACAAACTTAGTTTGAATAAGGCAATTACATAGTCAATACACTCCCATATAGCATAACAAAACGTGTAATAAAACAGTTCAAACATGGTAAACTACATGGATTTTTGACAACTTTACCTACAATATTTTTACTGAAATTTCTTTTTGGCCCCAAAACAACAATTTCCATCAACCACAAATGCTGAAGTTTCAGTAAACTTGATAGGTGGGAAGAGATGGGGTTTCCTAGGTGAAAAAAATATACACAAAAATGCAGGCTCAATGCCAGAAATGTCACATCCTGTAGAGAAGTAGCAGAAAACCAAGTTTTACCCATTTCTGCTTAGACAGATATATTCTGTACAGTCTGCTTACAGTCAGAGACATTGTGGTTTCTGCATAATTACTTTCTCCTAATCAAATTAAATCAAGCAAAAAAAAATTTCCTTCAGCCCAAAGATAGGCAAACAAAATGCAGAGTAATGGCTAACAGCTGTGTAGGTAAGAGTGCAAGGCAAAAACAGGGAATCCAGCCTTCAGCCGTACAACAGGAGAGCTATGTATGGTACAGATCTGAGAGGTTCAGGCATGAACAAAATGGCTTATTTGTTATGTTAAAATTCCCAAATGGGCTACTCAGTGGTATTTGTCAGCCCAGTAGTTTCTCCAGGAAAATTGTCTCATAGCTGTGTTCAAGGCTGGAATTAAGACTGCGAGGCAGCACTCCAGCTTCTGCCTCTCTGCACCACTTCTCCTCAAAGGAAATGGAGGGGACAGATCCTTGCCTAACAAGAGACCAGCATCCACCTGCTTTTCTTCAGTGAATACCAGGAGGATTTAACCGCAGTATGGAAACCCTGCTCTTTCATTTTCCTTGGCAAAAGCGAAGTAAAAGCAAGAAAAGCCACCAACATCGGAACAGTCCCTGGGAGGAACATGGTATTCATCAGTCACAAATATGCAGGAAACCCACATATAATAAGGGATAAACAGCACCTCAGAAAAAAAGCACCTAGGTAGAGTCATTGTCATTCATTTTGGTGGAAGAAATCAGAGAGTACATGAGTGTCACACACACATGTAGGGAAGAGACCATGCATGGGAGGATGTGCAGCATGGCAGCAAACACATTCATGATGACCATGAGGTATCATCACCTCCCGTGTTATATCCCACCCATGTTCATAGCCAGGGAAAATAAATTCACTACCTAGAGCTTTCCTCCTCAAATCTTCCATGTCTTCTGTTTTTGCTGTGGTTTACATTATAAAGTAACCTCTGGGAAAGTACATGGAGCAGCAAAACACAAGTGATCACATGTCTAATCTCTGCATCATGTCAAAGAACCACTCGATTGTCCCACAATGGCCCTACACCAGAACATTGTAACAAATGTGGAAGTGAAAAAATAACTCTTTTTTCAGTTTTGGTCTCTCAGAAATTAGACAGAAGAATAACTCTACCTTCTCCCACTGGAGGAGTATCTGGAGCCACAGACTAGAGCACCCAAGGCTAGAGAGAGGCAGGGGACCTCCTAACAACTCCTCAATATGGATTTACAGCCTCATGCAGTGTCTCTGGCAGAAACTTCCTAGGAAGGAAGGCTGTGGTCCCATCCTCAGGTCTCTCTGAAGAATGAATTCCACCTACCCAGGAGGGCATGCCATTTAGGGCATGACATTTATAGCTCTCAGCAGACTTTGGGCTAGCACATTCATAACAGCCCAGCTCCCTCCCTGCAGTTGCTGAGGGAATACAGGGGAGGCATTTCAGCTGCAGTGCAAAAGAACAGCTTGTTTTATTCTGATGTGCAAGTATCATCATTACTGGGGGAGAAATGAAGAGGGGAGGCCAGTCCCTCTGTGTTGCTCACAGTAAGTTGATCATCCCCATCAATGCCATGCATGAAGTTCATCAGCCACACGTTCCTCAAACTGAATTCTGCGAGGGTTTCCCAGGCATGCACAGAGCTCTGCCTATGGCAAAGTGTCAAAAGTATTACTCTAAGGAGATCTTTGTTTTGGAAACTTGCTTCTCAGCTACAGCTTGCTTCTTTAACAATTTTAAAGCCAAGAGGTTTTCTTTAGTAGTTGGTTTTGGTTTTAGTCTCTACTGCTTACTCAACTGGGGAAGATAACAGCTTCAGATTTAGGTCACCCATGTAAAAACATCTTTGGTGATCTGACCTTGATCCCCAGTGGGTAAGCATCCAGATCACAAAGAGTAGGAGAAAAATCTGCCCCCACTAAGCAGATCTGGAAGATTTTGGGGGTTTTGTTTGGTGTTTGGTTTTTGGTTTTAATAAAATTGGAATATCTGGGTATTTGCTACAGGCCAGCACTGAGGTGGATTTGTAGGCCCATGCAAGTTCCAGCCAACATTGCCTGGACACAGTCCTTGCTTTTAAGAACTGACATTGACCTTTTCTCTTCAAAGGGTCAGAATCATTCATATGCATTATAAAACATTACAACACTTTGTCCTTGTACAGCAACTCTCGTCACTACAGTTTCCAAGTGCGCTCAGGTACTGAATAACTTTTACATTTCGTCCAAATTTAGTCTTTCATCCATGCTTATTTCACAAGAAGAAACAGTACAGAAAAACACATAAATAAGAAGCAGTATTAAAAAATTATGAGCTGCTGCCTTCATGCAAGCTTAGCAGATTGTTTGCTTCTTTCCCTTCATTAGCTTGTTGCCCCCTTCTTTTTAACCTAATAATAACATTTTTGTACTAGAAGAAAAAACAAACCACATTTGAGAATCAATAATAATGCCCAAGGCAACTCTCAAGAAAAACATCATGGCAATTATTTTTTGCATCTTCCCCAAGCCACCTTTTTTAAAATATGCCAGGCAAGCCACATTTCCTCCACTTTAACTTTATTGATGTACAAGATGGAAAAATAACTTAGCATTTTTCTGCCTGTGGCCATGTCACCTCCACATAGGATTGCATTAGATCTCATAGGGGAAGGGGTTGAACAGCACCCTTCTCCTTTAAGGAGTCCACAGCATTTCTCATCTTGGTCTTAACAGTTACGTGCTGCAAGAGCTGTAATTTTGTGAGTAATGGAAAACCCAAATCCTAGCTGCTTATGGTTATGAATATTCTAATTCCATGACACATCACATTTTTGGAGGCTTGTTTCAGAGGATGGCTGCAGAGAATTACCTTCCTGGTATTGGTGAGAACAGCAGAACAGCGAAGTCACCCATGGTCCCTGCTGGGAACAAGGCACCCAGAACTCATCAGGCAACTACTCAGGCTGCTGGGCATGCACTAGGGCCAGACGGGATGTCGTCAGAGCACCCCAGAACACAGCGCTTGCTCCCAGACAATGCCTCTGTATGGGTTTCACTGGAGTGAGCAACTGACTAGCCAAAAAAGCCATTTGCTGCTTCTTTGTCAACCATTTAAAACATTATCCTGGTTTTACTCAAAATAGTCTAACAACAGCTCATTTATGCTGAAAGTGACAGGGAAACAAACTTCTTCATTCATCCCTTTTAAAAGGATCTAACAGAATGTATCATAAAAGAGCTCTGGGATTAAGCAAACCATAAGCCTACTGGAATTGTCAGGTAGCATCAGCTTTTCTCTAAAGGCATCTTTTTCTGGGATGTGCTGGTGATCAGCCTTCCGTCCCTCCTTTTTGCTTGCTCCCATACCACTTTGCATTACAAAGCACAATGCTATTTGCATAAACTGAGCATACTCCTCAGCAGCCTGGGACGCTCACTGCAAAGTGATTTGGTGAATTAAGGAAATTATGAAACTAAAAACTGAATTTAAAAGGAACTCTGGCTGGATCAGTTGTTAGTGTGCTTTCTAGTTTTATTGCCATGGGCAGCCGAGAACTGAAAAGACACACTAGTTTATTCTATACAATATCTTTAGATTGGTGCACACTACAGACTATCACCCAGAAACTGAGGTTTTAGTGCCTTAGCACATTTCTTAATTAATAATATTTATGATAGCATCACCATGAGGGAACAAGTATACATATCATATACAAGTATAAATACTGCACTTATTGATGATGTTACTCCTGCAGGCACTGTGACCCAAACAATTTCCATTGTACAATTCTCATTCCAAGCAGATATTTATCTTCCTAAAAGGTTCAAACTGTTTCACTTGTCAATGAAGCAAGTTCACAATTTTTATTAAATATTCACTCCCTTCTCATCTTCATGCTCCAAAAGGGCAGCTGACCACATTGCTATGAGGTAAGTTCGTGTGATCCAGCTGCCAGCGGTTCATCCTTGAAAATTTGTTATAAAGCAGGCAAGCAGACAAGTCCTAACCAAATTTCCACTGATGATGCACAAATAACATTTTTCCCCATCCAGATCAACAGAAGAAAATACTTTCATCCCTGTTTGCTCACAGATAGCTCCCAGCTGCCATGCAGTTAAGGCATTAAAGCAGAAGTGCATAAAAAAAAAAACAGTTCTGTTCAAGAAAAGATGTAGAATGCTACGGTCATTTGGGACAAAAGACACCATGCAAATTATGAAAGATTATGATATTACAATACAAAACTGGGCATGTGTTTGTATTACAGTTATTGGAAGCATAATTAGTAGGGCTTTGCTGTGTGAACTCCTATGCAGTAGGAGTTGCGTATGCATCTTCTCCCTTCCTCTAGGATACTCAAGGTGGAAATTAAGTTGCTGCATCTGCCACTCATGACCCACCACTCAAATGACACTCTTAAGATACCTTCCTGAAAGGATGAATTCACTCCTGCAGTCATATGAAATACAGTACTATAAATACTTCATTTATCAGGAGACTTTATATGCCTTTTGAGAGTCCCCCATATGGCAAGGATTCCTTTAGCCTAATTCTTGTTTACTCTAGCATGTTACTTCCAGTGACTTTGTTGCTTATCTCGTCTATGATATGATTTATGTTAACTCATTTCCTGTAAAAGCACACACTAATAAAATGAAAAAATGGTGAAGAAAGAGCAGGCCAGCTCTGAATTGGCATGGGACGTTTCATGAGTAACTAGATTCAAATCCTTTTAAATTACTGTTTCAGTGAACCTTTAAGGCTCTGAAGGGCAATTTTCCCTTTTTCCACGTTCCTGTAAGATCAATTCATTGGTGCTGCTTCAATAAATCCCTGATGCAAGAGATAACCTTGTACTAGAAAGGACCTAGGTCCTTCCTTTAAAGGACACCTGCTGTTCATGCTAAAGAAAGTAAGAACAACTTTCATATCCATCCCAAATAATCTTCACAAACAGATGCTTAAAGAAAAAAAAAACCTGATGGACAGCCAGAAACATCACATAACATCAATTTGATAGCATTTTTACCTTTTAATAGTTCCCTGGAACACCTCTGCATGGTCTGGCTTGGGCCTGCAAACCACTGGGAATCCGCCATGGCTTGTACTTGCAAGAAGCTGAGCCAAGGAAGCAATGCTTTCCTTCAGGTGAAGGACTCTGACGCCAGGCTCCATGACGTCCCTGGCAGAGAACAATTCCAGGTTCAACCTGGAAGACACAAAGCAGACAGCCAAAGGATTATTTAGTAAACAGGAAATGAAGCATACTGTACCACGTTAGCATTTGACGAGTTTATAATGTGTTAGTAAATTACTTCAAGATGGAAATCATGCTGCTTTATTTGCAAATGTAAAAAAAAAATGTAATTACCCAATAAAACTGCTTATCAAGCATTGCCTTTCTTTGTGTGAGATACATGATAAATTCAACCATATGCATGACATGCTCATCCTAGACAGGATATCGTAAGACCCGTTTATCAATTTGCATGACTTTTCACATTAAAAAAATATTTTTAATCTGAGCTGAAATCCTCTGGAATTCTGGCTGATACCAAATAGTTTAAAGTTAAGCACTTTGGAGAAATTCAGGCTTACACTTATCATTGCAACAGGTTTTTTTGCAGCGGTAGCAGCTAGAAAGATAGCCTCTTCAAAGGTAGCTTACAAATCATATATGGATTTTTCCAGTATTTTCTAACACTTTTCAGGTTCTAGGCACAGTTTCAGGAAATATGAACATACAAAACTGAAAAATATGAGTACCCACTATTTCTGACAGTAGGGTGAAATGAAAAATAAAGATGCTTTCTGGAAAATTCAGGAGCAATTTCTATGGAATTACAGTAGGCCGGATTCTTACAACTGACGTCAATGAACTGCTCTAGTTTTAGGTTTGTTTTATATTTTCCAGTTTCAGAAAAATACATTAATTATTCTGACTATCATCTAGACACACCATAAGCCAGAATCTCCTGCTCAGACACAGGCTGACACAAACCACAGACAGAGACAACTGGAACATAAATTTGCCCACATCCTGTTTTACCAATGTACCTTTCATCCCTGTGGTAAAAGCAACTCTTTCCATATGCTGTTAATTATTGTCCTCCCTCCTGAGAGACACAACATTATTTTTTCAAGCCAGTTACTCTGATGGTTTGTGATGTGACCACCTGCCTACGAGTAGCTGAACTGAGAAGACAATGCACTTCATACATGGCACCTACACAGCTGTGAAACAAGATTATTCTTCTTCTAAACTGGGAAGGATTTAAATGAATCCTGAAAAAGAACAGTCTCATATACATCGAATCACATCATACCCATCCCCAGTTCTATGAAACAGACTGCAGGCAATGAAAATTTGGAACACCATCTTGTATA
Organism: Phalacrocorax carbo; assembly: GCF_963921805.1. Lineage (NCBI taxonomy): Eukaryota > Metazoa > Chordata > Aves > Suliformes > Phalacrocoracidae > Phalacrocorax > Phalacrocorax carbo. Next base: position 46,376,375 of record NC_087514.1, read on the forward strand.
GATCCACATTTGAAGGGACAGAACAGCAACTTATGGAAAAATGAACCTCTCTGAACCGCATTTTGCCTCTGAGTTAAAATGAGCAGTAGTTCACCTTGCAAATCAAAGTGGCTGAGTGCAGAATTCAGTGTCAACTAATGAAAACAAAGCTTAAAAATCCCGAAGAGATGGATTTTTTCATTCTTAATCTCACTTGGTGCTACCAGTTGATGCAGAACAAGTAATGGAACTCAGTGGGAACCACAGATGCTGCCAAGGGTGAGTTGCTGTCAGAACTGTGCCACTGTGTCTGTCTGTTGTGTAAAACACTTCCCCAGAGGAGTTTTATTTTTCCTAAATGAGTAGATTCCTGTTCATCCTGTGCCTCTTTTCTATCTCCATAGGCCAGATAAAAATCTGTATTTGCCTGCCTTAGGCTTTGTCTACAAATACTATACGCTGTATTACTCTTAAAAGTACTGTACCTAGCACAGTATACACAATGGGAAAACATGATTAATGGTAATAGCTACTTCCCGAATGACAAGAAATATGTGCAAACCCCAAGTGATTTTTAAACAAGAGCAATATGAATACCATTATATTTCAGCAGTTTCTAGAGGGTATTTCTTAGCAGTACACAGCTTTTCCATCTTCACAACTTTACAGTTTTGCTCTATTGCATGGAAAGCAAATGTTCCACATTATTGCAGAAGACCATGAAACATCCTTAGGTTTTGTCAAATCAGTCATTTGTATAGAAGTGAGGGATAGCTCTTTATATGGTTCTGTGATCTTGGCTCTGTCTGGGTTTTTATAAAGTGTCTGTATTGTCTACATCAACTATACACCTTGCATTATCATCAGTCAGCTTTTTCAGATGTAAGAACACACTAAGGGCTGGCGCTGATTCACTGCTTGTTGTCAGTGACATTTCTTTCAAGGAGTCTTCTCTCTGTTGCTGTAAAGTATAACCTTACTTTGGGGGTGGGGGAGACAAGCAGGCAAAAGTTTTTTTATGAAAGACTGTTACAAGGCCAAGGCATCTTTAAATAGAATTGGCTAAAGAAAGCCTTTACCAATATATATTGCTTCTCAGAAAAACACTAAGCCAAACTGGAGTTGTATCTATAGGATCATAAGAATCAAGGATCATTCAAGTAGAAGGGACCTCAGCAGTTCTGTAGTCCAAACTCCTGCTGAAGGTAGACTCAGCCATGAGCTCAAACCATTTGCTTGGATCTTTCTCCAGTCAGGTCTTAAAAACCTCCAAGGATGGAGGCTGTGCAACCACCCTAGACAGCCTGTGCCACTACCCCACCATCCTCATGGTGAAAAGGTATTTCCTCATATCCAGTATGAACATCTCTTGTTTCAACTTGTGCCTGTTGTTTCTTGTCCACCATGTGGACAAGACCACGGTGAAGACCATGGCTCCATCTTCTCAATGATCTCCAATAGTTTTGAGTGGAGGGGAGGCACACTGTTAGGTGCCTCCAAAGCCTCCTCACCTCCAGGCTGAACAAGCCCCAGCCCTTCAGCCTCACAGCATAAGTGGTCCAGCCCCGACCATCCCGGTTTGACATCATCTGCATTTCTGTTGAAAGTACACTCCATTGTCTCCTCCATGGCATTTATTAAAATGTTAAACAGCCTAGGTCCAGGGATAGACCCTGCACTGCTCTACTTGTTAGGCCTCCAGGCAGTGTATGATCCAGTAACCACCACCCTCTAAGGCCAACCACCCAACCAGTTATTCTACCATCCAGTTGTTCAGCCTTTAAACTGTAACATCTTATCTTAGATAAAAGGATATGATGAAAGACAGTGCCAAAAGCCTTGCTAAAGTCAGGGTAAATTACATCCACTGCTCTCCCCTCCTCCACAAACCCACACATTTCCTCATAGAAGGCAATCAGGTCAGTGAAGCATGGTTTACCTTTGGTCCTGACAACATCCTTCTCCTTCATGTGCCCAGAAATCTATTCCAAGAGGACTCACTTCATGATCTTCCCAGTGACTGAAGTGAGGCTGACTGACCTATAGTTTTCTAGGTGAACTTTTGGTCTTTTTTGGACACAGGCACAATTCTGCCATCATTGGGGATATCCCCCAATCTCCACAACCTTTCAAAGATGAAATATAGCAGCCTTGCAAAGACATTGGCCAGCTCTCTCAGCATCCTTAGATGCCACCTATCTGGTCTTGTAGACTTCTATGGCTCAAGTTTTCACAAGTAATCCCTCACTCAGTCCTTAGCTACTGCTGGCAGTTCTCCTTTAAGTTTTACACTAAATTCAGAGACCTAGGAGTCCTTGTTTGTAGACAGTGAAGAAAACAAGGCACTGTGTCTTACCTATGGCTGTTGTCACTAAATCATGTGTCCTCCTCCATCTGCTTCCAGGGCACTAAACCTATTCTGCAGTTGCAGAGCTGAAAGTGGAGAAGGAACCATTTTCTTGCTGCCAGTAGTCACAGGTCTCCAGCCGTCCCCATCATGGCAGTCTCCATTTGCCCCCCACAACTTAACCATGGTCTCCTGGTGCCCCTCCTTCTGTGGAGCTGGGTGTTCAGGCTGTTGTTAAATGGGTGCTTAACATGCCTTTACCAGGATCAGCCTTCCCAGTAGCAGCCCAGATCAAAGAAGGCAAAGAAAACTCACAGAAGAGCCAGAAGGAGGGTACAAACAGTGAACAGGAGCCTAAAAACCATCCCAGGCACCTACATTTGCACTAGCCCACCAATGGCCATGCCAGCCAACCAGGCCATGCTCACAGCCCTCCAGGTAGCAGTGCTGCCTAGGGGCCAGTTAGAGCACAAAAGTATGCCACGCCTAGGCATCAGCCCCTGCGGGAAGGGTCCCCACTGTTGGTGGGTCCCTTCTCCTGCACAACTACAAGCCTGCCCAAATGCCTCCCAAAGATGCTTTGCTTAGCTGATGAGTGCCACTGCTGCTGCACGCTTGTGTTTATGTAACAAAGTCCTCCGTTTCAGAATACAATTTCAAGCAAGGTCACGTCATTTACCATTTGGAAAATGCCTTTTTGTATGGAATAACAAGAGGTACTTACATTTGGATTTTGTCAAGTAGATCTTTCTTACATGATTAGATTTACCTCAAGGAGAGACACAGAGCTGTAGCCACACTACTAAAACAGATCTCACATAAATTTTTCTTTTATAGGACATGTGAGAACATTTTCTCCAAAATGTAATTCACTATAGTAGCGTAATGTGTTAAAGTATTAAGGCTATTTCACCAAAGTTATGATATCTAAGTTTCAGGTTCATCTCAAGAACATGTCCATGAGACTGGATATAACGTGGAACAAAGACAATCTGCCTTATGACCTAAATAAGACAGTCATTTGGTAAGAATCCAATATCCCTGAATGGTAAACTGTCTTGAAATGATTCACAGAAATTTAGTTTGGGCCCTGTTGCTATTAAATCCAATGGAAGTTTTCCCACTGAAATAAATTGTTAAGGATCTAACCATAACAGATCTAATCATAACATGGAGGTTTCCTTAGACAACATGCAGTACAAGAGAACTTTTCTTCAAATAGGACTTACTCTATATTTTATGCAAGTATCAAACGAATCAAAGGACTTAAAGGGGGGTGGAAGAAAAGCATAATCCTAACTCAAACACACTCCAAGGACCAAGGTGCATGAGAACACAGGCAGTCCTGCTTGCTTGGATTTATTCACAGATTTGCCCTTATAGTCTTTTTTAGCTGTTGCTCCCGTCCTCCTCTTTCTGCACTGAGAATGTTTATCCATTGACTCACCACAGGCCATCCTCCTCAGGACAGCCCTAGGTTTTGTTTGGGCTTCTTGTAAACCATTGTTTTATTGCTCTGACTGGCCAGCACATCTTGTATAAATACTTCTCAGGAGGTTGTTTTGGGGTTTGCTTAATGTTTGTGGCGATTTTTAGTCTGAGCACAGTCAGGGCTCCAAACTATTGAGAGGGCAGATTAGGTTAGGTTAGATTAGGTTAGATTAGGGGAACATCATCAGGTGGAGGTCATTAAAATTACTTACCTGTGTTATAAACATTGGCAAGTATTAGAGCTATTCAGTTCTAGTTTCTACTATTCATGCATCTTCTGAGACTAGGGCATTCTTTTTTCTTTTTTAAATACATTTCATTTGGCCACAAAAAACAAACAGATTTATTTAATAATTTTCACTCTAGTACAGAACCAGCCACACTGCTGTGAAGACCTGTAACTCCTACTACATTATAAATACAGTTTATCTATATTATCTTCCTTTTGCTCTGTCATCTTTAAAGAAACCCCATTGTGAATAAACTCATAGCATTGCAGGAAATTGCTTATATTTAAATACAAATTCTTTTTTTTTTCTTAAAAAGTTATTTTAAAAGATTTCTGCATACTTGTCACAGGCCCACCAATTTTCTTTTCAACAAGACATTTGGTAAAAGCAAATGATGAAAAAGCTATCAAAAAGTTACATGCCAATATTGATCTCACTATATAACAGAAAAGTATATATGTACTACAGCAATGTTAATCGTGTGCAGATGATGGAATTCAGTAGTTTTGCAAGTGAATTCTGTAAAAAAAATCGTTCTTTAAGTATGTTTACAGAATACCACTGAGATCAATAAAGGGAAACAAAAAGGTCTATAAAACCTCCTTATGCTGGAAAAGGACACCACTTAAATTAAATTAATTTTAAAATCTAATTGCTCCACTCAGTGCTAGCCCCTGAAATAGACACATTTAAAGTTAAATTAAACCCATAAAATCACCATGTGCATTGATGTAAGTGCATGCATGCTAGTGATGTGCTTTGTTTAATTAGATCTATTTAAAATCAGTTCTCAGTGGAACTTTGCATGGCATATAAGGCCTATGACTCCTTGCTGTCTCTAGTTTAGCTGAACACTAGACTGAGTGAGAAATTCTCCTGGTTAAATCAGGAGCCAAAAGTTTGGCAGAGTTCAGTCTCCATTCAGTATATCTACAAATATTTACATTGACTGTAAGATGACAAGCTTCCCAGGATCCCCTGGTCCTGGCTCCCTCAATAGCCTTAAATGCGGGGACATTTAGCTATTCACTCCAAAGGCCTTTTGATAGTACAGCACTTACTGTGAAATGTGTTGTTTGGGTTAGCTGCATGTCTCTGTCACTTATTTCCCAGGGAGGATTTGAAAGTTATATATGTTTAGCAACTACTGTATGCTAAAGACAAATGGATTTCCACAAGGTCTCATAATCTGCTGGGAAACTGTCTCTCCCTAATGCTTGAAAAATTGCAGAACAAAAAAGAAACAAAGGAAACAGATAAGAAAGCCTTTGTGTTTTGGAAAAGAGATGAATTGGCCGGGGGGGGGGGAGTGTGGGGGGAGTAGAATGTTGAGTGTTTGGGGGTTTTCTGCCAAGAGTTTGTTTTTCTGTTCCTTTATCCCTTATGAAGTTTTTCCCACCAGCACTGTCAGTATAAAATACTACCAAGTTAGAAAAATAGCAGCTCCTACCCACTTTGCATAGATGTTGCTGTTTATACAAGGGCATTTAGCTTTAAAAAAAATTAATTAGGTTGTGCATGAGACCTTGGGATAAGCAAGTAAAGGATCATGTGAGTGGATCACATGCTGGAGTTACTCAAACAGCAGCTTAAAAACTACAGCCTTGGTGCACCACCTGCAAAACCGTAGGTAAAAACATAAAGGTCGTAGTCCTTGACTTAGTTTTCACAGTGCAAGTCCAAAAACAAATTTACAAATCGTAACCAGCAGTCTACTTTAGCCATGTCAGTATTAAGGGGAGTACAGGCATCTAAATATTCAGAGCTATTGACAGTGCCCGCTCACTACTTCCATCCAAACCTGAAGGCATCTCAACTCACTTGGTGTTTCTATTCAGAACTGTGCATTTCCCCACGTGATTAGTATTGTGTGTGGAAATGTCTCAGTCCAAACAAGCAGCTGTCTGGCATGCACCTGCTCTCAGCCCTTACATGTATATCGACAGCACTCAAGCCCAACACCAGGCTCTGCACCATGGCTATTGAAGAGTGGCATCCAACAGACATGGCCTGCAGAAGACCACATTTGGTGGAAACGTCAGAGATCCTAAATGGGTTCTCACCTCAACCATGGGGCATCCAAACCCTCATCTGGGATCTCCAAGACACGGGATGCTGCAGCAGCCAGGCTCTCAGGGGACCAGGAGCAAACACCCTCCCGCCAAGGCTGCTCAGCTGAATGGTCAGGAACAGAGGACACCTGCAAGCAATGCCTAGCTGGCTTTAGAGAGAACACATATGAATGTGTATAAATGGAAGAAAGATCCAAAGATGTATTAGCTATCTTGATGTCTAATGGGTTAACGCTGGTGTATGTACCAATTATTATTACTGTATTCAGAATGGGGATGATTCAGCTATCCTTATGCTTTCCAAATTATTATCTGAGCCTGTAGGAATCTTTTTTTTAAAAAAAAAAAAAAGTTACCCTTGTGTTAAATCTTTCTGCCCTGGCATTATGACCAACCAGAGCAAAGACAGACATTTCTCAAAATGACACTGGTACAAGCTATTTAAATTCAAAGAAACATTTCAAACAAACTTCCATAGGAATAAAGTGAGAGAAGCAAGTAAATTGAACACTAAAATAAATGCCTCATGGTCTTGCTTATAACCAAAGAAACAGAGAAATATATGTTCTCTGGATAGATCATCGCAGAGCAATTTCCAAGGGAAATTCACAAAATAGTAAGCTGGCTCTTGCAGTTTGAATGCAATGACATGATGAGTTTCTTGCAAACATATGCCAAAAAAACTAATCCAAACTGGAAAGAAGAGAGGAAAGCTCCGATGAGACAGTTATTATAAAAGCTTCATTCAGGGCCTCCACCCTCATGTACTGTACCAGCCACCTTAGCTTTTCCACTCTGCCTGGTCCAAGAAAGCACCGACTAGTATATTAAAAATGCGGGCTTTAAAATGTTTGGGAATGGACAGTGACAGCAATATATGTTTTAATAATCAGACACAGATCATCAGATGACCCTTTAGTCAAAATGAGGTACAGAGATTTAGGTCTAACAGACTACAACATGAGTAAACTAAAGTAATACACATGGGAAAAAATACGAAAAATATTTCAAATTGCTCAGTCCTTCCAAGAATCAGGCTCTTTCTAGTGGAAAAGTATAGTAAGGTTATTAAAACATGACGTTGGGTATCTGGAAATACAGATTATACCCTGTTCCCAATTCAGTAAAGAGAAGTTTTTGACACTTATAACCAGGATTTCAAGCAACAGCACTTCACCTGTACAATCAACTTCCTTGGAAAATGCATTTAAGCCCTCAAACTTCACCATTCCCATTTCTAAAATTAATCTAGCCCACTTCTTACACCGCAAGCACATTGGGACCATAATGAATTTTTCATAAAAATACTGTAAGCTACAACTTCCTACATACATTAATCGTTTAAAATAAAATTTATTTAACTAACCCCCTTGCTCTCTAAGTACCATCATGTACCTTATCACTCTCTACAACTACCTGAAAGGAGGTTGTAGTGAGTGTTGGTCTCTTCTCCCAAGTTACAAGCAATGAGAGGAAACGGCTTTAAGCTGCATCAGGGGAGGTTTAGATTGGAAATTAGGGAAAATTTCTTCACTGAAAGAGCGGTCAGGTATTGGAAGAGGCTGCCCAGAGAGGTGGTGGAGTCACCAGCCCTGGAGGTATTTAAAAGACGTGTAGATGTGGCATTTCAGGGCATGTTTTAGGGGAGATGGTAGTGTTGGGTTCACGGTTGGACTTTGATGATCCTGGAGGTCATTTCCAACATCAATGATTCTATGATTCTATGTGCAGTACTTGTTTTTACCTTGGTTATGACTTATGCAAGGACCACTACTACCAGTGGAGAACACACACACTTCTCAGTTAAAAATAAGATCATGAATGCTGGTATTACTTGTCTGTTCTTCCAGAAAATAAGTGTATTTATAATGAAACATAGTCAATATATGCACCTGAAATTCTGGGAATGGATTTCATGTGTCTGACTTGCTTTGTCTCTCTCCTTCCTTATCCCCAACACCACAACTCAACTTCCTCAGGCTTCTTCCATCTGCTGTCACTTTCATCTCCCACTCACCTACTGTCACAACTCCATGTGTTGAATGGCAGCAGCTAATAAAACTACGCTCGTGGCTTTATGGCTTTTCATAAAACTACTCCATTCTGTGTCTCTTTTTTTTTTTTGCCTTACTTCTGCTGCGGCTTTGCGTACACTCTGTGTACTGAAGAACAAGCCTCCGTAGTGATTGTGTGAAATAACATGTAATGGCTTCACAAAACTGATATTATTTCTAAAAAGGGTATTTCATTTCTCAAACATGCTGAAATTCATTAAAGTATCTTTTGCCATCTGTTCCCTCCTTGTAAATAAATAACTCTTTCCATCACGGCAACCAGTATGACAAGCAACTAATATTTATGAGGATGTAGCAACACTCACAGGAACAGAAAAAGTGACATATATGTGAACAACAAAGAGAATCCATTTCAGCTTAAGGTGAACTTGGAAGTAGTCCCCAGCACCAGAACAAAGATGGTATCCTTACACGTAACTCAGGAACACTAAGGTATAACTCTTATATAAATGGATGTCTGTATTCCCGTATCCAGCAAAGACCCCCAGGGGATTTCAGCCCACATCAAGTCAGATCCACTCTTTCTTGAATGAGCCCAAACAGTTGTTCAATGACATCTTCATGAGATTGGCCGCTCTGCCGGCACAGCTGGCTTTCCAGTGAGGTTGGCTGGCTTTAAGTGGAAACTGTCAGTATTTGCCAAATGGTGGCCAGACAGACCAGACTTAACCAATTAGTGGAATACCCCATGCGATGGCTGGATGCGATTTCTCTCTGTGTGTATGTGCACACTCCACCTGCATGCTACCACATCTGAAGGCTGAAGGTGGTACCCGTACAGGCAGCCCTGTCCTCCCAGGTGAGGCAAAAGGGAGTCAGTCTGCTCCTCACTGGGCCAGCAGAAGCTGTTTTAAGTTTTCACACAGCTGAAAGTCACTGTGTGCATGTTTTACATAAGGGCTTGTAGGAGCCGGAGAGGCTCTCTCACTGCCCATCAGTGAGCTGTGAAACACAGGTGATCAGTTCCAGATGCTGCTTCAGTGCCTTTCCTTCTGCAGAAAGTGTGCAGAAGTCACTTTTGGTTTCATGGGACTCCCCAGAAATGGAAAACACACCAAAAGTCGGCGTGGATTTGTTATCCCTCCCTCAACATCAGGCAGGCTGCAGCAGCAACGAACAGGTCTGTGGAAAGACTTCTCCATGAGCTGAAGGGATCTGTGTTACACTCGCTATGAACCTTACAGCAAGAACCAGAACCTCATATTAAGTTCCTATCCACTGTCACAGCATGCCCAATACTTGAAGCAGGTTTGCCAACCCCATGACAGTCCCATTCATACTCTAACAGGGACCTTGCTTTGGACAGAAAAGAGAAGTGCATTGTGACAGAAACCAGAGGAACAGGATAGCTGCTTCAAAACGTACTATATTTGATCTGCCTGTTCATGCCTCCAAATTTTCTCCCTAAGGTTTTGACCAACTGCAACAAAGCAGTCCTTCAAACTTCTTATAAGTTTGTTTCTTTTAAAAATCTTTCTTCAGGAAAGACATTTGTCTCACCACTTCTGAATTATAATAAAAGCAGATCATGTAGCTGCATCTATCTGATAATTTACAGTACAACATTCACTTGTAAATTCAAAATGTTTTCTTCTTAGCACACTGTGATTACAATCAGTATACAGTCTTTGTAGAACTTGCCATTTACATTTTGCATATTCGGGGGCAGGGGGGAATCCAGCTTTAATTGTTAATGAAAAAAATGGGGCGATAAAGAAGCTGAGCCTGCAGTTTTCAGACATATCAGAAAGTATAATTTCTTAGAGCCTGAAAACATTCCAGTATAAAACATTTTGGGCTCATGGAAAGGTAATTGTGCAAATATACAGGCCCTGTGTAAACATTTAAGTATTTACAAGGTCCTCCAAGGATTTCAGTCAGACAGATTGTTGGCTCATCTTCAATATCCTTGTCATTATATTTTTCCGTATTCATGCTTCTATTGTATATACTTGGTTATGAGGACTGTGGTAACTACCAATACACTTCCAAGTGCAGTAGGCCAGCAGTGAGCTATTACTCAGCCTCCAGCCCTTTCTATCAAAGGAGGGTCCTGCTGGCCGGGTCTTCATGAGCCCTCCTCTCAGCCAGCAGCATGCTTGCTCCTCACCCACTGCTCTGTGTAAGCCTGCAGCTCCTAACCGTGAGGGCACAGTGCCAGCTCCAGCTCTCATCCTGGACATTTTGGGAAAGGGAATGGCGAAGGGTGGGAAAGGTTTATTTTAGGTTGGAGGAAGGGTTATATCTGCTGGTATTTATTGTAGCCTGGGAAGAGTAATTTGTCTTATTTGTTCAGACTCCACTCTAAAAATAACCAGTAATGCAAACAGAATCTTGGGCATCTTTATATGGTTTTACCAATCTAAATAAATAAAGTCATTTTGTTTTGTGTAGTACCTTTAGGAAGTAGCTTCATTAAATAGTCAAAATTAGAGCAGGTCGAAAATCATCTTCTAGAGTTCACAAGAAATTTTGCCTTTATGTAAGGCCCTTCATTTAAGAACCTGACAATACTTGGCAAAGACAACAAATGCTGAAAGCCACACAAGGTATATAGGCACTATTTTCCCTTCTGTAACTGAGAAGACTGAAAAATAAATTGGTTTGGCCAAAGCAACACAAGGAAATGGGACAGACCCAAAAACAGAATAGTGACTCCTCCACAGTCTCCTGCATCCCTCCATATAGACTTCCTCTTCCTGTCTCATCTCAATATTCATATTAATATGATTACATTGTTTGCATGTGACTATTTTCCCTAGAGACATTATTCAAATTTGGGCACTGAAATTACTTTATGCTAAAATTTGAAATTTTAGGTGAAATTTAATGGTTAAAAATTCTGAGGAAACAGTGTCCCCGGTCACTGAAAATTAAGGCTGAAAATGCCCATCAGATGATTTCTGTATATCACTCAGTGTCACTGAGTCTTGTTTTTCCTCAAAATCCTACAAAGAGAGAAAATCAGATCCCCTGAAAACTACAAAGCTAAATAGCCTTTTTTATCACCACCTGTCATAGAGCAAAAAATTTATCAATAACATAAGCATTGGTTGGGGTTAATATACAGCAGTAGCTCTGCCCAGCTGGAAGGTCACCTTCCATACATATTCACATTACGACAACCTTCTTCACACAGATTCGTGTGCACCGAATTGTCACCTTTTTTCTTTTTTTCTTTTTTTTCTTTTTTTTTTTTTTTTAAGAGCAGTTCTGGATAATTTGGAGCCAAGCAGTCTGAAGGCTCAAGCACAGTGAAGCAAGCTAGTATCAGCCTTTTGACAGGTTAAAAGTGTTGGAAAGAGAGACAGGCTGGGCTTTCCCACAGAGATCTGTGGGAGCTGGTGCACAGGCAGGAGGGAGCAATAAGTCCTTTCGCCCATCCTACATGGGCTCCACCAACCCCACAAGGCAAGGCCATGCTGCTGTTCTTCCACACACATAAAGAGACATCTGGCTCTACCATAGTATTTTTGTCAGGAGGTCAATATGGCTGTTTATGGGTCACACAGTGACTTCTCCAGTAATGGGATCACACTAAACTCAAAACCCAGTACAGGAGAATAGGCAAAAAAAGGGACTAAAACCAGGTCTTTGCCATGTTTGCTTAAGCCTGACATAGACGCGACTTAAACGTAATTCTAAATAAATCTCACTCACATCTCAACACCTTCCCTCCATCTTTTCCGTAGCAGCCAGGGTTCTCCCCAGACAAAGCGTGGCCTTGTTACAGCAGCTCCCTTTTTCCTTTGTGAAGCCAGAACAGGTTCCAGCTTCCACCGCAAACACTCTACAAAGATGGGCTGGATGCCCTCTGATGTGAAAACATTGCCAAGTCCACCCCCTAACGATGCCTCTGAGGATGAAAGCACCAAGGAGCCATGAAACACACCGTCTTCTCAAAGAGGCGAGATGAGATTCACCACGTGTATCTTGGTGAGTTATCTTTGAATGAACACTTGTGTCAACAAGATGGGTAAGCAATCTTTTAGTGTAGTAGTTACTAGTCAAAGCCCAAACCAAAAGCACCTCCTTGCCCCCACAAAGTCCAGTGATTTTCAAAATCCAAAACCTCATCTAAAAAGTTCGCTAATTACCCCAAATTTTATAGCAGGCCAAACCAGGACCTTGGATCCCAAATAACCCTCAAACTTGGGTTGGCTCAAATTCTGGATCCAATATCTGTGGTGTGGGCTAAGGCAAAACTAGAAGGGAGAAAGAAAAAAAATCAGCCTTGCTCCATGGATCTTTAATATAGGGCCACCTCTGATACACTTTAAAAAATATAATGAGACCACTATAATATATATTCCAGCCAAAATTCTTGGCTCCCAAAAACAGCTTTATATGGTATGCAATACAGAAACACCCAGGAGACGCTATAAGAACTTTGACAAGGCTAATATTAAGCTAGAACAAAACAGAACTACTGGCACCAGCTCCACTCAGCTCTTAAGTAAACTTGTCCCATTAAAAAGTAGCCTCTAAGATATTTTCTCTCTGAAGTGTATAGTAGCTTATAAAAAGCAGGAAGGGTTGCCAAGTCATAGATGCATTCAAGTACTCCTTACCCTCATTAAAGAACATTCCCTGGCAGCCAGCAGCTTTGAGTGTTCCAGTGAACCAGATTTTATAAGGGGGGGTGTTTACAGTGGTGTGTGATGGAGCTGGAAATCACGGTGCACTGTAGCAGCCCTGTACTAGATACAGCTGTGTTTGGAGCCTTGTCACCCAGGGCACAGAATACAACAGGTGATCAATGAGTTTCAAAAAAAGAAATAATGAGTATTAAGAAATAATATCTCACGCCTCTCTGCTCCATAGGAAGAAAAGCGTCCAGAGATGCGAGTGCCTAAATTAGGCACAGATTAGGTAGTGAAATACCACTAAGGATCTAAGTCTCACTTCCACCAGTTTTATATATTATAACAGTATTTACAGAGATGTGTTCATAGTGAGTGTGTACATAATTTAGCTTCTTAACCTACCCACTCATTTACGCAGCATTTAGGAGTTAAATTCTTTTGTGGATCTGGACCTTAACACTACCCCCTGCTTTGTTCATGTAAAGGCTATCTTCTCTTCTCAGTTCAGTGTCCAACACATCTTCTGCCTGAGCATATTATACAGCCCTGTAAGAGGAATCAACAAATGACTGAATACAGAAGGTCTTTCCATCCTTAACATTGATGAAGAACTGGGAAAGAGAAGACCCGCATTTTCTCTCTAACAGTATGAGTGCTGAGGACCTCAAATACAATTTATCACCTGTTTATAAACACATGCTAGTTACCAGTTCCTACCCAGCTGACCCCTGTCCCTGTTACGATTTGGCAAATCCAGAAATGCTCAGTTTATACATTCTTTGATCTTACAGAATAATTAATATTGAAGAAAGAGGATGTAAAACCTGTCACACACACAACTGTCACCTATGCTTTCCCAGAGCGGCAATAATGTGGTTGCAAACCCTCAGCCAAACTGGCATGGCCAGAGAAAGAGGATAGCCTGTGCAAAATGACATTGGGTATAGGCATTTGAATGTAAAAATACTCCCGAAGTGTAGCAAATAAGCGGAACTTAAAAACAGCAGAGCCTCACATACTCTGGGTGGTCACTCTGAGATAAAAGAAATACTAGAGAAGCAGATAGGCAGGCTCCCACAGCATCTTGTAGCTGCAGGACCAGTCACAGAGAAAACAAACGAGAAATCTTGGTCCACAGGGAAAACACATGGAAAGAAAAGTCATGGCCAGGCCCCTTTCTGTAGAATTTTGACTCAAGTTTCAAGGATGCTCAGAAGTGATGAGGAAACAGAGATAAGGAAACATGTACAGAGACTGATTTTAACTGTCTTGTCATAATTTGTATATTTCTCATGCTAGGTAAAGTAGTAATATCTTGGGTTTGGAATTCTTACAAAGGCTGCATGTTAGGCTTCATAATTTGTTTCAGTTATGACGTATTTTTTACTTTAAGAGGCAGATTATAAATCTAGAGTTCCCTTGAGTCAGGGTTTGGGTTGCCTAAGCTATAAGACAGATCTAAGGATCAGTGCAAATCTTGAAGGGCTAAAGTGGCTGAATGGTGAAGCTTCATTTGTTTCAGGGGATGACAAGGTAACAGAGCATCCAAGAAGCGTGCTGGAGAGACCAAATGGGCCAGTGCCATAGAATCATAGAACCACAGAATGGTTTGGGTTGGAAGGAACTTTTGACAATCACCTAGTTCCAACCCGCCCGTCATGGGCAGGGACATCCTTCACTAGACCAGCTTCCTCAAAGCCCCATCCAACCTGACCTTGAACACTTCCAGGGATGGGGTATTCACAAATTCTTGGGGCAATCCATTCCAGTGTCCACTACCCTCATCATAAATGTCTTCCTTATGTCCAACCTAACCTATCCTCTTTTAGCTTAACACTGTTGCCTCTTGTCTTCTCACTACAGATCCTGGTAAAAAGCCTCTCTCCATCTTTCCTGTAAGCCCCCTTTAAGAACTGAAAAGCTGAAATGAGGACTCCCCAGAGCCTTCTCTTCTACAGACTGAACAACCCCAACTCTCTCAGCCTGTCCTCATAGGACAGGTGCTCCAGCCCTCTGATCTTTTTCACGGCCCTCCTCTGGACCTGCTCCAACAGGTCCATGTCTTCCTTGTACTGAGGACCCCAGAGCTGGTTGCAGTACTCTCACAAGAGCAGAGAAAAGGGAGAGAATCACCTTTCTCGACCTGCTAGCCATACTTCTTTTCATGCAGCCCAGGATACAATCGGCTTTCTGGGCTGCAATTACAAATTGCCAGCACATATATAATTTTTCATCTACCAGTATCCCCATGTCCACAGGGCTGTTCTCAATCCATTCATTACCCTGGTGATTGCCCCGATGCAGGTGCAGGACCTTGTTGAACTTCATAATGTTCACAATGGCCCAGTCCTCAAGCCTGTCAAGGTCCCTCTAGATGGCATCCTTTCCCTCAAGTGTATCAACCACACTACTCAGCTTTGTGTCATCCGCAAACTTGCTATGGGTACAATCCCACTGTCTGTGTCATTAATAAAGATATTGAACGGTGCCAGTGCCAATATGGACTCTTGAGAGACACCACTTGTTACTGATCTCCATTTGGACCATTTGATGGTCCAGTGAGACCACTCCATTGAGTCACTGACTGCAACTCTTTGGATGAGGCCACCCAAATAATTCCTCATCCATCAAACCCTTCTCTCTCCTATTTATCTAAAAGGATGTTATACAGGACTGTATCAAAGCCCTTACAGAAGTCCAAGTAGATGATGTCCATAGCTCTTCCCTTGTCCACTGATGCGCTCTATTGTAAAAGGCATGTAGATTATCACTAATCTATAGATCAGTCAGGCATGATGTGCCCTTTGTGAAGCCATATTGGCTGTCTCAGATCACCTCCCTGTCTTCCAAATGCCTCGAGATAGCTTCCAGCAGGATCTGTTCCATGATCTACTGGGCACAAAGGTGAGGTTGGTATTTTCCAGGGTCCTCCCTTTTAAAAATGGGTGTGATGTTTCCCTTTTTCTAGTCACTGAGAACTTCACCTGACTACCAAGGCTTTTCAGGTATGATGGAGAGCAGCTTAGAAACTACATCTGCCAGTTTAGAGGTGTATCAGCCTATTCAGACTATGTCTAAGAGGATTTAGACTAAAACTTGGCAGCCTGTGAAGTGTCTATCTATAAAATCTTTACCAAGTTGTGCTTTAGAGTATCAGTATATTCTGTGACCAAGTCACCCAGAAACTTCCTTTAATGTTCCTGGAGAGGAAAGAGAAAGGAGTGGGAGGGAAATGAAATTTTATATATATATATTTGTCCGTCAAATGAATAGGACCTCACTCTGAACCAGGAAAGCAGCTATAATTCTTTCCAAGGACGTGTCATCTAACTGGAATACCATGGGAAATTTTATTACTCCTTCCCCTCTGTTTTATCTGCCATGGTACATATAGAAGTCATCCATAATGTCACAGATTGTTTTTATTTCCTCCTACCGCATTGCTGGCTCTTTTTCCTCTCATGTCAAACACAGATTATACCCAGCATTCAATGTGCCTGCTAAAAACTTTCAGATATGGCTACATTTGGAAGAAAGTTATAAAGTGTGGACAGAATGAGTCGCCAATATTTTATTCTTCTAAAGGGTCGTTTGAAACTAAGAGATTGTCCAGTAGACCTCAATACTGGGAGAAATGACAGCTAAAGCATCCTGCAAATAGCTTTGGTTGTGGATATATACTACCCAGCTATGCTTTAAGGAAAACAGAAAGTCTTTCTATGGTAAATAAACAAATTCATTTTTTCCTTCTATTTCTTCACCACATTACCTATTTCCATCCATTTCATTCCCAGAGAATATCTTAAAGAATCAGCATTTCTGCTAATTATTTTATAGAAGACAATAATACAGAGTTCTCACTATGCACAGATAAATGTAGACCCAGCACCTACATTTAGGAGAGCAAATGGTTCTTATTACTGGTTATAAATGCCCATGAACAGACTGAAGTTTTGGATGCTGGTTCACACACTGGAAGATACACAGGACAGGTTGGATGAACATACGTTAAAAAATAAAAACCATATTTTTTTTCTAAGCTATTAATTTAGTCTACAGTCAGTGGAGGCACTTCCAGAAGACAATTCATGCTACCTGCCTTAAGTTGCTATCCTTGGATGGCAGGAATCGCTGCCTGAAAATGTACATCTTATGGTACCAATCACACAGGAAGCCCAGAGCAGTCATCCAGAAGTCGGGTAAGGCAAACTCCACCATAACGCCCTCTACATACCCTGTCATTGTTCCTCTGCTCTGTGGCATCTGCTCACAAGAAACAGAGTCACAATTGTCTGTGAAAACCTCTACTAGATTCTCCAGTGGACCAACTGGACCACTAATAAAGAGCATCAAACTGGGCATTATGGAACACTTACTACTCTCAGGACTCTAGCAATAGTGGTAATTCAGATCCCACCACAAACCTGAAGAGAAAGGGAGTCTCTTTTGTTCTGTTTGTACAGCACATCACACTGTGGGGACCTTGTTCAGGATCAGGGTCTCCTTTTACTCCTTTGTCCCTCCAAGCTCCAGGTATCAGAGAATCCACACAGTCTCTGTGCAGAACATGACACAGAAAGCTTACAGATCAGCAACGTAAGAGACCTCACCGTTTTCTCCTGTGATGAGCAAAAGGTTCCACATCCAAGTAAGGAATGCATTTCAGCTTCAGGAGGGAACTGTACAGCGATGCATTGAACAAGTCGCCAACCATCTTGGCCACCATGACAGCCAGCATTATCAGTAGCAAGGACTGGACATCATTTGTGATCTCTACCTAAGGAGAAAACAGAACAAAGGACTTCCCATTTTTTTCATACACCTGGAAACGATGGCAATGGTTGCACAGGACTTCCTACTTTTTTCAGGAGAGAACAGGAAGCAGTTCTGTCTGCTAAAAATGGAAAGGCTCTCCCCCTCCTTTCCCAGGGATGGGTGATCAATCAACACTTCCACCAGAAAGTCTTGGCTGATGTAGTGACAGCTCCCCCTCCCGTTCCTATCAGTTGAAGCACTCCACTTACATTAAAACTCACGTCTCATTCCCATATTTCAGGTGACTTGTGATAATTTTGAAGTAAGAGAGGACGGTAAGTACAGATGGAGTAGCCAGATTGCTTAAAATAGCTTGGCATTGTGACAAATATTAAAAAATGAAAACAAATCCAAATATTTTTTTTATTTCTTGCTGAGCTCAGGCAATATAAAATTGTTTTCCCATACTGCTGCTTCCTGACAGAAAAAGTGCCTTGTACAAACACTGTCTTGAAGGATGCCAGAAAGGGAAACTAGCAGCTTTTGACAGAAGTCCAGCTCAGGAGATCAAGCAGCAGGAACATCACACAGTTACCATGCTGAACAACGCTTGGCAGTACAAGGCATGGGTCAGGCATCCCTGCCCCCATGATCACAATTCTATGAATGTGGCACTGCAGCACTGGTTATAGAGAAACATAAGCACGAATTATGGTATCTCACCTGAAACACATTTCCTAAGTGATGCTTGAACTTTCTCCCTGTTTAGTGAGAGTATGGTCAATACCCTCAATAGTGAGGGCAAAGCAGGTAGAGTGTCTCAATACTTTATCCCCCTTCAGCTATTTGTTTTTGCCTCCACAGCTGGACACAGCCACCATAACAGTACTGTTAGCTCACTGCAGTGCAAAGGTAGACTGAGTTCACTTGACCTACTACTGCAAATGTCTAATAGCTGTTGTGGCAGTGACTTAAAGCACACCAATACAACTGCCTTTGAATAAAGGATTCAGAGTGAATCCTCATACACAAAGTAGAGAGTAATGTGAATGCACTTAATACTGCTTATGCCCAACTCACAATAGTCAAGTATTTTTCATGGTGAAAATGACCACACAGAAATATTCTCATTATGCTACCTTAATAACCCTTTTTAGTAAAAACTGCTCTCCTTTCACTTCCCACTATTTCCCCTACTATTGCATCCTATTAAAAAGGCGTATTCACTAGCAATCATCCTGGGATTAAATATGCAAACTTTCCTAATAACACTAAGAGGCTTTTGCCCAGAAACTTCTCTCCAGTCCAGACAGACCGTATTGCAGCACATTGCCATTTAATAGACCTCATTAGCCAGAGATTGTTTAGTACTCCAAGAATCTACATTCAAAGAATGCCAATAAACACATTTCTGCCTGATAAGCTGTAGCAAATTGATCCAGACTTATACTTTCACCCTCTTTCTGTCGCTGTTCTGGGTTTGGAAAGATAACATCCAGGATGATTTACAGTATATCCCAACAAGGGACTCATATGGCATGGTCAGCCATGTACGACAGGGTCATGCAACTGTCCTTTCTGCTTGGACATAGCCAGGGATTTCTAATAACACCACAGCATTCTTTGAATATCTCTTTAAACCTAGTATTCAACTGTTTTATTTAAAAATACCAGGAACATGTCAGTTGAAAGGAAAACAGCAACTGTGGGATTTTAAGAATTGCTTCATCATATCTGCCACAACTCATTCACACAGATGGAGACTCCTTTATTGTGGATTCCTTTTAAGGTTTTTTTTAAAAAAAGTATCTTTCTATGGGGAACTTTTCTGGAACAAAACCAGCATTAACAATTAATATAAAAACACTCTAAAAAGCTATAAAAGCACTCTAAAACTCCAAATTTAAACACTCTTGAAACTCAACCTCTAAAAAACACTCACGTAACTGCTTTCACCTATACATAACATCTCCAGAACAGCAAGAACCAGAGCTTGATTTTCCAGACTCCCCTCCTTGTTTTTCATCCCATTTTATCCCTTGCTCCTACCCTCCCATTCTCTAGCAGGAACAGTCAAGCTGGCCTGGCCCAGGCCCTCATCCTTTATTGTCGCAAACATTCAGCAGCATTTTACATCTGCTATTGAGTAACTGAGGCTTGTGCCGATTTTCTCCAGCTCTGCAGCCCTCCTGAGTGCTGAGATCTGAGGGGTGGCTCCTCTCCACAGCAGCGCATTGAACGCTCGGAGCAAGTGCCTCTGGGTTCAGTGTCGGACTTCACTTCCTCCAAGAGTTAACGCCTGCTGAGCAGAAACGCTGTTTGCCTTTGGCAGGCTAGTATGGCTGAGGTCATTAAAGAAAGACATGTTAAAAGCATTTTGAGCAATACCTTTTCTATGTAAGTAAATTTAAACTTTGGCCAAAATAGAGCTGATAGAGTTGTCCTGAACTCTCACTACAGATGGAAACTGGAGAGGTAATTTTTTTGATAGGAAATTTTCTTGGAAATAGGAAATACTAGAGCAAAAACATAAAGCAGATCTGCAGATGACTTGGAAATCAATTATATATTTGAAGCATGAGTATGAAAAACAGATTAAATCATTCATAAAATTTCAAGAAAACGTGCATGAAAATTTAACCCATTATGTGACCCTAAAATAAGGTGAAGCTGTACACTAATTATAGATCAAGTTACTTATGAAGCCCAGCCTAAAGCAAAAGTTTTATTAACAAATTGACTTGATTTCAAGTACTCAGAGAGCTAGAGAAAACCTTATTTCCTTTTTACTGGGGGTTCTCATGTCATGGGAGAACATTTATTAGCTATAAACGTATATCAAATAGAAGAATAAATTCCAGAGATCAAATAAGAAATGCTGGAGAAGGGAATCACAACAAAAAGATTCACACAAAAAAGATGCAGTCACTCATAGAAGAAAATGTATGCCAGTCTCAGCACTGCAGAAAAAAAGAAGAATTCATTGAAGCCTCCCCAAAACCTGTAGCCAAAACCTAAGTCCATTAATGACAAGGATGATGGCAATGCAGCAGCAAAGTTCTCCTTAGGGTGTCTTGATAAAAATCAAGGAAGCACAAGTTAATCCAAGAACCGTGACAGATTCAAGTCATCTTCTGTGAGCGTATGGACACACACAAACCTACACATGCACATATATGTGCCCTTCATAAAGCTTAGTATTCCCTGTTTAGAGAAGGGCCCTCTGCTCCCTGCTGAGAGAGACAAAGTGCAGAGCCTCAGGACTCAGCTGCATGAGAGAGTGAGCCCGCGGTGAGTTTGGGTGTGAATTTACTGCGTATTAGCTACTCTGCACTAACTACCCGCTTGGGTACCCTTGGTGCTTGGGAAGTGAAAAACAACATACTTCACCTTCAAAAAGGACCCCGCCTAACTCACGCAAAAGCACTCTTAAAGCTACCCTGCACAAAAGCACTCTTAGTAGGTACTAGAAGCATCCACCCAGGGAGTTAGTGCCAAGTAACTAGCAGGCTGTAAATTCATGCTGGAGCTCCCTGCATACTAATTCCCCCAGCAGACAGGCCCTTGTAAGCCCAGAACAGCAGCCAAGCAAGCCCAGCCACAGTCCAACACCATTAGGAGCCCATGTGGTCCAGGGCTGGAAGGTTATGCAGCCTCTCCTTCAAAAATACTTATCCGTTCAAACCAGTTCCTAAAGAATTTAAGAAAGGAACAAATTACACAGAGCATTACAGAGGGAGTGATAAAATAAAGGTGACAAAAGCAGAGAAAGGAAGGGGGAAGTTGGGGGCAGCCACCAAACGCCTACAACTCTTCAGCCATTAAACACGATGTTTCATTTAGTGATATTCATTCCAAGCCTGCGTTTTAGGGGCTGCTCTTTAGGATGCAATTTACTCTCTGTGCATATTGCCAGATTTTTTTTTCCTTTTGATCCTACGGGTGCAGCAGGCCGTGCCAAAAATGTCTTTGCCTAGGGCACCCGTCTATGCAAAGCCAGCAGCACTAATAGGCGCTGGAAGCACTCGGCGCTGACACTTCATACATCAGCAGCCTAGTAAATTGCATCTATTTTTTTTCAGTATTCTCTCTATATACAAAATCTTGAAAAATGTCGTTTACACACGCACAGAGACCACAATTAATTTATTAGCACAGTTACTCAAACCTCTTTAAATATCTTCTTTGTCACCGGAGGCACTTTTCAACAACCCCCATGGTCCTCAGTTTCTCAGGCCTCCACATCATTATAATCTATTAGGCACCTTCATGTTAGCTCTGTTTTATTATATAACACATAATTATGCATTTCATTAACAGCATCACCAGGCACGGTACATCAAAAGGAGAAAGGCAGCTGCCCAGGAAATTCAAAAAGATGCAGTTTACTTAAAGCTCACTGTTAAAAAACCTCCCCCACTTTTCAATCAAATTGTGGTTAACATGTTTCAAAGGTTTTCTTCCAGCTCAGAGAACAGAGTCCAAACAACCTCATTAGACGCAAGGCTGCTGATACAGTGAATATTCCCTGAACCCTTGATATTTACAATAATATAAAGATTGTCAGCCATCTACATAGCACAAATCAATTTTCTTTCTTCTACTGAAAACCCGCTTAGCAAGAGAGCTCGCTTGCTACTTGCAGCCTACAACGACAAATGCAGAAGAGAGGGCATATCAAAAAGAAAGAAAAATATATTTATTTTGTAGTCAAATTCATTTTTCAAGATTTGTTGAAACAGAAGAGCTGACTGGCAAACTGAACAAACAAAAGACAAAATATCCTTCCTTCCCATGATATGAAGATCATCATCCTTGGTAGAAGCAAACTCTCCAGAAAGAAATATTTTTGTCATTCTTCACAAGGTTACACACGGTTAACCGAAAGGCCTGGAATTTGGAAAATATTTGGGAAAAAACAAGCAGCTGCTGGACAAAGGTGCAAGACAATATGTCTGAGAGCAAGTTTAAATAGTGGGTAGATGGGAAGGGACATGAAGCCTTGGTACTACCAGCCAAATCCAACAGCTTTGGAGTTGAGGCTGCAGCTCTGTGCAGTTTCCCAGTCTCCAGGCCACCAGATTTTGTGGAAGAGTACACACTCCCCCAGGAAAGCAACTTTCATTTCTCTCACATACAACCAGAACGTCTCTTATTTGAAATTTTTGCTACTATTGATTAAAGGCACCAAGAAAAAAAATCGTTTATGATCAACAGAACATATCCAAAGGGTGGAGGGCTTGTAGCCAGCAGAAAACTTTTGATCATTTTTTTCTTAGAGCAAATACCAACAAGGTTGCAAGCTGATCACTTGACTTAAAGAAGGGAAGGAGAGAACAATTCTCTATTCACAGCAGTAAAAGAGTTGTTCGTGCAGCTTTCTTGAGAACAGGAGGTTATGGAAATAACATCTCCCACGATTAAGTTATTTGTATTGTCACAGCCATTTCATAAATGATACAGATCTGCATTTCAACTTCTTTCATCTCTGGATTATGATCTGGTGGCCCTTAGAAACCTGTGCATTGAACACTTGAGTCACTTCCCACTTAATAGTTCCTGACAAACTATGGGTTGAAATGGAGCTATCATGATCCACTATTTTCATCTGGGATTACGCCAAAAGAGGCACCTTCTTCACATATCAATCCAGCTGAATACTCCCTCCCTGAACTTCTTTAAAACTAAGTGAAAGATATTCCTTTCCTGTGCACTTCACCTTTAAAGAAATCCTTTGTAGTCTTAGGACTACATCCATTAACTCAACTCACTTTACTGTATCTCCTTATCACTCATCACCATCACTGCTGGAAATTTTTGGAAAAGTGGGATGCTGCAATACAGTAAACATAAATCTCCTAAAAAGACATGATTGCCATGCTAGACCCAAAAAGTTATGCATTCAAGCTCCCTCACACTGCTGAAAATTATTATTTCTTGCAGCCTCAGGCACACAAAGCTGTGCATCACACTCTACAAAGGGCGGCACACCCAGCGTAGGTTCACTGTGAGGACGTCCTGCCAAACCCCAGTGCCAGGAGGATTGCACAATTAGTGGGATTCTTCCTCTTACAGAGCTCAACCCCATTAACTATTCCAGGCCATTACAAGGAATAGGCAGCCTCTAGCACCCTAGAGCTTAATTACTGCCAAGACAGAGCACGAAAAAATATCTTCGCACAGGGTGCGTACTTTTTCTCTTTAAGCAAAGTAGTTGAATTAATCACACTCATGCACTGCTTCTTAATTTACTTTAATTCATAATGTTCAGTGAGATCTTGTCCCAGTTTTCTCTGATGTGGATTTAAATATTTGTGTGTTTTTCTGAAGCCAACCAGCATTTTGTTGATGATTTCCTTGCTAAAAGGGAGAATAATTTTTTCTAATTCCAAGACCTAGTACAGCAGCAGGAGATTGCTAAAGAGAATATAGAAATGTTTGATTTCTTGTTTCAGTCCCTCAGGGCCTATAAATACACCTGTTTTGACAGGCTGTGGCAATGGATGCAAGTGATATCAGAAACAGAATAGTTGATAGCAGCAACTCTTGCCAAGATCCCCTGGAAAGATATGTATCAGTGATTTTTTTGTAATCTGGCTCTTTAGCTTACATACAGAGCAGACACCAGACCCTGAAAGGAGGTTTCAAAGCTGTCTAAATATGTGTCTCGTGAAGGTAACACTGGTGCGTGCTGTGTCAGGTGAACATTCTAGTAATAAAAATAGCAGCATTGTGGATGTGCATTGCTGAATATGCCTAAAAATTCAGCTGGGTCGTGTATTAAATATTTTCAAAACAAGCACTGTACTGTATAATAACCCAGCTAAGCAACCTTGTACTTTTTTAGCCCATTGTATCGCAGAGTTCTTTAAATTACGATTCATGAGCATTTTTAAGTAAGATAGACAACTGCAATAAACCTCTTGTCATATTAAAGTGATGCTAAAAGCAACATCTGCGGAATGCCACGGTTCTTATGGCCTCAGCTCCTGAGGTCTAGAAAAGGCTGAAGAAGAAAGAGCCCCACAACTACAGGCAGCTGCAGGCTGGACAGTGAATTTACCAAGGCTATTTGATAAATGCTGTATGCCATGGGCTGCAAACTTCATTTCAGCTTTACCTTCAGTAGGAGATTAGGCCTTAAACATCAGAACAGAAAATTTACAAAAGCTTGTTATTCTCAGAATGAGCATAGGTACTCATTCACTGAGCCTCCAGTTTCTTAAAGAAATGCATTACGAAATCTGAGGTCCTGAAACCATTCCCCACCTCTTTCTCCATGAGAGCACGGTTTCATTTATTTCATTTTCCAGACAAGCTACTGCCAAAAAACACATGGTGCTCTTCCCCTAGTTGGAGCAAATTCAACAGAAAATAGTAGGACTTAATGTATTTAACAGTTTGCTAATTATGCATTGTTACTCCAATTATTTTGGCATTAATTTGAATAAGACTAGGATCCGTACAACAGTACTCTGCATCTCCCCTTCTTTGTAAAAAGGTGACATCACTTGCAGTCAGGTTCCAAAATAACATTAAATATACCATACAAATACACCAGGCTTCTCCTGACAGGCAGTGTAAGCAGAGCGAATGCTTATCCTGTTAGGAATAACTGTAGGCGCGGAGATTTTGAAAAATTGTTTTGACTAGGGTTTAAACTCTTCATTAGAAAAAAAATCAGGCAGCTTAGTAACAGAAAATTATACCCTGTCAAAACAGCTTCTGTGAACCATCTCAGGTGTAATCAAAAACGTTAAGTGAGCCCTAAAGTATTTAAGTGTGACGGGCTGATGCATTAAATAGCCTAGTGCTGGGAAGAACCTGCCAAATGAGTTTCCAAATAATTAAGCACTTCCGCTGCCTGCTTTGAAGGCAACATGATGGGAAAAATCTTGAATACTACACATTTGTCCCAGCTTCTGCAAAACATTTTCCTTTCCCCACCAAATCAGGTGGAAGATCAACCATGTGGCATTCGCTCCTGGAGAGTTAAAATGAAAACTGTGGCCATGCGGAGAATCCTGACCAAAGCTAAATTCGATATTGAGTAACCCTGCTGGAGTAACTGTACTGAACCGTTTTTAAGCATCTATGGAGAGAATTTGAACCTGACTGTTGAGTGGGCACATATGCCTTCCTGCCCTTCTGGTATGGACTCCATAGTACGTGCCTTATTAACCAGCAGTTCAGAAAACACTCCCTGATCCAGAGCATGTACATGCATACTCATTCTAAAGTGAGGGTCAAAATCTTCTCTCATCTACACCAATGTAGCATGACAGATGCTGACATGAGTTGTCATGAGCCTCTATTAGTTTCTCACACAGGAATGGCTCTCTCAACAGGCAGCTGAGAGCTCCTTATCATTTTCTCTCCAGAGCACCAGACTACATTTGCCCCACCAGCCCAATGTCCCTTTCACGCCCTTCCGTCTTGAGCAAGTCAGAGGAAGGCACACTCAGACATCTCCCAAGGTCTGTGCTGCCAAAGTGTGCCATAAGGATATATTCATTTATTAAAGTCAGTGCTTTCCCTTGTCTTTGTCTGTTCCCTCCCAAGTACTGCATACGCTGTGCTAAACAAGGAGGAGAAAGGGAAAAGTATGACTTAAGCCCTCCACATAAATTCTCTTTTCTTTGAACAAGGGTCAGGCTGAGGAAGAGCATGAGGTGAGAGCAGTATAAGCAGAGTAACCTGAGGTCAGACTTCATGCTATATGATCTGAAGCACCAGACAACTCCACTCCAGCTGTCTCCACAGCTGTGCAACTTCATCCTCTCTAAAGCCAGGCACTGCTGTTTCACAAGTTGCATCAGCAACTGAAGAAGTCATCTGCTGCTACATAACTCACCAGTGGACAACAACCTGCGTGACCACTGCCAGTTTGGGGTGTTGTGGGTTGGTTTTTTTTGTTTGGGTTGGGGTTGTTTTTTTTTTTGGGGGGGGGGGGGGGGGGGGGGGGGGTTTGTTTTGCCTTTTTTTTTAGAGGTGCAAGAAAGCAGCTCAGGTCTGGCTCTGCAAGCCTGCCTGAGACACAGCCATCAGGCACTCAAGAGTTTTTTCCATCATCCCTTTTTCATATTTCAAAATGAGAGAAGAGCCATCATTAGGACAGGTCCCACTGGCTACCAATTATGCTCCTCCTTTCTGCAGTGCTTCTACTTTTCCACGTGCTTCCCCTCGGTGCCCACCTCCATTCAGTCTTGCTCACAACAGCAGCACAGCTTTCACCAGCAGTCACCACCACCACCGTGTGTGCCCTGGACCCAGCCTTATTCCTCTTCAAAAAAAACAAACAGGGAGAATGTTGAAACTGCAACAACAAAAGATGTTGTTCTGCCCATCTTGAGCAGAGGGGAGGCCATGCTCCTCCCTAGGGATTTGCATCTCTCAGGACCTACAGTAGGAGCCTCCTTCCCACTGACAGACCTTGTTCAGCCCAGCAGCTGCCGGGTTGTGTAACCACTTGCTCCTGTTTCAGCTGGGTCCAATAATCAAACAGGGATTTCTGGCCCTGAGCCCCCATTCATTAGAGCACCCGGTTACATGGGGGTTTTAATTCAAGATGATAATAAACCCCTCAGGCTGGAAAAAAAGAGATAGGCTTATGGTGGTAGGTTTTGTCCCAGAGATAAATCATTTTCTCAAAATTTGGAAAAATCACTATTGGCAACATTCTGAAGTTTTTAAAGTTAAAAATATAACAAAACTTAACAGTTTCAGATGCTTTTCGTGACAGTGTAACTGAAAAATGTCTTTAATTTGGAAACAAATTAGATCTGGCAAAGAATTAGTACATAAGACAGCCCAATCGCATTTTGTAATTTGAAAAAAATTAAAAACAGATAAGATACTGTGAATTAAAAATAACTTCTGCACATTAAATTCTCATGAACTTTCATTAAGGTTTATATTACATGTCCCAAATGTACAACTGTATGTTGTAATACACCAGATCTCTTTATTTATAAAATACCTTTAAAGCTACTGAAAGCTAGAGCCAGAAAAATGACTATATAAAAATGTTATCTTCTCGCATTACAACTTCATTTCCAATGTGTGTATTTAAAACAGAGATGCAGTCTCAATTTCAATATTTTAGATGCACAACTGAACTTTCTAAAAGTTCAATGCCAATTGAATCCATGTACAATTCAGTCATGTCTGTTTATTTTACTGATAAAAACCTGGTGCCAAAGCTGAAACAGCTATATTAGAGATATAGCTGGATTCTCTTCTAATCTGTGAATTACCTATAGACTAACCAACTGCCCCATAGTTGCAGTTCTTCTTTACAGATGATGAATGAATGAATCAGAGGGGACTTGTTCTGACTTTCTTGGGCTGGGTTCATAAGGCTACCATCCAGAAAGAAAAAGGGTTTTCTTTCATTTTTCCCCACAAGCATACATTCTTTTATGGAATGTTCCAGTGATGTGACAAATTGTTTATCATCCCTGTAGAGCAGTATTTTTTAGATTAAAACCCAAAAAGCTTTCATTTGGAATGCTATTTTGGCATCTCTTGAGAATTTTAAACTCGGATTCGGCTTGGCCTCTCAGATTAAACTACGTCTCCCACGATGCACCATGTATTGCCTCTTCCTTCCTCAGACATACCAAGAAAGTCTCTTTGGTGTTTCACGGGAAATATTTCATTCCTTACAGAAAAATGCTGACATGAAACAACAAAGCTTATACTAGGACATTTAAAATATTTTTTTTCTTTATTTCTGTTTTTCAGATGTTCAGCTTTTTGATGAAATGTCCAAGGGTTTTGTAAAAACAAATCTGAAGGCCTCATTTTTCAGTCAAAAATAGAATGATTTAAAAAAATGGCTTTCTACTCTAATGTGAGTGATGCTGAAAAAAACAAGCTATTGCAGACTTCTGTATTTATAGTCACTCCTACCACAAAGCTAGGCACTGAAGAACATTCTGCTGGATTGACTGTAAGATCATACTGATGTTATTTGACCACAAGATTCTTCACATGAACAAGAAATTAATGTATTTCAGATCAGCCTGTTCTCTTGCTTGCTGGTATGCCAAAAGCATACTCAGCACTCAGAGAAGTTTCCTACTCACACTTCAGCAAACTACGATCTTTATCAAGGAAAGGATCGCACTTTGGATGGCATTACAAGTTTGGAAGGGAACTCCCTTCTTTTCAACTAGTCAGATGTTACACCACGTTTTATGTGCCGAAAACAAGACTGGTTTCTTTTAAGACCATAAGGACCGATTAAATCATTTAATTTGACATTTTGCAAAATATCCTGCTTCCTGTAGTTACTCATGCCATAAGACCTGCCCTGAAGAGCTGTCTGGACCAAAATCCAATAGCCTCCTTTTTCTGAAGCCCACAGCATGAAAGTGCCACTGCTCTTGAGCCCCATCGCTTCAGGGTCAGCGGGTCCTCCATTTGGGAAGAACATAATAAGGGCACCAGTACACAAGCCCAGCTTCATGCCAGCACTCATTTTGTGCATTTAATAATCTACCAAAAACAAAAAAGTAAGACAAACTGGGAGGAAACTATGCATTACAGAAAGGCACCTGCACTGTAGTTGGTGTTTTAAAGCCAGCTGTTTAAAGGTTATTTTATTGTTTCTTTCTCTTACTAGAGCAAGATCCAAGAAGACTGCAAGTACATCAACAAGTCTTATGTAAAGCACAGTTTGCACTGAAGACCCTTTGCACCTCTAAGTTCTGCCAGCTCTGCAGGCAGCTTCCTTTTCAGGCTCTCCTCATTGCCTACACAACAATCCTGGGCACTCATAAACCAGCTGGGGACAAACCCCAGAGACTGGCCAAACAAGACAACCAATTCGTACCATGAGCTGTTTTCTGTCCTTACTTTCCAGCTCAAGGAGCAGAAGGTTAGAGGGAAAAGCAGGAGGTCCAGTTGGCAGACACAGCCCCAACCCAAATGGAGGTGGAGGCTGCCCAAGGCAAACAGACACTGCTGTTTCACGTGATGAGGAGCACACGCACCACCAGAGCTATCCTTCTTCCTTTCTCAGGGAGACCTTACCCTGCTGCAGCCAAGTAAAACAGTGACAGGTAACAGGGGTCAGCAGGCAGGCTGGAACTGAAAACGGAGGAAACATCATTCATGTTCTGACAGACATGCAAAACATCACACAAAAAGCACTGGGCAACCCAGCATTTCTACTAAAACGCTCTCTCTGTTTCTAAAAGTTTTAAGATCTTGACAAAAATTGAAAAAAGAAAATAAAAAAAGCAGCGTGTAAGTTAATCATATGCCCCCAAAAAATCACTCAGAAGAGCTCAGTATTAATAATTTGCAGAGGTGAGCAGGGGAAATTCACAGAAATGCTGCAAGGTATTGCCAGGTACCAACCAAAACCCAAACACAGCTGCTGGCAATCCAGTCCATGGCTCTCCAGCACCACAGAGGAGGAGGCTGAAGTGGAAAATACCACAATCCAACTACTCCCAGCATGTTGAAAGGCACAACTATACAGACTTTTTCTGGCATCCCATTAGACAAGAAGAAATCCTAGAATTTACACCCATTAACATTTACATTTAATGCAAGCGTGACTCATATAACAATTGTGTTGCCCAGTTAATGTACAGTTTATCCATTTTCACCTGTAGAGTAGACCTGTCATCCATTAGATCAGGCCTCTCTTAGGAGAAATTTGATTTAAATCAGTGAGAATGCCTGGCCCCCGATGGTCTTTTTAGCAGCAGTACAGAAAAGCAATGCCATGAGCAGCCAGGATTTTTTACTGTTTGCTCTTCAAGTGCCAGCTATGCGATATTATCTGACACCTCCACTGAACAAGGAAAGATTCAGAATTTATATTTGTTTTAGCATTTTCAAAACCATCCTTCCTGCTTGCATCATCATTACGGCAAATGGTTCAAAATGCAGCATATTGCATCCTACAACCACTGAGCAACACAGCTCTCTTGTAAAAAACTTGCACTGGATACCTGGCAAATTTTACGTGTATTTTAGAAGTCTTGTGCTTATTTTTCTAACATCTTACATCACCATTCTGCTTTTCTTATAATTTCCCTCTAGTTAGTTGGATTGGGTGGCTGTCTGTGCTGTATTCTCTCACCACGTCTGTACAACATGATGTGTCTGTCATATCTACTCTAAGTGCCCACAAGTGACACTGTGCCTAAATTTCTTGTGAAAGGACTTAAGCTGCTCGAGAGCCACGCTCTCTGAGGAAGTGAGAAAGGTAGCCACAGAATTTGCAACAATACATCCTGCCTGTAATTTGAGGTAAGCACATTTTGCCTAAACTAGAAGTACTGAAGAAATACTGAGAGAGGGGAGAGGTTAGGGTTTAATTGTTACTACCTGCTGATACAGTTATTTTAGTGCACTTACTGAAGATGACCTGTAACACTGCTGGGAAACATGTCAGAAGTATACATTACAACTGAGGTATCCAAATTATGCAAAAAAATAATGTTCCTTTTCATTTCTTAATGGACTATATATAACAAATATGCCAAATTTCCTAACTATAGGACAGCAGGTCACTTAGAGCAGTGTAACTTATTATAGACAGTGCTCTGCCGGTGTGCCTGTCTTGATGCAGGCATCAGAGAGCAGAAAGCACAAACAAACCTCATCTCTGAGCCTTCAATACCATCTTATGAGCCAGATGATTTTACATACAGCTTGTTATTTCTGCCGTATTGCAGACTCAGACAGACATCAACAAGCAACTTTTCATAATGCTCTGGACCCCCATCAGATGTTCATTTCTTTTCAGTACCAACATCATGCCCATTAGCACAAGTCACTCAGTCACAGCAGCCACACCCGCCATTAGGAAGAGACACAAGGACAGACCTTAGGCCATTTAATCCTCTGTGGAGATTTCCCTTTGGTTTATGTAACAGCATTGCGTTTCCTCCTCCAAATCCTAAGGTATACTCTATTTTCTCCTTGAGCTGACATCTGTTAAAAGCCTGATATTTCAGTGTTTCATTGAGGGTTTCACAGTGTTTCACAGCAGGGTTTTGAGTCAAACTTCTCAGAATTAATTGCATTCCCCATATCCCTTAGAAGAGATTTCTTGCAGAAATAAATTAGGCAAATAAACTGATATACTGCTTTAATTCTGTTTGAGCAGAACAGGCAAGAGAGAGGTTCAGGGCTCTTTTCTGTCCTGTGTAATAGAATGACAGACAACTCAGGGGACAAAGGATCCAAACTGGTGTAAATCAAGCTTCTCTCAGCTTGCACACAGGGGCATCACCAGTACTGGGCAAGAATACTAATCTTAGGCTAGCCAAGTGCCACCTTTCCTCTTTAACCCTTGCAAGGCTGTGTTGCTGAGAGGTAAAAATACAAAAGGAATGATAAAAACACAGAATGACCCAGAGACAAAACACACTGTAGGAAGATGCTATTCCTTTTCCCACATCTAGAGCACCCTGAGGCCAGCATGCTAGGACACATGACACTTAAAAAGACATGGGAGACAGAAGGCTGCAGGGAGGCAAGTCATAAGGCTGGTCCTTGTATTTGCCAAGGAAAATGTCACCACATCTACCATTCACCACAAAGAACTGAGGATGAGGGTCAAGTGTCAGCATGGGGGGTAGAAAGAGGCAGCCAAGAAAGAAAAGGTGGGTAGATGCCTGTGGGGTCTGCCATGAGAAAGAAAAAAAAAAAAAAAAAAAAAAAGCAGCATACAAACCTGTTCACTACAAATCCCACATTCATAACTATTTCCACATGGAAGACTCCGTGAAAAGCCAAAGCAAACATTCTCAATTCTTTTTGAAACCATCAGACAATATAGGAAAAATATGTGCATTTTATGGTTTGAGGGCACAACCTTTTAATTATGTTTTTGCATTGTCATGTCCAGGACCTTTTTTCTCCTCAAAAATTAATATTTCCTCAAGCAATGCAGCTATTTATCTTGGACGAACATGAATTGAAACATAATCAGCCTCTGCAGAGAGAGGCACAGAAGGGTTATAACATGACACCTAGGGGAATTCAGAACACATTGCAATGCAATCCTCATTTTTCTAGTGCCTTTTCAATTGAGTGTCCTACAGTGCTCTTAACAGATTCCAGCTATTGTTTTGCATATGCTGTACACGCGTGCTCACGGAGGTGGTTGGAAAAAAAAAGAACAAGTGCAGGTAATGGGGAAGGCAGGGAGAAAATGAAGCAAATAAAATGCAGGCTTTTCCTCTCTACTGGAGCTGAATGAAATGCAGTTCTGTCATCCAAGACCAGCAAGTGTTCTGGCACGTAATCACCTCTCACTTCCCTGCGATGAAGCACAGCCTCATGAGCACCAAGCTAAGGAAGATGTCAATCAACTGCTTTTGCCACTAAGGACTTATATCTACAGCAAGACCATAAAAGAATGATTTACAAATGATACTTAAAATGTATTGAGCCATTGCAAGAAAATTCAGGCCTACTTTAGAAAATACATTACATTTAGTGGTAATAGGGTCTCTCAAAAAACCTACACCTAGTGCCCAGGCACCAACTTTCCCCCCTTCAAGTTTTACAGACTTAGTAGCTGGCCAACAAATCATACAGTAACTTCCAAAAGATGCATAACAGCAATAATAGAAGCAAAAATGCCAGAGTGCATTTGTACTTAATGGATAAATAAGTGCTAAAGAACTAAGAGGACACTGAAGGAGGAGTGATTCCGTAATCAATCTAATTATTCATAGAATCATAGAATTGTTAAGGCTGGAAAAGACCCTTAAGATCATCAAGTCCAACCGCTAACCTATCACTGCCAAGTCCACCACTAAACCATATCCTCAAGCACCACATCTACCCTTCTTTTAAATACCTCCGGGGATGAAGACTCAACCACCTCCCTGGGCAGCCTGTTCCAATGCCTGACAACCCTTTCGGTGAAGAAGGTTTTCCTAATATCCAATCTAAACTTCCCCTGGTGCAGCTTGAGGTCATTTCCTCTCATCCTATTGCTTGGGAGAAAAGACCGACCCCTGCCTCGCTACAACCCCCATTCAGGTAGTTGTAGAGAGCAATAAGGTCTCCCCTCAGCCTACTCTTCTCCAGACTGAACAACCCCAGCTCCCTCAGCCGCTCCTCATAAGACTTTTTCTCTAGACCCTTCACCAGCTTTGTTGCCCTTCCCTGGACATGCTCCAGCACCTCAATGCCCTTAGAGAAGTTTTTATGCACATACAAGACGTTTCAAGATAAAACATTAAAAAAAAAAAAGGCTTCCTACACAATTTACACAACCTATCACTAAAATGAACCCAGTTCAGAGCGAGTGCCAACAAACAGCTACTTTATCAAACACTGTGCAACAGTGTACTAGAAGAGAAAATCCTGGTTTGGTCACTCTGGGTGAATTCTGACATCTGCAAAGATTTTAATGAGATACTTTTGGGCAAAGCCAGCTGGGCAGCCAAGACTAGGTTTAGTCATTGGTGAAATTTCCACACACAGTAACACTCATAGGACTTGAATGTCCTTGTCATGGAAGGGTGAAAGCTTCCCCCTTGTGACCCCAACATCACTTCTCTGTTGACTAAGCTGAATTTCAGCTGCGCCTTACAACTCACTGTCCCCAGATGTTGCAACTGGGGAGAGCAAAGAACATCCTCTCTAATTAGAAGAGTATTGTTTGCAAAACCTCTAGCTTTCAAGAGGCTTGCCTGGAAAGTATTGTAGCACAGACTCAAAATGTTCTATTATAACAGGAGGGGCAGGAAACAGAAATATGAAATGTGTTCCAAGCAAATCTCAAAATTTTGAAATCTAAAAGGCATAAATTTATCAGAGAGACCTGGGAGGTTTCCCATTGCATCACTTGCCTATACTACTGCAAATCCTTCACTTACTCCATCCAGAAGGCCATATTCAGCCCCAACATAAAAAGGTGCATTGCACAAGAACCTCAGCCCCCACAGAAGTCAATTCACAAGCCAAGCAGTGTGATCTACTAATTTTTTGTAATTCAGAAGAAACAATAGATAGTATATTCTGTTCTCTTGTTTGTAAACCACTGATGCCATTATTGTTTCTGTAACCCCCAAAAAAATAAAAAATAGGAAAACAGTCATATTTCTCAGTCAGAATGTTATTTCCAAACTTACACGTCACAAAT
This sequence comes from Phalacrocorax carbo, assembly GCF_963921805.1. Lineage (NCBI taxonomy): Eukaryota > Metazoa > Chordata > Aves > Suliformes > Phalacrocoracidae > Phalacrocorax > Phalacrocorax carbo. The sequence goes on from NC_087514.1 coordinate 46,411,041, forward strand.
CTCTTCAGGCAAGCCAGAAAAAGCCAGGCCAATAATTTATTTCTCTGTGGTTCAATGTGCATGGGACAACACCTGTGGTTCATTTAGCTGCAGCAGCAAAAGCTCAGCTCAATCTTGGCCACACAAATACCTAAAAACTTAACATACTTACCATTATCACAGTGAGGGAGATGGTTAGTCTTGACACACCACTGAAAAAGGAAGCAGCTCCAATGGCAGCAAAGAGACCTGGATCAATCCATGCTCCGTATTCATTAGTTGGAACACCAAAAATGGAAACAAGGATCAAACCAATTATCCTGCCATACAAAGCTCCTGTGTACCTGTATGCAAGAAGAAAAAGAGCAATCCTCTTGCCAATGATAGCGTTTTCTAGAAATGCTTCTAATATTCTGCTGATCCCAGATTAATTTTGCCAACTTCTGTAGCTACTCCTTTCCCAAGAAAAGCTCTAGCTAGCATCCTTCCTTAGAATAAGCATTTACTTAGTGCCAATCACTAGCATGAAACTGCCAGATTTACCATACTTTGAAGAAAAAGGACTATCAGCATGTTTGTCTTAATGTCCTTCAAAGCCAAATGAGAATGAACCTTACAGGAATACAGTCAAAAGTATAGATACAAACACTGGGATATTTCAGATTAAAAGCCCACATTTCTAGAGCTCCAGCCTTAAAATTAAGTCTACCTGTGCCCCATAAACCGGAAAAGTAAAGTACTACAGCCATGTAACAAATGAGCAACATGGAGTAATAGGCATTAATGACCTGCCCAAAGCTAACCAGGAATGAAGCTGGAAGAGAACCCAGCAGTCCTCAGACGAACCATATCTACACTGAGGAGCAAGACCAAAATTTAGCACAGTTGGGCATGTAATTGCTGGCATGATACATAGCCTTTCATTCCACATGCAAGGAATTAAATATACAGATTCCAGCATCAGCTAATGAACTATATTTGTACAGACATTCACCTTCCAGAAACAGCAAATTATCATTTATACAATAGCCGTATGTATGATATATATTATCTCATTTGGGGAGCATCTTCTTGCATCATTTTTTCATGCAATTGATTCATTTTATTGATGGATCCAGTTCTAGTGGTTCTAGAATGGTTATAAAAAATCAGGTTATTGGGTCAGAAACACGGGTGCTGGCTGACAGACTTGACTTGACTACCTATATCTATTCAGCCAGGTATGCCAAGTTTCAGCAAACAGTGCCTATTAAAATTTGATTTAGGCAACAGTTTGGGGAGGGTAGGAGGTGAATACATAGGGGTAGGGCAAAGGCAGAAGCTTATACGCACAACTATTTTTAGATAATTTTTTTCTGATATTTCAATTGCATTATGCTGGATACCCACTCTCCAGCAATGGCTCCTTACTTGCTGAGCATTAAACCTCTCAACATTACTGTAAGAACTTTGCTCTAGTCTACCACAGCTTTCTAAAAAGTACAACAAAAGACCTAACTGCAGTTTCCTCCGAAGTCTAGGGTGTTGATGTCCAAGATTAAGATTCAGGCTGTTATGTGCATAAGAAACAGATGAAAAGTCTGGATCTGAACCCATATTTCTACAGTTACAAAGATGGAGCCAGCAGCCGAGACACACTCTGGGTCCCCAAAGGATTCAAATGATCTATACTTGGAAAGTACACAGTTTTGGCTATGATCCTTCCACAGCTATTCTCAGATGATTCTTCTTCATTCTTTTCCACAATTTTAGCATCTTTCCAAGCAAACCATCCTGTTCCACCTATATAACATCCTCCAAGCAATTATAGCTTTGCTATTGCCAAGCTTTCAGCTTACAATTCAGATTGTTGCTACTCAGCACAGGTCTTTTGTACAGGAAGCTCAAACCAAGACGGGTGAAGCTTACAGCATAGGAATAACCAGGCCACTGGCAACAGCAGAACCTGCTGTCCAACAGCTGAGGATGAAATAAAATGCCAAAGCAGTGCAGAGGGATGTGTATCCAAACTCTTCATGAGTCCCACGCTTAAAAAGATATGTGATCCCTTGCTTCCCATTTTCAACTAGAAGTGCAGCAGCTGTAACACAGAGGAAGAGATGTGGAGAGATACAAAACATTAAAAGGATCCTTCACAAAAATACAGTTTGTAGTAGTTGTCATTCGCCTAAACCTGTTTAAAAAATCAGTGAAATACATAGATCAGGTAATTGGAGTTTACATGACAGCTTCGGCATCTGGGGTACTTTCAGAAAAACAAGGAACTCCTGTTCTTTCCAGTCTGGTTTGTGTGAGGTTAATCTTGATCTGAACAAGGAGAAATTGCAGCCATTGAAGCCAAAGAAAGGCAACCAAACTACTTCAGCAAGGCTCTTTCCCCATTCCTTTCAGAGGTAATAACTCAGGAACTTCCCAGCATATTTGGCTCAAATATGGAATTTAGTTCTGATATATTCCTCCAAAGGGAGCACTACATTACTTTGAAGAAAACCTATGTTATGAGTAAACACACTTAGATATCACCTCAAGTTACATAAATTCAATTTGTTCCCAGGTATCAACCACTTAGCTCCCCTTACCTTGATTGAAAGTTTGATTAGAATATCTGACTCCATCGGGGCCAGTCCATGTGTTTGATGAACAGGTATATTTTGAAATTTCCCTCTTGAACTGATTTATGCTTAAATATTAAAAACAAAAAAAAAATTATTAAATGGATGAATATAACTTACCTTAGTGCCTGTACAGAATGTGTCTATTAGATATAAAATTTACACAAAAGGCCTACTTTCCCTTACATGTCCCAGTTAAGTTGTTTTATTAACTAATAAATCTAGTTTACTAGATCAGTTTATTAATTATTCTACTAAACTAATAAATCTGGTTTATTAATGTTCATATTCCTCTGCATAAATCTCCTGCTGCTGAAACCCAAAATTTCTAAAACCAGGAATCATATTACACTGCCTAAACCCAGAAAACAGGAAAATTCTGATTAAAATGCCTAGCCTGGCCTTGATCTCCATGCCCACAGATACCATTGTAACTCTATAAAACAGGATTAGCAGACCAAAAATGTATCATTCCTGACAAGCACTTCAGTGGGTAAGCACAGCACCCCAAGCTGACAGATGCATTTGCAGTTAGAAAGCTTTGCACAGGAGGACGCCATGGAGAGTTGGAAGGACTTAGAGCTTTCCTCTTCCACAGCAGCACAGGCTATACCCAAACCACACCTAAAAGTTGTTTGTCCAACATGTTCCTAAAGCTCTCTTTCGGTAAATACTGGCACCAGTTATTTCAACATCTTGCAACTTAGACTGCTGGTTATCATGCTGACCGTGACCACCCTTTCTGTACAACATTACTATTCCTGGACACTTGCTCAATCTCAGTCATCTGGAGCAATTGCTCTCTCCAAGCAGGTATGACTTCCTCCTTCCAGTTTGGAAAGCACCCAGCATGTTTTGGAAATCACCACAACCTAAAGAGTAACAATATGAACTCTGTTTCTGGAACAAAGAGCAGGAGATCTGTGGTATTCCCGCTCAGAACTACAAGGAAAACTTAAAATGCAGCCAACATCTAGTGCAAGAAAATTTATTCCAGACCCCAGATTGGCAACCAAAGGAACACAAGACACTTGCCAATCTTGTATTTACTTTTTACACTAATCCAACCACTCAAACCAGAATATATTCCAAATTCATACTGATCAATAAAAAAATAATTTATTTACTCCATCTTGCTTTAGAAATCTTATAATCGTATAAACCCACTTATAGCAAAGCCTCAAGTTCTATACAAATGTCTTTATTACCAGAAGAAGAGTCCACACACAAACAACAGCACATCTGAAAGGCAATTTGAAGCTTGCAGCAATGCCAAAATAACAGAGAGAGAAACAACAGAAGAAAGTTTTTTACAGTTAAAATACATGGTTGAGCAAGCAGAACCAAGCACAGAGAATGGAGATGTAGGGCTTCTTTACACACAGGGTTTTGTACCACTAATTCTTTGTTTGAAATCAGTATATTTAGTAGAGACAGATTTCTCCCTGGTGCCAATGGAGGACTGCACTGCCACACTACGTGCTGCAGGAATACATGTGCTGTACCGAGACCTGCTAATGGAGGAAACCCATCGCTTCTTCACCTCCTCCTGCCTCCCCATGACCTCCTACTCCTCCTTCTAGAAATATCCAGACCTGCTGGAAGTACTACAAAACACTACTGAAAGCACTGTTCAAGTATAAATTTGTGAGTATAAGCTATGCTAGAAGGAAGCGCTGTCATACTGGCATAGCCACATACAGCCCCATCTGGAGCTGCAGCTCTTGTACTGTCATGATTTAAAAGAAAAAACATACACTTCACCAAGTTGGATCAGTACAAAAGACAAAACTATGCATCTTACAATTTTTTTGTTATATTTTGTTGAGATCTTAAAGAGGCAAGGGTGCCTGTTACTAACCTGATGGATCTTCAAAGGTTAGTGATATTTACCTGCCTCTGGATAACTGACTAAGAATCTCAGATTACACTGAGATGAGCCAAATCTAAATGATCCTAATTAAAATCTCAAGACTGCCATCATAATTCCCTTTTTAAATTTCTAAGAATGGGAAAACAGTGAACAATATTCTTCTCCACCTTTAGTCTTGCATCTTATTACAAGCTCACTAGAGACATCATCACTACCTGCAGCATGTGCACGGCCTTGCAAAGTCAATGGCAATTTGGTGCTTAATTCCCTCCAGATCTATCAATTTTCAAGAGGATGTACTCTTTATAACTTCTAGCCACACCAAATGAAAAATTGGCACAAAGACCATTTAGCGTCTAGGTTGGATCAGCCTGACTATTTTTCATTCAGAGACAGACAAAAAAAGCCATGAAATTATCATGGTTTCAGATGTTTTTCCTTTAGAGCAAAATATTTTTATTTTGAAAAATAACATTTTACAAGCATTTAGTCCTTAAAATAAAAAAGGATGTTGGGGTGAGGAAAAATGCTTTTCCTGCAGCAATCCAAATAGCCATAGTCACCAAGCCGTGGTACTAAGTGACAAAGTTTGCTTTTATGAAGAGTACGTAAATACATATTATAGCAAACAATACTGAACCAGGTATTGTAAGTCAAATGACAGTCTAGAATTGGTGGCAAGAATGGGAAAGTAGGTCTGCTTTCTATATACTTCGATAAGCTTTTCAGAGTCCAGTCACCAATGGCAAGTTAATCAGTATTTACCGTTTGTATTATGGAATATATAGGATGCTGCCCAATTGGAAGGAGGAATTAATAAATTTTACAAATTTATGAATTTGTAAAACTATAAGTTGGTAGTGATCACTTGCAATGACTGTGAAATCAAGCTGCCATTTAACCTCAATCTGAGCAATTCTTTTTCTACTTCCTTTGGATTCCTCACAGGTATTTCTCAAGAAAGATACTTGGACTGCAAAACCTGTATCAGATTCACAGATCTCTTCAACTGTATCACCCATAAAATCCCTAGCCATTCAGCCACATATTCCCTGCCTGTTTATTAACACAATATTTGTCATTTTAAGTCCCCAGATTACCGTTTGTGCTGCGGTAACATGCACCTCTCAAGTGTCACCTATTGGTGTTCTTATATAGATGACTGATAAAATCATGTCCCTCTGCCAAGAGCAGCTGACTGAAACTGAGAATAACAAAGGTTTTTCATCAGTTTCCAGTTCCAGCTTTCCAGCTAAAGCACAGCCTGTTTCCTACAAGCTTATATACCTATACATAAGGCCTATACACCTTTTAAATCAAAATTAGGATTCTAAACTGAAAAAAATGCTTGTGTGGTAACAGCCACATTTCAGTTCTTTTCATTTTTTACCTCCCTTTTATTTCTTTCTTTCTCCTTTATTTTCATTAATTTGACATGATGCAAATGCCTCTCACTAGAAAAGTTTAAGTGTGATTAAATTTTAGTTATTAAAAGATTAAGTGCAATTCTTGTCTCTACATGAATTTTAAACATTCAGCTCTGATGCACCTTTGAATTTTTCCATCCCAAATCCTTGTAACAACTAACTGGGAGAAATGGTTAATAATTGTATTTACATAGATATGCTCCTGGTGACTCTCCCCACTTACATTCCTGAGCTGTTTCTCAGCTGGTAGTTTCTCACGCTCATGACTGGAGTGCAAGGAAAGAAATACGGTAAGTACGTTGTAACAGTCGTCGTACATACCTGCAGGCATTCAAGTAAGAAAATAGGCTATCATGAGATGTAGAAACAGACAAAAACAGGAAGAGAAGTGTCTAAAATCATTACTACCAGCAGTTACCACAAGGAGATTGTCCTTTTGTCTTGCTCTCATATCCCAGAAGATCAGCATTTGCTCCTAAGCAGCCAGTGAGGCCCAGATTCGTCCCACCTAAATTCAGGGACTCAGCTGCTGCAACGAGGTAATTGACCTCCATCCTGCAGCCACCTGAGAGCCACCACTACCTCCAGGGAGACAGATCTGCAGCATATGGGATGCTCTACATGTGCCTAGCCTTGCTGCCTCATGCCACATTCAGCCAGAGCTCCTTGTAGGCTTCCAGCCTGAAACCGCAGCTGGTGCACAGCAAGGACTTGGGATCAACGTGTCTTTTGTTGAGGATATAGTTTTTTGGTTGGTACTTAAGATTATGCTGTGTGTCAAAACAATCCACTGCTTCAACTTAAGTTACTTCCAGATTTATGCAAATTTTAAGTCACTGGTCAGTACGAACAGCTAAAGAAGTGTTCCTAACTTGTAAACTTATTGCTTCCCTTCCCTTTCAAGGCAAAGGTTAAGAAAGGGCTGATATTCAGGTAATCAACAGGAAGAAGTTCCTAGACATCCCAGCAATACTAGACAGCTATTGTGCCTAAAGCAGATTACATACTATACAGTAGAGACACAGGCATCGCAATCCAAATAACTGAAGAGACTTTATCAGGTCCTTCTACTAGCTTTCCACATACCCATTTTGAAGTGAACATGAATGAAACACAAAATGTTTGAAATAGAGCACAGCAGGTGGTGTTTTCACTGGCTGCTTTGCATTCACCAAAAGCAAAGGATATCTTTATGAGATGACTGTTTTTCAGATATGCATATTTTTCAACATAACATAGTTATATTTCATTCAAAACTAATGTTAAGTTTTTTATCTTAGTTGAGATGAATTTACATTTCTAAATAAATGAAGATACACCCCCAAAAAAAAATTCAGAAAATATTTTGGTAGGCATCTGGAGAGAAATTACTCAAACACACAGCCATAATAATAATGTATTTCCCAAGCACAAGGTTTCATGCACTCTGTGGATTGTTATAAAATATTTCAGGTAGCATGTTCATAGAGAACCTCAAGCTGAGATTCAGCCGTGTGCAGCTGTGATGATTTGTCAGACAAACATATCCCAAGCCTTTGTTTCCTTGTATCTCAAAGATTATAAGCTTATTGGCAGAGCACATCTATAAGAGATAGCTGAAACTGGGAGTAGTTCAGTCTTCACAAAGTTTAGGTCAGGATTTGTTTCTGAAAACTTAACTCTGGGACAGTTCAAACCCAGGTCAAGGTCCGAAGGGCGCTAGAAGGACAGCTAGCCTGGAGCCAGTGGCTACATATTTAAAGCAGTAGCCTATCTTCACAGCTAGGTAGAAAAAAAAAATAATCCTTTTGAGTAACCTTTTAAAGCTTTGACAGTTTAATATATAAGTGTATATGCATATATCCTTAAATTGTTCACCCTTCCCATGGAAACACTGAGCTTTTGGAACAGAAGCATTAGTCAATGTGATAAAAAAATTAGAAAAGAAAGATAGCTCTGCCAGATTCTTGGCAAAACATTATCTACATTGTGATTTCCTCACAGAGAGAAAGGTGACAAATTGAGGAGAAGCAAATGCAGGCCAAGGGGCAGAAGGGCACTTAGGAAGACAGCTTCACCTAATCTATGGGCTGAAGATTAGATATTCAATTCCAGTCAAAGGAATGGTACTCCGGGTTATGTTGTGGGTGTGGAAGATACCATGATGGGTTCTTTCCAAGTTTAAATGCAGATTGGTTTATACAAGATTATTTTTGGTTAAAGTCACTGTGACATAGTTTCTTTCAGTTGCCTGATTATGTGAGTTTATAAAAAAAAAAAAATATAAATTGTATGGTTCTCTCTCACATCAAACAGTTTATTTCCTGCCCTTTTTTTGCCAAGTTATAATAAAATAAGGACTGTGACCTGAGCAGGATCTCCTAGAGCTAATAAAAAGGAAAAACAGTCTGAATAAGAGTTCATGCTACAAAGTCAATAAAAAAAACCAAAACAGTATTTAAAAAAAAAATTAAAGGATGAATACAAAAATATATAAACAGAAAAGCTCTTGTAAGCACTACAGCCCTACAAAACACATACTGTTCTCCCAGTTTCAGGTATGATCTGGCAAGGTGCTAACTGCTCCATGAACTTTTGGAGTCAGTAAGGCACCACTCCTAAACAATACAAAATAACTCCTAGGAGGCATTTTCTTTACATCTGACACTAAATCTTTGCTAGCTGATCTTAGGTTTAATCCTATAGTATCTTTTCACACACTGGGTCTTGCTGGCTTGTGTTGCGGCTTGTTTGGGGTTTTTTTTTTTTCCCAAAAAAAAAGTAATAAGGAACTGTGTGGGTTTTATTTGTTTAAGTAGTTGATGCAAGGTTTTTGTAATGTACTATGAGAAAGCCAAACCTTTCCCAATAGTTGCGGAAGCGGCTGTCAAACACACAGCTCTGGCTCTAAATTGTTAAAAAAGTAATTGTTACAAACCTGACCTCTCTTAAATGGAGGTCCTTTGGAAACCACGGAGTTTACACCGGACTAATAGGAGTCACACATGGGACACTACTCCTCATCCTGCTGTTTGAAAAGTGGATTTTTGTTAGGATGTCTCACTGCAGTGCTTAACAGCACAAAGTCCCAAATTCTTTGCAAGACCTGGGAGCAAATCTGTAGCAAACCAAAAGAAGGCTGGGCAGTGGAAGGACTCTTCCAAGAGCTGAGAAAACCCATTTTCCCTACCCCCTCCTTCAAACATGGAAGCAAAAAGCTTCAAGTGAGCTTCCCCAAGGTGTCTTCCCTCAGCGAGGTGCTGACCAAACAGCTGCAAACGGAAAAGCTGACATCCTGCTCCTAATAGGAGCTAAAATCCAGTTGTCCTCAAAGGCATGAGCCTGCTCTAGCACAGTCCATTCACAGGGATCCCACCTCCTCCTCTTCCTCTTACCAGAGGTCAGATTTCACCCCTGATGTGCCAACAGAGAACCCAACAAGCAGGATGCTGCTCTGAGCGACGAGTGAGACTAGGCAGAGGAGGAGGAATTGGACTGCCATAGCATGCACAGCTTTCAAGGGCTAAATGAAACGCACTCTTTCTGACCCTATGGAGAGGAAAAATTGTGCAACCTATGGGAAACATGCGCATCTCTGTACCAATCTGTGGACAGCTTGCAGAGGTTGTGCCCCAACCTATGGGTATTCACACTTGTAGCTCCAAGTTTCCCTTTTCAGATTTAAAATATTAATTTTTTTCCTCCCAGTATCACCCAAGCGCTGATGCGAACCAAGGTGACTGCTTTTCCCTAAAGTTTACATCCTTTTGTTGGCTCGGAGTACAGGCTGCGGAAGCATGTCTGGGTTGATGGGAGGAGAGCATCTATATGGCCAACCCATTGGTCTACAGTTGAGCAATCCTCTCTCCAGGGGGGAAGGAAGGGAAAGTATATAATAGTATGTATATTAAAAAATATACATAGCATACATAAAATATATTGGCAAATCTGCCTAAGAGAGGGCAGAAGAAAGGGGCTTTGGTGTGCACTGATGTCCCTAAAGGTCATCTCAATGCTTAAAAAGGTCTGAAAATTCCTCAGAAAGACTTCCTTAAAATGGTGGGAAAAATCCCAAAAATTATGACAAGCAGGTATTCACTAGAGAAACTTGCAGAGAAACACAAATTTGCACAGTTGACCAGGAGTGCAGCAGAAAAGCTCTGAAGGTTTCCTTCCTCCACATTTAACAACAAACTTAAGTTATAACCAAAGCATAAGATTGAAAATTATGAAAATGTTCAAAATATGGGAACTTTTTGTCTATACCCTTTTTCACGCCAATGGCAAGACCCTCCCCAAAGCCTTACAATGCCAAATGGAAACGCCAAAGCCTAGAGGTAAAATGGCCCCATCGTGCCTTATCAGGACATCTGAGGCTCCAGGCTGACCTCCATCACTAACAACAAGGGATAGCTGACTCCAGGTATATAGTTAGCTCCAGAAAGTTATCTGTACCTATCCATAACTTTTAAACCCTCTACAACATTTATTCTTCATTCATCTGTTCTTTTCACAACAGACAGAGATCTCCTTTGTTGTCTTGAGGCAAAAATACATATGGTTATGGTAATAGTCTCCTAATTGTTCTTTCCAAGGTAACAGCTGAAAAAGTGCCCAGATGCAGAGGTGTGGAGGAGAATGTCTGCCTGGTTCTGGTACATGAGCAAGCTGTGTGGGGTAATGAGAGGATCAATCACTAGCAACGAAAAATGGAGAAAGATGGATGAAATCTACTAGTGACAGCCCTCCATAGACTGCAAATAAACGCAAAAGCATACCAACATAACTGCTGCATGTCACTAAGTTGAGGTAGCGTCATCAGAGTAGAGCAGCAGTGGGAGAGCAACTCTACAGGTGAAATACTTCAAGCATTAAAAAACAAAACAAAAAAAACAAACTGAAACATGTCTTCTCCATTCTTATATACCCACCAACATTAAATACCTATATATACTTCGGAAATCCACGTTTGCTGCATTCTTGTTGCACATTATCAAGTACCAGCAGGTGAGATCCACTCTTCCAACCATCCAATTTATGACCTCCCCTCATTAGCCATTGTAAATATTATACAATCAAGAGAACTGTATTATTTACTTACAAGGATGAGCACAGTTTCCAATAGCTTGCTTGTTTTTCTAAGGGATAATTTTGGAATTGAATTAAAGAACTGCATACGTAATTTATTAATCTTTATATTTAGGGAAACAAAGAGTGCTCCCAGAAGACCACCAAGCATTCCAAGGAAGATGGTCGGAACGAAGGCCAAGACATTCATATCCAGCAAGTTCTTAACCTAAGTCAAAGAAAGGAGAAAAAAAAATATTCTGAGCATCCTGCCAGTGACATGAAATATTGCACCCTCTCTTACAAAACCTGATACCACAAAGTAATTTCCATACAGGAAATAAATCTTTCCTTGCGGTTTAGGGAGCTCAGCTAATTAATTTAAAGCTGATCTCATGAGAGATGGTATACTCTTCTTGCACACCTCACAGGATTGGAACCAGCAGGTAGACACTGGTGTTGGCACACATAGCAGAAACCTCTATGACGCACAGCAGTTACCACAAGCACTGAGCACTTCAGGTTGCATCCAAACAACATGACAAATATTGGCCCTAATGAACACTTCAAAAGACTGCTGAACCAGAGCTTTGCTCACTGTGTCTATATGTACATCATAATTTGGGAAAGTTCATTTATTAAGTGTCAACCTGCATCCATGTGCATTGAGATCATTTATAAGTAAAATTATTTAAGTAAAACTGAAAATTGATGCTGATCTGGAACAACTAGCAAAACAACAAATCACAAACGCAGACTATAATCTGGCAGCTGGAATATTAATTGAACTTTCTGCTTGATTCCTCAACAGGCAGCAAAGATGAGAGCAATATCATGATTTATCTTCCAGCCAACAGGAAAAGGTCAACAGATCCGTGCCTATCTATTAAAAGCTGTGAGAATATTATTGCCTTAGCCCAGGTTTAGAGTTACATAGCTTTTTGTCAAGTTTAGGATCTGGACAGAGTAAGAGATCATTAAATGCTCAAAAAGCTACCTGGCAAGAAGCAGTAAGGGCACAGGTCAAGGGTTGCTTGCAAAAAAAACCCTAAACCGGTATAATCTTGGGGGTAGCAGGTAGGCGACACCGTCAGACTTCCTTAAATTGCCTGAGCAAGTGCACAGGCCCTCTTATAGTTCAAATGCTTTTTTTCTTCCTCCTCTTCTTCTTGACCCTTAACCTTATTCTTCCTCTTGCTACCACTAACCTAGACTTTTACAAATCCACCGGGTGGCAGTACTAAACACTGGTGCTATTTCCTGAGATGGGGAATGCCAGGGTCAAAATTCAGCCAGACTTGAAGAGTTGGTCCATAGGGTACTGCAGGCTGAGAAACCAGGCCTAGAAGAGGGAAAATCCCAGCAGCCACTGCCAGGCACAAGAAGCCCACCGCCTGCAGGGTACACTCACAGGGAGTAGGAAGAGACTTGAGGTGTATCATACCTTATAATCAAGACTACAACCATCACATATGTAGGTACTCTATATACTAAGCAAAACTTTAAGAATGGTATTTCTACCAATAGCTGCAACAAAATCCATCCTTTTCCAAAGGATTTAAAGCAATCTAATGTTTAAGATATTGAAATTTGAGAGAAGTAGCTTAATTTGAAGTGGAAAAAAATCTGCTTTATTTACTGCAGGATCTAAATATCTTGCAATATATTTTACTTAATTCCAATCCAGCACAAAAATTGAAAATGGACATACATGGTTTTATTGTTTTCTCTCCCCACCTCCATTTTTCCTAAGGGAAATAAGATGTTTGTTTTAAAGTAATATTTGTACATTACACTGCATGTGTGGGCAATAAAGGTAAAGTCAAGCAAGTGCTCCGCACAGTGGCAATGAAAGGTGGCACAGTGTATTGTTTGTTTTTGTTGTAGTAACAACCACAGGCTTTGGCCAGTCATCAAGAAAAATCTGTTATCTACAGAGCAAGTTTCACCTTTACAAATAATCCAATGGTCTGTGTAAAAATAAAGTGAAGTTTCCTGAAAATCTCATGCTCTGGAGTACAATAAATTCCCCTTATAACATTACGCTAGGTAGAATGAAACTAAAGAAAACAAATAGTTTCCTTGAGAAACATAACCCACAAACTTTCAACTCAGAGTTTATCCACTGTAAACTGTGTTGGTTAATGCCACAAAAGATGAAAGAAGCAAAATTTCCCGAGCCCCATGTTCAGTGAAATGAAAACATTTCTGGTTACTTGTACCACACTGAAAGCCAAAAACTATTGAACCCTGACAGAAGTCATGTTGATAATAATTTTAGCTCACTTTTCCCTCTAATGACACTAAGAGAAGATAGAAGGAGACAGAATCCACTGCTCTTTTCAGAAAACATCCTGAAAGGAGTGTTAAAAGAGCAATGCTTATTGTAAAATAGCAATTGAAGTGAATCCACTCTCCCCTATGCACGCGGGTGTTCATTACACAATACTTTGGCTTCAGCAATGAATCTGGCTTCAGAAGGCCTGACCTCTTCCTGTCTGAGTAGTCTTTTTTTGTCTTCTTGGTTGTGACACTGCAACTGTTTGGGGGACTGCACTATGAGTTGGTCCACCAAAAGGATTTGGGTTGAAAACCAATGTCTTCTCCATTTGCCCCAGCTAAACTTGTGGTAAAGCAAATATACGCCCAATACTTTTGCATAGTATATGCAAAATCATTACATCAGGCAGCATGCACACAAAAAAATTTTGTCCATTTTCACAACCAAGGTAATGCCTACATGTGGAAAATACCATAATCTCTGGTTTCTGCATTGCTAGAGAGATACAAGCCAGAAGAAATTCAGAAATCGGGAAATTACCTTAGGAAAAATTTACTTAGTAGCAAAAAGTGGACTGGGATTCAGAAGACCAGGGGTTTATTTCTAGCTCTTTACCTGATCTTCAAGTCAAACGCAAAGAAGGGTATTTAGGCAAGTAGAAGTGAAGACTGTGATACTTGCACATTGCTATTGAAACATCTTGCAATAAAAATGAGCAAAAGACATTACAATAAAAGCAACTATTTTTAGGTGGACACAAGGTAAAACTCAAAGATCAAGGCTATGTTGTGCTGGAAAGAATAAAGTAAAGGTAGCTGAGGCTGAAGGTCACCTCTGTTGTGCCACCAGGAACAAACAGTGATTATATGTTTTCAAATGTTTAATCTGTAAGCACCAAGGAACAGGAGCACAGTACAGCAATGCCTGCAGCAACAACAGAGAGCTCAAGCCAACTATGGAAGGAGAGGACACCCTATTTAAGAGCTCCTTTGCTTTTTCTCTTACTTCAAAGTATCCCTCTCCTATCAAGCCCCAATAAAGTTATCTTGATACCTTATAGGATTAGCTAATAAGTGAACATTAGCTGCTTTATCTATTTTTTCACTTTAATTCAGAACAAAACAACCCTGTGTTGTATCTAAGTGATTACCAGATGTAAAATGAGAAGGCTTCCATATCCACTGATCTGATAATTGTACATGTACCATCCTTTCCCTTTCTCGGTCCCCCTTCCCCACTACTCCCCCAGCAACAATGCTGAAAGAGACAAGCCTAAAACCCTGTATCTATCTCCTCCCACACAGTACATACCCAAAATATAATTCTTTTCTCTGCTTCAAAAAATCCAAAATGACCTCTGTAAACAAATCCATAGAGAGAAGAGGACAGTAAATCCGTGGTGAAGGTAGCCATCAAGCAGCAGAAGAAGGTTTGCCAGGCCAGCCTGATGTCCCAGAATGAAGACACTTCTTCTAACGTGAACAAGAGCCCACCAATGGGGGCACGAAATACCGAAGCTATCCCTGCTCCCGCGCCAGCTGTAATGAAACTGCGCCTGCAACAGACGGAAGAGTCAAAAGTCAGGTAACAAGGATGGAAAACAGAAATAAAAAACCTCCATAAACATCACTTCCTGCCAAAACTGCGTTTATGGGGCTGAATTTAAAGACCTGCTGGTTTCTTTTTGGGTTATATATAGTGCCTTGCATCTCTAGGATTTGAGTTCAGATCTGTCTGTCTTGACCTCTGGCCTTGACAAAACCCTCAATCCTATAACATTGCTTGGGGACCACCGTGCCATGCCAGTGAGCTGCTGAACTAGTGCCAGCTAACGCCAGGTGGACGTGTCACTGCACACCCTGGAAGCAGTGCAGTCACAGGGGTGAAATAATGCAGGGGAAAAAGGTAAGGAAGTTTGGGATTCACGAGAGAATGACAGTACAGTCTCAGAACCTGTAGGCTCAGTCTGTAAACGTCTGAGAAATCCAGAGGGAACATATATGCCCTGTCTCCCTCCCTGCAAAGGTGTGCAGCTCACATACACCCAAAGAGCCACAAATTTCCATTGCTGTAAGCTGCACTAGGAGCTCAAATGGCAGAGATCGGCACTGTGAGCCAGATCCAGTAAAGAAAAAAAGAGGAAAGAAAGAAAAATAATTATAGTGTTGCAAAGAAAGACATTAATGGACAGTCTTCCTTTATACACTTATTATTATTTATTTTCCCACACACAACATAATTTTCTTTCCAAAGCACCCATTTCGTTATATGAAAACAACATCCTGCATCAGACAAATGTTACGTTTTTAAGGAAGGCCACAGTGTGCAAAACAAAGGGAAGGATATAGAAAGAGGAAATAAAATTATGCTCGAATTCTGCCTTGGAAAATTAGAGTTAAGTCCAGCCTTTGTGAGGGAACCTGGGGTAATGCTGACACATATAATGCACTAATAACTAGCGCTCACCAGCTTATGAAACTTGCATCCTCTGGATGTGCTACCTGAGACCTCACGGATAACCTGCAGAAATGCTGAGCATTCAGTACTACCTGAAGTCAACAAGTATACAGAACACTTGAGTATTTTTAATATTAAGAAATGCCAAGTTCTCAGCAAAAAAAAAGCCAAACAAATCAGAGTCATCTCCAAATATTAGGGGGCCCTTTTGTCTCCTCTGTGGTGTACGCAAATTTTGTCAGTACAAAGACGGGCAGCAATAAGGATGATGGACAGGAAATAAGGGAAAATATCAGAGAGTTCATGTATTAAAGCCCTTAACAAAGCCCACAGGCTTTGTTAAACTAAAGCTACACAGGCAACTTTACATCTGATGGTTCTCAACTCAAAAAAACTGTTAGGCACTCTTATGCATGGATTTTTACTTACACGTTGTATCTTCACAGTGACGTTGTTTCCAGCAGCAGGGAACTCAAGAGGTGCTGCACGCCACAGTGAAAGTGGGGCGAGCTTTGCTTGGATGCCTCCAACTTCTTGCTCCAGTCATTTGTACGTGCTACGTGTCCCACCAATAGTACGAACAATGAAATTACAGCTGCCCGATGGAGGGACAACTTAAAATCCTTCAACATCCTAACACTTGCTGAGTTCCTGCTCTGCCTGTGACTGTACTTGGAGAGGATATATCACTTGTGCCTACTTAGTAACTACAAAAGATACCGGGGAAGTTGTCGTCTTTCATTCTGGTCTTTGTAATGAAGCAAGGTCTCGCTTAGGCTGAAATTTGTCTCTGCTGCTCACCAACAACCCTCTCTGTGAAGGGGACTTCCACACAACCTGTCCAGCCAAGGATGATTCCTGGCAGCAAGCTAACACTTCTTTCTAATTATACTATAACTGGATCCTGCAGAGAAAAACAAAAGTTCTTGCTGCTTCTCTTACCACAATTGCTGATTTCTTCCATGACTAACATTTTGTTTAACTAGCATGCCTCAGATTTATTTAAATGATTGATCTTAAAAGGCTAAAGGCAAAAGAGATTCCATATCTTCCCTTTGGTGCTTTTTGATTTTCTTTAAGCTACAGATAGTTCACTATCTCTATCTGTATCTATAGTGGCTGTTCATTTGAATTCTTTGTGTTTATTTAGCAAATTAACACATAAGGGTCTCTGTTTTTTTCCTTGCTTTAGAAAAAAACAGTATTGTATAGGGGCTTGTATGTCAACATGACAATAAATCCCATCCAGAAGTCATAAACTAGTTTGTAATTTCTTTTTCTGGAAACTAATCTCATTAATTTCAGTAGAACTGTTCACAAGAGAGAGCTTACCAGAGTTCTCTCACAGACATGCATGAGCAGAGAAGAGGCAGATTTAAAAAGTGTCACAAACAATTTACTTTTTCAAAACTAGACAAATAAAGCAAGGGCCCCTGTGCACATTGTGCAATCTCCATCATCTCTTTTTTCCTGGGCCAGCATGGTTAATTTGAAGATAAATCTATGTCTAAAAATCCTGCATTTTTCTCCCTCCTTATACAACCCAGAAAGCAATGAGAAAAGGTCTTCAGTGTTAATGCCTTATTTCACAACTGTGCAATAAAACAACTTGCAAACTTTCTTTTATTTAAAGAACTTTAAAGTCGTTTGAACTTTTTTTTTTTTTAATTAGAACAGGTGGCTTTTTCCCCATTCCAAAGTGACAAACCGCAGGAATGCTGAAAGACTGCAGGAGCGGCATCTTCATTTCCCTTCCAGATGCAATGGGCTCGCCAGCAACTCACCGGGCACCCATGAGGTGCCAAGGGCAGGTGGGGGTTGGCCTCCCCCGAGCCCCACAGCTCTGCCCATCACTTACTTATCAACTGAATTCCGAAACTTGGTGAAGATCGGGAGGTGGATGCCAAGGGTGTCCGACTGCAGCTGGCTCAGGCCACAACCCAGGAGAGCACTAGAAAGGATGTTGTATAATTGAGAGCACTCTTTCAATAAATTATTCATAGATCAGCCACAGTTTAAAGGCAGGGGAGGACAGAGCCTTGCAACAGCAAAGCTAGATTGGTTTCAACAGATTTAAACATGGAAAATATTGAACACATCTTTTAAATATGCAAAGTCCCATTGACATAAAGCAGGAGGCTATTAAAGACTTTCAGATCCTTGACTCAGAGACTTAAATGTCTCTTTTGCAAGGAGTGTTGTGATGATAGACCATGAAATGCCTTTTGAAGAACTGCACGTTAATGTCTGCCCAAGTGTGGTCACTTCAGACTATAGCTCATCATTTCAATCATCTGTTCCCAGGTTAATGATCATGGCAGTCAGAACAGCCCTACTTCTAACAGAAGATGTGTAATGATTTAAATTATTACAGTGTGTTCCCAGGCAGCACTTCAAACTACATTTAAAAAGGGGGAAAAAAAATCCAAACCCTTAGTGAAATGAAAAGTCTATTCATTGTATAATCTTGGAAGACTTTTCTACAAGACTTAAATTAGGAGCCTTAACTAATCTCTCAGAGGCTTTTAGCAACTTACGTGTGTTTATGTTTAATAAAAATAGTGGAGAGTTCCAGCTAAATTAAATTAAACTAGCTCTTAATTCCTGTGTTTTGAAAAGGCATCATGTTAATACTGTGCTGACTTTCTTCATGGAAATATGATTCAATTCTTTGGCTCATGCATCACTGTTACCAACCCAGCACAAAGGTTAAAAAAAAATCACAGCTGCAGTCTCTGAGCTCCTGGAGACAAATGTCTGAAAGCAAAGAAAACAAAAGAAACCTAAAGGGAGAGCTAAACCTTGGTAATCATTGTCTGGAAGGTTTGTGGCTGCCTCTGACTAACCACGTGCTCCTATTTTTGAACATCTGAGTCATCCCCTAGGGCGCTGCACCTCTGTGCAAATAAATAAATAAATATAAACCCATGGAGTAACAGAAAATGTGAAAGGGTGGTGGGGAGGAGGATAGGTTTGGTCAGGGCAGTGAGGAGGAAGAGAACAAACTTCGAGGTTGAATACTTTCCAAAACCAAAACGGACCAGAAATAAAACAGCAAACCAGGCTGATCTATATCATATTAGCAGAGATACGGTTTAATAATGGTAATAAAGCTCAGCAGGATTCTCCTCTAAACAGTGAATAAAGGAAATTCTGTCACTTACTAAAACAGAAAAGCCCAAAATCTGGCCTTCAGTTACTAGGTTTGGCTGTATTGCAACACAGTAAATTTTATGAATCGCTCTGACCTACAGAGCAGGACTGGGAAACACTCTTCTCCCCTTCTCACAAGGCCCCAGACCACAATAGGGGGATAGGGATTCTCTTTCTTTGTATATAGCAAGGGGGGATAAAAACATTATCCTTCAAAAGGACTATAAAATTTACCTTTCCTACCTGGAAACATAGTGTTACACTACCGCATGAACAGCAAGCAGCTCCAGCCTGACTTGCAATCCGCCATCTGCAGAGCGTGCAAAGCAGCAGCCGGTGTTCATGGTCACCCTTAGCTGGCACCAGCAGCTGCTGTGTTTCTAAGCTAGAAACACGGACCCCAAGGGTCTGACTGTCCAGCACTGCGCATCTCGCACAGCCATGTACAGCACTTCTGCAACTGGCTGTAAAATTATTGCCCCTTTTGTACACAGCCACTTGAGACTGGCTTTATTTTCATACAGACTTTGCATAGGTAAAAGCAGTTATATGAGATGCAAAGCAGCTGGCAGGCCATAGCTGCCGGACAGGTTGCTTTTCAGAAACAAAACTGACAGCAGCTGTCCAGATAACTGCTTACTGAGCCTCACAGGGAATTGTACCAGGGAATGAAGCCAGTATTTAAAACACACAGTGAAAAAATGTTTTTCTTCACCGCATGGCATGAATAGTTGTGCTAATGCAAAGGAGGGGGCATCACAGGTGACAAGAGCTCCCAATAC